>NC_136367.1:4675000-5045000 GCF_037039965.1 Doryrhamphus excisus | reverse complement strand
TACCACTTTTTCCTCACAAGGGTCGCGGGGGTGCTGGAGCCTATCCCAGCTGTCTTCAGGTGAGAGGCGGGGTACACCCTGGACTGGTGGCCAGCCAATCACAGGGCACATATAGACAAACAACCATTCACACTCACATTCATACCTATGGACAATTTGGAGTCGCTAATTAACCTAGCATGTTTTTGGAATGTGGGAGGAGTACCCGGAGAAAACCCACGCATGCACGGGGAGAACACGCAAACTCCATTGGAGGAATTGAACCCTGGTCTCCTAGCTGTGAGGTCTGTGCGCTAACCACTCGACCACCCCCGTCGAGAAATGACATTTTTAAATTTGATCAGAAGACATGCTGAAAGAATATGAATTCTTGCCAGCACGCCACCCCCCCCCCCCCCCACCCCGTCCATCCTCACCGTCTTTCATTAGTTCTGCTCCAGTAACCGTGTGTCCATGTCCGTCTGTCCTCCAGGGTACGGCCATGCGGCCCCCAGCACGGACGGAGGGAAGGTGTTCTGCATGGTCTATGCACTCCTGGGCATCCCTCTCACCTTGGTCATGTTCCAGAGTGTGGGCGAACGGATTAACACCTTCGTCAGGTATCTTCTCCATCGCCTGAAGAAGTGCCTTGGCATGAGACGAACCGAGGTCTCCATGGTCAACATGGTGACCGTGGGTTTCATATCCTGCATGAGCACACTATGCGTGGGGGCGCTGGCTTTCTCCCACTTTGAGGGATGGAGCTTCTTCCACGCTTACTACTACTGCTTCATCACGCTCACCACCATCGGTTTCGGCGACTACGTGGCGCTGCAGAATGACCACGCTCTCCAGAACAAGCCGGACTATGTGGCCTTCAGCTTCATTTACATCTTAACGGGATTGGCTGTGATCGGAGCTTTCCTCAATTTAGCCGTCCTGCGCTTCATGACCATGAACGCCGAGGACGAGAAAAGGGATGCCGAGCAAAGAGCGCTACTCGCTCATAACGGCCAGGCGGGAAGACACATTCACTGCTCCATGGACCAAGCGTCCCCTTCCTCCACCGCGTCGGGGTGTGTCGGGGGCAGCGCAATTGGAGGCGGCGGCGGCGGAGGAGCCGCTAGCCGGGGTCTCCGTAACGTTTATGCCGAGGTTCTCCACTTCCAGTCCATGTGCTCATGCCTTTGGTACAAGAGCAGAGAGAAGCTGCAGTACTCCATTCCCATGATCATCCCACGTGACCTCTCCAACTCTGACAGCTACATGGAGCAGGGGGGGGAGGCTTTCTCCAACCCCCTCCACTCCAACGGCTGCATGTGCGGTCTGCAGCCCCACTCAGGCATCAGCTCAGTGTCCACTGGTCTGCACAGCATCAACGTGTACAGGAGACTCAACAAACGAAGGAGCTCCATCTAGACATCCATTCGTCCTAATCAGACGTACCTTGTAGCCTCTTTTACTTTATTTTAGTTTTATTTAATGACTTTTTTTCCAGTGCATTGCAAACACAATGTGCCAAATCTTGACTGCGTAGGATTATTTCTGCTGCGATCGACTCTTCTTGGGTGGATTTGGTTGTGTCGGTCACTTGAATAGCAACGGCACACCCAAGCCGATCCCCTAAGTGTTTACTTGGCATGCCATACGGTCTTTCTACTACCAAATTCTGGAGATTGTTCCTGATCGACACCTCTCCGTGGGCGACGGCTGCCATCTCAGTGAATTAAGTTTAATCTCCGGTTGTGGAGATATGGGATGTCAATATATTGCCTTCAATGATGGAAAGCCTTGTTTTTTTTTCCAGTGATGGAGACACCATCCACATTATCACAATAAGGTGTCTATGGTACAGGTCAGCGGATTTGAGTGTGTGAAGCTCAAAACAAGAGCGAACGGCAGAGTCAGTAAAGATTTGGCACATTTTGCACCGGGCACCGGGAATCCAGGCACCGGACACCAGACACTCGCTTGGATTGGCTGCTCTCAGTCACTTCATAGGGAATAACGATGCTTTCCAATGGTTACTACTTAGTGGAAAGGGTGATGGTTGAGGATAGAGTAGGAGTTTCAAAGCCATTTCTTACAGACTTTACTGTAAAAGATATGTACAGCTTATTCCGAGCCCCTTATATTTTACTCTTGTGTCATTTGTAATGTACAAACATGGAAAAAAAATGATTAGTTTCCTGTTCATTTTAATGCCTGGTACAAATAAAGCTACAGTTGTTTGGACAAATATAACAATGATGTATTTTTAAATACAACGTTATTATTATTATTATTCATGGAAGAATATAAGTCCAGAAAACCATGGAAGTTAAATTGGACTCTTATGAGCTATTTATGTTATCATCAGGGGCATCACTAGGTTCTAAGGACAGAGATGCACAGGATATGAATGAATGTAGTAGACATTAGGGAATCCAAAAAACAAATAAGGAACAAAAACCGGGATATAACTTTCCCTTTTCCTTTTGGACAGATTTAGTAGAGATACTCAATTGTTTTAGGCCACCATTAAATGTACACAAGTACACACAATCTACACTGCAAAACCGCTGCTCAAGCTCTGCAACCATTCTGTCCAGTGGACAGTGATCAATTATATAATAATCATTATTATATTATTAATCATCCTATTATTATTACTATCATTATTATTATTCTGATTAGTGTAGTAGTAGGCTTGTATTAGCCTGCTTTTGCACTATTATATAAAATTTGTCAGATATAAAAAAAAGTAAAAATAAAAAAAATAAAAAAAATTCAAATTATTCACATAATAATTAAATTAAATTAAATTAAATTAAATTAAATTAAATTAAATTAAATTAAATTAAATTAAATTAAATTAAATTAAATTAAATTAAATTAAATTAAATTAAATTAAATTAAATTAAATTAAATTAAATTAAATTAAATTAAATTAAATTGTTTACATTACATAACAATAGGCCTAATGACGCCACTGGTTATCATCATTATGTCTGTCCAAACAAACGTACCTTCAGTTGTATGAAGTCTAATCATTTTCTCCATTACTGTATATTGATTTGGTCTGTTGCATTATGTGTAAATATCACCCTTCTTCAATTAAATGATTTTAATTACATTTTAATAATTACAAAAAAAAAAAAACCAACTATGGTTGTATGTATTTCACACATTTGGGTGAAAACTGTATATATTAAGACGCTTTTTCAGTGGACATATTCATTCTGAGTGTCCTTTCCTTCGTGTCCTGTTTAAGCCAATTTTGATAGGCTTCATCTTAGAGATACTTTATGTTAAAGTTCCGAATGTTTGTGCATAATCACATATATGTCATGGAGGTACGGGACGCTAGTGACTGTGTTTTCAATCACTGGACCTCCTCACTACTCCTATCAGACCTCACAGGTTGATCTTTTTCTTCTTGTATTTACTTACTGCCCGTTATTTTTGTTTTCTGAAATAGCAGCGCTTGCATGTAAACTCACTTTGTACATACGTATTAGAGCCACATATCTGATTCACTGCTGCACCTTAGATGATTGTTTTATGCTTTAGAACACTGGAATTCAGTGCACATTTATTATTATATTTTGTTTTTATAAATCATGTGCCCTAATGGTTTCATTCAGATGATTCACTTTGCCGTTGTTGACTGAGATTACACGTAGGAGAACTCAATAATAAATGGCCTCAGAGTTTGAACTTCATGCACTTTGCTCAAGAAACATGTCGGACTATTCCAGGTCTTCATGCGGTGTCCTTCTTTTATCCTTCAGTTGACTTTTATTGCTTTAGATGTGATTTGTCGCATTTTTTTTCCTATAATGTTCCTGTACATTCGTCATATAAAAAAAAAAAAAATCTAACACATCTATTTTTCTACATGAAGATACTGGTTATCTCCAAAAATACTCTGGTTCCTGACAGATGGACCTCAGTCAACAATGTGTGGGACTATACTACATTTCTTTACTCCTAATAAAATATTTTGATTTACAACAATTGTTCATCTAGAGTCTGTTATTGGTGTGTCTATATGGTCATCATTGATGGTTTATTGCAGGGGTCAGCAACCTATGGCTCCAGAGCCGCATGTAGCTCTTCAGTCTCTTTGTTGATGCTCCCTTTGCAATGCTCAAGTATTTTTTTTTTATCGCCCGAATATGGAAAATACGCATCTTTGTGATGAGTTTTTAAATCTGACTTTCTGTGAGTCCCTGAATTAATCCTGGCTGAGTTCTGACTCGTGATTGGTTGAGCTCGAGGAATGGTGAGCATGGGGGTAAAATGGCTCTTTTTGATCGTAAAGGTTGCCGACCCCTGGTCTCGTGGTTGAATTTCCTGATTAGTGTGGGTTCGGTACCCACTCGGTGATGGTGTGATCAGTTGAAAAACTGTAAAAATTGACATTTTGCATCATTGGATCTTAAATGGGACCTATTAAGCTCATTTTTGACTCTTTGTATTAAGTTGTGGACTCCTATAGAGCAGCTACACACAATAACCCACGTAGATCTTCCAGAATCTGCACCTATTCCATTTTGGTTTGCTTGGATTTGTGCGTCCAGACAAAATGGTCTTTTAAATTTATTCTACCCACGTCCCGTCTCAGGGCGTGCCCACTCCCATGTGATTGGTCCCGCTCCCAAGCGCTACCCAAGTACTTCCTGACTACATTATAAATGAATACCACTAGCAGCTCCTGATCTACTGGCTGGAGACCCCTGACTTACAGTGTAAGAACAGGGGCTCAGGAGAAGCCGCTGACTCCAATCTCCCCAAGGAGGAGCACTCATTGTTGGATACACTTTGTCAGAGCTCATGGAGCTAGTGGAAATGTGGTCGTTACTTGTTTATTGTGGGACTAAGTTTAAACACTGTGAGACTGCTCCAAACTTTTTGGGAGCTGAGGCTGTCTTGCTAGGTGCTAGCATGGTAGCCGTTAGCATGTTAGCATTTAAGCTAATTTACTCATGTGTAAAGGCAAATACACACATGGCACGATGTAGGGAAGTTATAGGACAACCTTGGCACAATCTAAACTTGAAGCTTTCTTGCTAGGTGCTAGCATGGTAGCCGTTAGCATGTTAGCATTTAAGCTAATTTACTCATGTGTAAAGGCAAATACACACATTGCACGATGTAGGGAAGTTATAGGACAACCTTGGCACAATCTAAACTTGAGGCTTTCTTGCTAGGTGCTAGCATGATGACTGTTAGCATGTTAGCATTTAAGCAAATTTACTCATGTGTAAAGGCAAATACACACATGGCACGATGTAGGGAAGTTATAGGACAACCTTGGCACTTTCTAAACTTGAGGCTTTCTTGCTAGGTGCTAGCAAGATGACTGTTAGCATGTTAACATTTAAGCTAATAGCTAATTTACTCATGTGTAAAGGCAAATACACACATGGCATGATGTAGGGAAGTTATAGGACAATCTTGGCACTTTCTAAACTTGAGGCTTTCTTGCTAGGTGCTAGCAAGATGACTGTTAGCATGTTAACATTTAAGCTAATAGCTAATTTACTCATGTGTAAAGGCAAATACACACATGGCATGATGTAGGGAAGTTATAGGACAACCTTGGCACGTTCTAAACTTGAGGCTTTCTTGCTAGGTGCTAGCATGATGACTGTTAGCATGTTAGCATTTAAGCTAATTTACTCATGTTTCAAGGCAACTACACACATGTCATGATGTGGGGACACTGTGGGACTGCTTGTCAAACTGTCTAAACTACTCATGTTCAAGACATCGGTGAGAAAGCGGTTCTCGCCACCTCTGTGGAGGCACGGCGTGTCCGACATTAATTCACTTTTCTGTAGGAGAACATCTGACAATGTTGAATGGCTGAGCACTTCTTTGGATTGGAGTTATTTCTACTGAGATGTTGCCGCCATACATCATACACACACGTCAGTGCTTCGAGTGGTAAACACTTCATAATCAACGCGCTGACAAATCGAAGTATTGACTGATTTTGAAGACAATATGTTTATTAGAAACATGATTCTAATCATCTCCATGCTGGCAATCAATTGTCATTCTTTCCTGGGAAGAAAAAAAAATGAGTTCTTCAGGGAGGAAGCAGACCGTGTTCGCCGGAGTAAATGATGATTTGCTGTGTGATGGCCTTCCTCTACTTTCTGTCGCCATCGTCACGTCCGCGTGTGCCGTGTTCACTTCCCTTCACATCTCAGTTCCATTTGCCTGGATTAGGCCTACTCATTTTTCACAGGAAAAAAAAACGCCTGGCTGCCTGGACCTTTATCTCTCTAGCCGAGAATACCATTAATGGACTGCCCCGCTCTCTTAATCACACGGAGAGGAAATGTCGGCTCATGTGCTGAAAGCTGTCTCTCCAGCGATATATGGAGTTATTATTATGCACAGGCATGTCACAATAACAAATGGAACCCCATGTTGTAGTTTTTCAGTCAATGTGGTTTTATTTTTGTCATTTTAGTCACTTTTTTAAAAGTATACTCAACCAACAAAATACATTTAACCAAAATTATTGATTAGAGGACAAACTATTGGTAGTGATGTGTGCTATGTTTGATTCGGAATGCTTATGTTTTGTTGTTGGAATGAGTGTTACGGAACTGTCGTAGTATTCATCGCAGCACATTTACATACATTGTTTTAAGCTGTAAAATTCAGAGGTCTTGAACGCTTTCTCCGATGTGTGGTCCGTGTGTTTTTCAACCTAAAATGCCGCCAGTGACCCACAAAGGATAGTTATCCTCGCTATCCGTGTGGAAGTGGTAAGTTTTTGGCTATTTAAGTTTAGAGGAAATCACTTGAAGGCTACCGTTTAGGTCGCTAGCTCTAGTTTGCGAGTTAGCATGTGTCTCAAGACCCTGCAGTTGCGCAATATGTTGTAAATAAAAAGAGTATAAATGTGACTATAGTCGTGTTTTGTCATGTCTACAGGGCTCTAATAATGCTTTGTTCATTTTAATCTGAAAAAAATAATTTGTCTACCCACCAACTATATGTGGTTTCTCAAGTTTTTATTACTTGCTGTTTTATTATTAATATTATATTTATTTATTTATTACTGATTGATTGTTTTTCTTACATACATTGTTTTAAGCTGTAAAATTGAAGGTCTTGAACGCTTTCTTCGATGTGTGGTCCGTGTGTTTTTCAACCTAAAAATGCCGCCAGTGACCCACAATCCATTGCACGATCACATGCAGGCATCGTCTTGGCTTTTAAAAGTGGATTTTATTTTGGACACAATACAAGTCAGATACATTTTTGGTTGTTAACCAAAAAACACACTAACCGGGGCGGATGTTAACCCAGGTACTATTGTATTGTAAAATATTGTGATAAAAGTGTCTCGCGTGTTACCTTGCGGTATCCAACACTAGTGCTGAGACCTTAGAGACATTAGCTTCCAATGTCACATGATACACCCCCATTATACACAACTTTACATACTGTGTTTTCTGTGCGGTATATTGGTATTACTGACTACACCCAATATTTCAATGAAAAAATATTGAATTTCATTTATTTAATATAAGAAAATTGCACGCAGCAAAAGGAATACTGTAGGATATCATCTTATGTGATGTTCTGACATTAGCGGTGTTGCATAACTGTGACCTCCAGCTCTGCCGCTGTTGACTCGGGTACAGCCCCCCCCCCCCCTTCATTGCATCCACCTCCCATATCCTCTGTAATTATTCTGCTTGCATGGCTTCAGACATGAAGCTAGCTTTGTTACCAAACAAGCTGTTGGCACTTGCTGAGATGTTCCAATCCCATCCGCTTAGAAGAGAACGTGCAAGAATGCTTGCAGGAGGATGGAGAGTGATGCCGTAAGGCAGGGGTCTCAAACACGCGGCCCGCGGGCCAAATGTGGCCCGCAGGACACTAGTTTGAGGCCCCCGTCTTGATATGAAAGTTTAATGTTAGTGCGGCCCGCGCAAGTTTGATATGGATGCTGTATGGTATCATGTACCCAGAAAAAATTATTACGTTTGATTAATGTTCATGTTAAAGGTTAAATAACTGTTAATAGTTATCCTCCCTATCCGTGTGGAAGTGGTAAGTTTTTGGCTATTTAAGTTTAAAGGAAATAACTTGAAGGCTACCGTTTAGGTCGCTAGCTCTCTTGTTTGCGAGTTAGCATGTGACTCAAGACCCTGCAGTTGCGCAATATGTTGTAAATAAAAAGAGTATAAATGTGACTATAGTCGTGTTTTGTCATGTCTACAGGGCTCTAATAATGCTTTGTTCATTTTAATCTGAAAAAAATAATTTGTCTACCCACCAACTATATGTGGTTTCTTAAGTTTTTATTATTTGCCGTTTTATTATTATTATTATATTTATTTATTTATTACTGATTGATTGATTTTCTTTATTCTTGATTTGTTTATTTATTTTTCATTTTATTTTGTGTAGAAAAATAAAAAGTAAGATATTTGAGAACAGTGGAATGTTTTATCAGAGCTTTTCTTGTAGAAAATTGGAACCAAAGCGAAGTTTTAAAAAAAAATTTGTCTCCATCCAGAATTATTAGATTAAAAAAAGACATTGTTGGCATCACTGATGGCAGACCAGACGTGTATGAGGTGTGTTAAAGCAGTCACTCCCATGACAATGTTGTGGTTTGTTGTGGTTCAAATGTATTTATAAACAAATGCGAAACACTCATCCGTACCAAAAATAGCATAAAAATGCAATATCGGTATCAAACTTTTTCCCAATCATGAAAACCTTTATTTGCTGTATCCAATACGTACATACGTATGTGTCATGTTACACATACCGATATCGGTAAATCAAAGTCCCCAGTGTTAGCGTCTCATGCTGTCATTGTGTCATCATTAGTCACCCTATCTGTGAGGCCTTCTCCATTGTCACAATACATTAGGTTCAAAACCCCCAAAAAACCAACACCCTCTTGTTGTGGAGCGCTACGGGCACGGTGTGTCACATGTGTCAACCTTGAAGCCTAAAGGATGATTTGACAGTCAAAAACATGATTTATTGTTTCGTTTTGTGAACAGATCATCGTCCTGTGATGTATTCATTAACGTTGTATTGCTTTGCATGTGGATATGCCACATGGATATTAATCCTACTGTACGTGCGTTTACCTAAATATTTTAAAAAGTGGTGCTGAATGGTCTAGAGCAGGGGTGGGCAAACTTTTTGACTCGTGGGCCGCATTGATTTAACAAAATTGACGGGGGCCAGACGACATATTTTACACTTACAGTCCACCTGGAATTATTGTATCTGTAAAAGTGGCATGCAATCTGCTATATGTGCACTTTGAGTTCATTTATTTGATGTGAAGTGCATTATAAATAATAATAATAATAATAATAATAATAATAATAATAATAATAATAATAATAATAATAATAATAATAATAATAATAATAATAATAATAATAATAATAATTTGTATTATTCATTCATTTGTTAGTAAATACATTTGAACCACCACAATAATAATAATAATAATAATAATAATAATAATAATAATAATAATAATAATAATAATAATAATAATAATAATAATTTGTATTATTCATTCATTTGTTAGTAAATACATTTGAACCACCACAATAATAATAATTATATTTATTATTATTTTTATTATTATTATTATTATTATTATTATTATTATTTTATTATTATTATTATTATTATTATTATTATTATTATTATTATTATTATTATTATTATTATTATTATTATTATTATTATTATTATTATTATTATTGTGGTGGTTCAAATGTATTTATTAACAAATGAATTAATAATACAAATGAATAATATAATATAATATAATATAATATAATATAATATAATATATAATATAATAATAATTATTATTATTAGTAGTAGTAGTAGTAGTAGTAATAGTAGTAGTAGTAGTAGTAGTAATAATTATTATTAATTATTGATTATGATAATAATAATAATAATAATAATAATAATAATAATAATAATAATAATAATAATAATAATAATAATAATATGTATATATAATAATATAATTTAATATAAGATAAGATATGCCTTTATTCGTCCCTCAGTAGGGAAATTTGCAATAAGGAATGTATAATGAATAATGAATAATTTAATATATTATAATGATTTTAATAATAATAATTGTATTATTAATATAATAATAATTATTAGTAGTAGTTTTATTATTAGTAGTAGTAGTATTAGAACATTATATTATTCATTCATTCATTTTCTACCGCTTTTCCTCATGAGGGTCGCGGGGGTGCTGGAGCCTATCCCAGCTGTCTTCGGGCGAGAGGAGGGGTACACCCTGGACTGGTGACCAGCCAATCACAGGGCACATATAGACAAACAACCATTCACACTCACATTCATACCTATGGACAATTTGGAGTCGCCAATTAACCTAGCATGTTTTTGGAATGTGGGAGGAAACCGGAGTACCCGGAAAAAAACCCACGCATGCACGGGGAGAACATGCAAACTCCACACAGAGATGGCCGAGGGTGGAATTGAACCCTGGTCTCCTAGCTGTGAGGTCTGCGCGCTAACCAACATTATATTATAATAATTATATATTATAAATACTATAATAAATATAATTCTAATATTATAACAATAATAACCAAATTCATAAAACAGCCACTTAAACCATCAAGAGGTTGGCTCAAGCCATGATGCCAGGTTTTATGTTCAGTTTAAATGAAATATTTTGCAAAGAACGGGTTGGGCCGTATTCCAACATGTGGCGGACTGGATGTGGCCTCCGGGCTGTAGTTTGCACACCCCTGTTCTAGAGTGTCTTTTAGCTTGACAAAAGCCTTTTTGATCCCTTTTTGATCAAATAGCTTTTTGTCATCAAGCTCCACTTGGAAGCCATACATCCATTTTCCATGTCGCTTATCCTCACTTGGGTGGCGGGGGGGCTATGCTGGAGGCTATCCCAGATGACTTCGGGCGAGCCAGCCAACGGCATGGGCACATATAGACAAACAAAACCTTCACAATTATAGCGTTGTACTGAGGTTGTGCAAAATGTCAAGATGGAAGCGACTGAACTAGATATCACATAGCAGTTTTCCTCCCAGTTTCAATTGCCGCCGTTTTATCTCCAAGAAACGCTGAGAGGCTCGGAAATGCTTGTGACTTCCACTGGGATCAGCGTCATATCTGCCATGCTGCACCCGTGTCACTTGTGATTAGGTGTCCTCCAAGATGATGCGCTGGAGAATTTGCCAGGCCTCGTTCAGCCTGCGCTCCTACACTCCTAGCCATGCTGAAAAGACGCTCAACAGCTTGGTGATCAGATGAGATTGGAGCCGCAATCATGATGATGATGATGATGCAATCCACACAACAATGCCAGGAATACTTGACATAGAACATCAGGAGTTACTATTAATCTTTGTTTTACAACAGTAAACATGGCACTGCAGGCCTCACAGCTAGGAGACAGCTAGAGTTCAATTCCACCCTCGGCCATCTCTGTGTGGAGTTTGCATGTTCTCCCCGTGCATGCGTGGGTTTTCTCCCACATTCCAAAAACATGCTAGGTTAATTAGCGACTCCAAATTGTCCATAGGTATGAATGTGAGTGTGAATGGTTGTTTGTCTATATGTGCCCTGTGATTGGCTGGCCACCAGTCCAGGGTGTACCCCGCCTCTTGCCCCGAAGACAGCTGGGATAGGCTCCAGCACCCCCCTCGACCCTCGTGAGGATAAGCGGTAGAAGATGAATGAATGAATAAATTGAATATTTTCATAATTATAGCAAACCACCTTCGAAATGTGTTTTAACATTATTAGAGCCCTCCAGACATGAACTAACACCCCTATAATAATTTTTACACTTATATTACCCAATAATTAAGCTAAATAATGCATGTGTTTGATGCTGTAAATGCGTTCTGGTGCTAGAGGAGCGGAGTTGGGGGCTGGACAGGAAGTGACACAGCTTGGCGTGGGTTATGGCGTGGGCTATTGAAACCTAAATGATCAAGTCTGGTGCTTGTGTTCTTTAGGTGATAGCTGTGTGGCTAGTAACTTAAAAGTGTCAATAATTATGACTCTGTATGGTTTAAAAAAAATAATTATTCAGCCCCTGGAAGAAGAGTACTCAAATAAATGTATAGTGGTTAGCGCGCAGACCTCACAGCTAGGAGACCAGGGTTCAATTCCACCCTCGGCCATCTCTGTGTGGAGTTTGCATGTTCTCCCCGTGCATACGTGGGTTTTCTCCGGGTACTCCGGTTTCCTCCCACATTCCAAAAACATGCTAGGTTAATTGGCGACTCCAAATTGTCCATAGGTATGAATGTGAGTGTGAATGGTTGTTTGTCTATATGTGCCCTGTGATTGGCTGGCCACCAGTCCAGGGTGTATCCCGCCTCTAGGGACCCCCCCGCGACCCTCGTGAGGAAAAAGTGGTAGAAAATGATGATTAAATGATTAAATGATTAAAATTAGCCGCTATTTCCCTTCCGAGGTACCAAAATAACATCAGTATTGCGTCACTTTTACATGTGCTGCAGTGGACCGGCATCAAGGTAGATACTGACTTTGAATGAAGCGGATGCCGTTATTATTACCCCTCAATGAAAACACAAGCCAGGTCAGGGTTTCGTGCTCCAAACGACATCTTAGCGTGCAGAAAAGAGCTTGTACCTCTTAGTGGAAACACGGCTAAAATTGCTGCCGTCTGAGAGAAACGAGATGAAAACATCTTTGTGGTCTAAAGTTTAATAGGAAAAAAAATGCATGGTTTTCACACCTGGTGAGTTTGAAGAGGTCGATTTTTAAAGTGACTTCTTACATTGCGGACCTCTTTAGAAGCTCTCAAGGGGAGGGGCCGCCTTCTAAAGCGACGTGTTTTTGACGGCCCCTTGTGACCATGCAGAGTCCAAAGCCGGGGCCCGGCTATTAGCACTGCTGGAGACCAAGTTGCGTAAGCAATGAGTGTCTCACGCGTGGTCACGACAACTGTCCTGGTGTGTTGCTGATACAGTAGATAATGGTTGGAGAGCAGGAAGGACGGGAAGGACAGTGGGTCAAGGGTCGGGCGTCGTCTCTTAAAAGTGCTTAGAAGTTTACTCAGCGTTATGAAGCATTCAAACAACTTCCTGTCTAAAGTTACCGTGTGAGATAATAGGTCATATCGGGCAGTGGTTGGAGTCGTTTTATTTCTAATTGGGATCTTGATGTTTTACAGAAGAGCTTTGAACATAGCAATACTTTGCAACAAGTTAGCTAGCCTCCGATTTATTTATCCTAAACTTGCTGATATAATTAATCTTCAAACAGCTAAAATAATGGAGAAGGCTAAAAACAACCAATTAACTAAAAATTATTTTAAAATAAAATAAAATAAAATAAAATAAAATAAAATAAAATAAAATAAAATAAAATAAAATAAAATAAAATAAAATAAAATAAAATAAAATAAAATAACCAATTACCGAAAAATGTCATCCAATACTTCTCTACAAGAGAGGAGAAATATGATCTCAGGGAAGAACTACATTTGAAACACTTCTATGCTATGACTACGTTAAAAAGCCATAGCATTTCAGTATGTGGAATCAAACTATGGAATGGATTGAGTAAGGAAATCAAACAATGCACAACGATGAGCCAATTCAAGAAACAATACAAGCAGTTGATGTTTGCTAAATACAAGGATGAAGAGTCTTGAACCAGTCATGATGTGCTATATATATCACTATATTGACACTTACTATGGTACCCATTATGTTATTGTATGGTCATATCACCTCGTACTTTGCTACGAGGTACATTATTTAAAAAAAAAAAAACCTTAAACTATATTATGGAAAGCAGGAAGTGAACAAATGTAACAGTTACTGATTATAAAAGTACCAGATGGAGGGGTAGGATTTAATAAGCTTATAAATAAATGTTTTTAAATTAAATTATTATTATTAAATTATTTTTTTATTTTAATTATTAAATTATTTTTTATTTTAATTATTTTATTAAATTTGTTTAAAATATTAAAACTATTAATAAATAATAATAATTATTCATAAATAAATATTTAATAAAATTATTATTAATTAAATTTAAATAAAAATGTAATAAAATCAATTTTAAAAACAAATTATATTAGGAAAGCAGGAAGTGAACAAATGTTGGTCATATCACCTCGTACTTTGATACGTGAAAAAAAAACTAAACAAAACAAGACGTAAACTATATTAAGAAAGCAGGAAGTGAACAAATGTAACAGTTACTGATTGTAAAAGTACCAGATGGAGGGGTAGGATTTAATAAGCTTTGCTTCTTCCTACTCCTTTTGGACATGTGGAACTGTGAACTGATTATGGGATGCATTCAATTGTAATCTGATGCATGTTCAAATGAAATAAAACCATTACCATTACCATAAACCTAAGAATGGGTTTAAAAGTGAGAAAATAAGCAGGTAAAAAAAATACCACTTCCACACAGCAATCAGTTTAGCAAAAACTGTGATAGAGTAAAGGAGCGATGTTATAGTAAATAGCGTCAGGCTTCATCAAAGCAATGAATGCCTCATTTACATTTTTTCCGTTTAATTTAGTCATACTCCGGCAGCAATCCATCCATATGATGAGCAACAGAATCCAAGCTGATTGCATCCAGCCAATAAACATTTCAGCATTATTGTCCCTGATTGTATTGCATTAGAACTCAACTTAGCGTAGAGTTTTCATAGACATACACGCCAATAGTCAAGCTGCTGATTCGTCTGTTAATTAACCCGTTTGCCCTTCATCAACACAGCTACAGCACTCAGTTGTTACTGTAAATTGTTTACTGAAAAGACATACATGCATTAATTGGTGATAAGGAATGCCTGTGGGATTAGATGAAGTATGATGTAAACAAACCAGAATCATGTCAGGCTTTATAGTCATTGTGACTTCATTCATTTATTCATTTTCGACCGCTTATCCTCACGAGGGTCGCGAGGGGGTGCTGGAGCCTATCCCAGCTGTCTTATCCCACCCTGGAGTGGTGGCCAGCCAATCACAGGACACATATAGACAAACAACCATTCACACTCACATTCATAACACAACAAACACACGCATTATTTTGGGTAATATAAGTGTAAAGATGATTATAGGGGTGTTAGTTCATGTCTGGAGGGCTCTAATAATGTTAAAACACATTTAGAAGGTGGTTTGCTATATGCTCTAACTATGAAAATCATTCATTCATTCATTCATTTTCTACCGTTTTTTCCTCACGAGGGTCGCGGGGGTGCTGGAGCCTATCCCAGCTGTCTTAGGGCCGAGAGGTGGGGTACACCCTGGACTGGTGGCCAGCCAATCACAGGACACATATAGACAAACAACCATTCACACTCACATTCATATCTATGGACAATTTGGAGTGGCCAATTAACCTAGCATGTTTTTGGAATGTGGGAGGAAACCCACGCATGCACTGGGAAAACATGCAAACTCCACACAGAGATGGCCCGAGGGTGGAATTGAACCTGGTCTCCTAGCTGTGATCACTAGTCCACTGTGCAGTCTCACTGTGACTTCAAAAATGACTTAAAAGCACAAATGGATACCAGACTAAAACGGCACTCAAACAAATTTTCTTCCGAGTTGCGTGGGTTTACTCCAGTTTCACCCCACACTCCCAAAACATGCACGCTAGGTGAATTGGACAATGCAAATGACTCGTTAGTGTTTCCATTCATTGATGGCATGAATGTGAGAGTGAATGCTTAGCTTAATGAGCCCTGTGATTGACAACTAGTCTAGGGTGTACGCCCGAAATCAGCTGGGGTCGGACTCCGGTTCCATCTTACCTAAGACCGAAGAGGTTAACAGGTGAAATGAATAAATGAATTATAATATTAATACGCAGCACTACATCTTTTAGCCAGCAGTTAATTTTTTATTGGGCATTTGTGTGTTCTAAAACTAAAATTAATCAACAACCATGTATGAAAAGGTGTTGCAAAGCATGCTGGGAAGCACTTGAGTGATGTGACAGTATTTTATGTATTATTTGGTTTTGCCGTATATATATCTTTCTGGAAATAATGTTAAAAACATTGCAGGTTATATGACATTCGTGAGAAGGTGATGCTAAATTTATAATTTAAATATGTGTAAAGTATGCACAAGCGAACATTGCATGAGCAGCGTTCACTTGTGCATACTGTAACTGTAGTCAGGTCTGTTTAAAGTACAGTGCAGGAAGGTGAGCAGCAGTCGCACGGAGCTGTCATGTGACATTCCTGGGGCCTGACAATGACGGTTATGGCGTCCACGTCAGCACTTGATGGTAGAGATGCGCGAAGCTGTGGGAGCCAAGAGGTTCTGCAGTTGTGAGCAGAGAGTTGTCATGACACTTCTGCAAAAGGCACACATTGTGAAATCATTTTTTTAGGTGTGAAACAAGAAAAGAACTGGAAATGTCTGACAAACTCTGGGTTTTAAAGTGCTTACTTTGCATTATATTTGCTCAAAATAGACTGTGTCACACATCTTCATATACTTTTGAAACAAACTACTTAAATTACTTAAAATGTTACTACAAGTAGAAATTGTAAAAATAAATACATATAAACAAACACTTAAATAACACTATATACAGTATATTGCATGTGGTCTTTGTCTCCATCTGCTGTTTGCCAGTCTATTTTGGTAGATTCACGTTTCTGTGTAAAAATGAGTTTCGTATTTACACAGACGTCCAGACGGAAATTAACTGATATTGTTGCCATTGGTGTTTACAGGGTTTTGAATATTAATTCTAGAAAATATTTTATGCTGGTATATTTTATAGGAAACGCAAACGTGTGGCTATAGCTACTGCACACAATGGTTGAAACTAATATCAACGAGGTATTCTACAATGTGATATAAATGGTATTTAACTTAAGTATACAAACATTTTAATCGTATTTTATCACACTCATTGTATGGTAATTAACTATCCTTTCGATGTGTATTCAAATTGCTGAATTCCGATGCGCCCTGAATGGGGCGTGTTGTTGTTGCTGCGGTCACCTGACTCGTGAGTGTGTCATCATGTGGCGTTCACAGTCTGCTGGAATCTTACGGAGAGTGGAGACTTCACGGTGGTCTCTCGTCCCGGTTTTGTTTGTCCCGTTCAGATTTCCAGCATGGCGTGGACAAAATACCAGCTGTTCCTGGCCGGGCTTATGCTGACAACTGGCTCAATCAATACGTTGTCGGCGAAGTAAGTATACTTTATTTTGACGCCGTTTTGCTAGCCAAAAACTAACTGTATAGGGACTGTGTGTTTGTTTACCACATAAAATACTGCATTTCGTTTAAGACATTGTCCTACATCGCCCTAAGACCAAGTTTAGTGATTGGGTTTACTTTATTACGTTTGTACATTCGTCGTATTTACACGTAACTACTGCTAGCATGCAATGCTAGCTGCTAACAAATGAGCGACTATAAAGTTGCTAATAAATCAATCTCATGTGCGTGTATCGACAAGTAAGATAATGTTAAGACTGCTGCCGGAAGGGAAACACTATTCAAACATCTTTATCTGAAAATTAAACCACATTGACTGGAGTTTTCCTGGTGAAATATCAGTATAATGACCAGCATGGGGTGTTCATAACATGATCAACATGTTAGGTCACGAGTACATGCAATGACTGACAGGCATTATCGTTTAATCGTTTTTTAACAACTAACTTAACATTTCATATCAATGCGAATGAAAAAAAGCAAATTCATTGACACACCCAGCTAGAATCTTAGTAGTGAAAATGAGCTGAAACGGCAATAAATGAATGAACTCAACCCTGATTTAATCACATATCTCAAACAGACTCTTATCCGTTTTAACCATAACCAAAATGGCAAACGTGAACACACCGTAATCACTCCCACGGTGCAATTACAGAAAAGATGAAATGGAACGGGAACGGGAATAAAATATCACAGGGATAGATGTTTCCAAATGTTCAAGGATACGGTTTAGCGGCTTGGACCGCCCCTTTCCAAACATGGTAATAGCTTTCCTTTTCTTTGACATACTGCCATCAAGACTAAGTGTAAATTGAATTTCTTAATCAGGAACTATATTAAGGGCTGCACGGCGGTCTAGTGGTTAGCGCGTAGACCTCACTGCTACGAGACCAGGGTTCAATTCCACCCTCTGCCATCTCTGTGTGAAGTTTGCATGTTCTCCCCGTGCATGCTCCCACATTCCAAAAACATGCTAGGTTAATTGGCGACTCCAATACTACTACAATAGTCCATAGGTATGAATGTGAGTGTGAATGGTTGTTTGTCTATATGTGCCCTGTGATTGGCTGGCCACCAGTCCAGGGTGTACCCCACCTCTCGGCCCTAAGACAGCTGGGATAGGCTCCAGCTCGTAATAATTAATAACAATAAGGCTGCACGGTGGATGAGCGGTTAGTGCGCAGGCCTCACAGCTACGAGACATGAGTTCAATTCCACCCTCGGCCATCTCTGTGTGGAGTTTGCATGTTCTTCCCCGTGCATGCGTGGGTTTTCTCCGGGTACTCCGGTTTACTCCCACATTCCAAAAACATGTCTATTATAGAAAACAACATGTCTATGTCTATTAGTTTATTTAGCCATGTTTATGCTCGCAAAAAGCACTAAACTCATCACGCAGTAACTTACCATTCCAAAGGTGTACCTAAAAATATACAAAGAAGTACCAATATGAGTTTTGAAGTTTCCCATTCTGCATTGTGTCTGAGCAAAGCAGTTCATTGGAGTTCATTTCCACCCTCGGTCATCTCTGTGTGGAGTTTGCATGTTCTCCCCGTGCATGCGTGGGTTTTCTCCGGGTACTCCGGTTTCCTCCCACATTCCAAAAACATGCTAGGTTAATTGGCCACTCCAAATTGTCCATAGGTATGAATGTGAGTGTGAATGGTTGTTTGTCTATATGTGCCCTGTGATTGGCTGGCCACCAGTCCAGGGTATACCCCGCTCTCACCCGAAGACAGCTGGGATAGGCTCCAGCACCCCCCGCGACCCCCGTGAGGATAAGCGGTAGAAAATGAATGAATGAATGAATGAAAGGAACTATATTAAGTACTGTATAAGAAATTCAAAGACGCAAGATTGTCTCTGTTTTTCTTTACTTCCCCAACAATGTGTGATGTCAGCGTTGTACCGCCTGACTCACGCTGGTCGATGCCGTGCAGACGTTTACAAGC
This sequence comes from Doryrhamphus excisus, assembly GCF_037039965.1. Lineage (NCBI taxonomy): Eukaryota > Metazoa > Chordata > Actinopteri > Syngnathiformes > Syngnathidae > Doryrhamphus > Doryrhamphus excisus. Next base: position 5,025,796 of record NC_136367.1, on the reverse strand, counting down.
AGGTCATGTTGCAGACAGACAGATATTGCTACTAACAGCTAAAGTTTCACTACCGTCACATGATTAGATACAGTCGTGCAGGGTTCGTTGCACCTTGCTTGGTCGGATTTTACTGAAGCGGTGCAACAAAGGCTTGGTTCTGAAGTGCCGTGAGGAGCTGAGCTTGAGGGAAGTGCTGCGTCGTCACATTTTACGCCTACGTTCCCTTGTCTTGCCATGGTAATGGGCCATGCTTCCTCTTATGGCCTGACTATGAAACTTTGTGTGGATTTGTTGCACCATGGCATTAACCACATTAGCTGACAATAGAGCCTGTGCAGTGGTCATTCAAAAGCAACTCCTGCGTATTTTGGCAAGGATTTGTCCTCATTCTCTAGAATGCGATATAATAATGTCATATTTATACCCTATGTGTCAAAGTATTGCGTAACTTGAGACTGAACAATAATCTGAAAGCGACACTTTAAAGGAATCAGGTCAGGTGGCGTCATACTTATATAGAAGTGAGCTCTGCTTCTTTCAAATCTAAAATTTGAGTTGTTTTTCATTGTAATTGTGATGTAAATAATGTTTTTTTTTGTGACCAACAGATGGGCAGACACTTTCCGAGCACCGGGCTGCAATAGCGACCCTGATCATGCATTCTCTCACCCGTTTGTCCAGGTAATGTGTTGCCTTGTCTTAGTAATATATATATTCTATACTGACACACAACCTGCTGAAAAATTGAATCTATTAGTGTGTTTTTCAGTTAACACTGAAAATTAATCAAATCAAAAAATCAAATCAACTTTATTTGTAGAGCACTTTTCCTGCAAGGACATGCAACACAAAGTGTGTTACAGAATTAAAAACAATTACCACAATTAAAAAGAAAACAATTACAACGAAAGCCTCTCCCTCCCACCCTCCATACTGGACACACACACACACCCACCCACACACAATCACACACACACAGTAGGGAGACATGGCATAGCACTGACGATCAAGGAAACGCCACCTTTGGGGCCGTCCACACTGGGAGGAGCCGCAGGCCGTGACATCGGGGCACCAGCACCCGGGCCCCCCGACTCCCACAGACGGGCGGACCCCCACATCAAAGGGTTGAAGGGACCCAAGGACAGTGGAGGACCCCCTCTGAGGAAACACTGGAGTTAAAAGCTAAAGACTAAAAGCATAAAATAAGACTAAAAAGAAAGAAGAGTTAAAAATATTAGTTAAAAACCTGATTAGAAAGGTGTGTCTTTAATCTTCTTTTAAAAATATCAACAGTCTTTGCAGTCCTGAGGCTCTTCGGCAGGCTGTTCCACAGGTGGGGGGCCACAAGTGGCTAAATGTTGCTTCACCGTGGGTTTTCGTTCTGCTAAAATGTTGCCTCTGTATATTTTCCAGTTAGCATACAATATGGTGCACGTGTTGTCATGTTACTGCGTGGGTAATTTTATCACAAAATGTCCTATTAGTACGGGTACTCCAAAATGGATTTGTTTATTCTGGAATAATTAATGAGTCTAACCATGGTTAGTGATTGTGGAATATGAGTAGGAATGAGTTTCCTAATGTTAATGTTTGTGTTTCCCACCCAGGCAGTGGGGATGTTTCTGGGCGAGTTCAGTTGTTTGGCTGTCTTCTACATCCTACTCTGCCACGACCGTCGCAGTCCCGAGCCCCAGATGAACGCAGGCCAGAACTTCAACCCTTTCCTCTTCTTCCCCCCCGCTATGTGTGACATGTTGGCCACCTCAACTATGTATATCGGTAAGTCATCCTTTTAGAATACCTGTTTTTTAATGGTAATGGTTTGATTTCATTTGAACAAGCATCAGATTACAATTGAATGCATCCCATAATCAGTTCACAGTTCCACATGTCCAAAAGGAGAAGGAAGAAGCAAAGCTTATTAAATCCTACCCCTCCATCTGGTACTTTTACAATCAGTAACTCTTACATTTGTTCACTTCCTGCTTTCCATAATACAGTTTAAGGGTTTTTTTATTATTAATATATATATATTTTTTAATTTTGTAATTTTTTGTTATTTGATATGACCATACAATGACATTATGTGTACTGTTGATTTTGTTAATACTTGGGTTGTTTATATTGTTTATTTTTCTATATTGTGTATTTTGTACTGCTTAACTGATTCTGTACTCTTGCTGCTGTGCAATGCAAATTTCCCCACTGAGGGACGAATAAAGGCTTATCTTATCTTATAGTAAGTGTCAATATAGTGATATATATATATATATATATAGCACATCATTTTCATCTACTCTTAAACTCTCATCTATTTCCAAGTACTTAGTGCTTGTAAGCAGGAGTTCAACTGCGTCCTTCAGCATCACATCCTATCCTATCCTTGTCTGAATGTTTAGCTCTCAGCATGACCAGCGCCTCCAGCTTCCAGATGCTTCGCGGAGCTGTCATCATCTTCACAGGTCTACTTTCTGTGGCGTTTCTGGGGCGACGCCTCATAGCCAGTCAGTGGCTGGGGATCCTCACGACCATTCTGGGCCTGGTGATAGTGGGGCTGGCCGACTTCCTCAGTGGACACAAAGATGACAGTCACAAACTCAGTGATGTCATCACAGGTGAGGCAGATGATGCTCGGAATTCGCATCCGGTATTAAGTTTGAGAGAGTTCCACACCCAACAAAAAATTTGGACCACGGTTCTTCTCTTCTGTCATTTTTAGGAGACCTTCTGATCATCCTGGCTCAGGTCATTGTCTCTGTACAGATGGTCCTGGAGGAGAAGTTTGTCTACAGACATGATGTCCATCCTCTGCGGGCTGTTGGAATTGAGGGTAAAGCAGATTTGTCAAATTTCCATGCGTGAAATAGTAAGAGTTTGCGTATTTTCCATACTATTTTTTGAACAAATAGACGATGCACCTTATGTGTTCCAAAATATGTAATTTGTTACTTGATTCGCTAGGGATCGTCTCCAGCTGCTGGTGAACCTAAGCAGGATAAACACAATAGAAATGCATGGTATTGTTGGATCTGTTTCCATGTTTAGGATAGACTCCAGCCTCCTGTTAGATTTGTTCACTTCCTGCTTTCCATAATACAGTTTAAGGTTTTTTTTTTTATTTTTTATTTTTTTTAATTTTGTAATTTATTGTCCCGTACCGAAGTACGAGGTGATATGACCATACACTGACATTATGTGTACCATAGTAACTGTCAATATAGTGATATACTATATATATATATGGCACATCAAGAGTTTGCGTATTTTCTGCACTATTTTTTGAACAAATAGACGATGCACCTTATGTGTTCCAAAATATGTAATTTGTTACTTGATTCACTAGGGATCGTCTCCAGCTGCTGGTGAACCTAAGCAGGATAAACACAATAGAAATGCATGGTATTGTTGGATCTGTTTCCATGTTTAGGATAGACTCCAGCCTCTGTTTTGATTCAGCAAGAGATACGTAGAATCGCTAATAGGTGGATTATATGCCATTTTCTTTGTCCAGGTTTCTTCGGTTTCATCGTTCTGTCGCTGCTGCTCATCCCCATGTATTTTATCTACGTGGGCGAATTCAGCGATAACCCCCGACAGGTTTTAGAGGATGCGCTCGACGCCTTCTGTCAAATCGGTCACCGGCCGCTCATCTTGTTGGCCTTGCTGGGCAACACCGTCAGCATCGCATTCTTCAACTTCGCCGGCATCAGCGTCACCAAGGAGATCAGCGCGACCACACGCATGGTGCTGGACAGCCTGCGTACGCTGGTCATATGGGTGGTGAGCCTGGCGCTGGGATGGGAGCAGTTCCACGGCCTGCAGGTTCTGGGCTTCTTGGTTCTGCTGGTGGGCACCGCACTCTACAATGGACTGCATCGCCCTCTGCTGGCCAGAATACCTTGCTGCGCTGGGCTGGCGGGCGGAGAGGAGGAGAGCGGCGCAGGAGAAAGGGAGAGACTGCTCGGAGACGGTTCGGTGCAGGCACCTGACGAGAGCTGAATTCGGTACACTTTGCACACACAACATCCCCAAGTCAAAAACACTGTACCTTTTTACATAATACATTTTTAGCATCCCATTGCCTTTTAGAAACATACAAAAGAGGTGTTCCTTTTTTTTGGACTTTTTAGCCGAGTATCCTGACTTATTTCAATGCATGTTCTCCCAAAGAACATGAAACCTACTAGTCAGACATTCATTTTAAAGATCAATGGGATTTTTTATGGGGATTTTACTGGTCGCTCACTTCCTTGCTGTTTTTCAAAATAACTTTTAATTTGTTAAAATGCATTTTTTTATTGTTATTATTATTTGTAGGATTTTTTTTTAATGATGCTGACCAAGCAGTGAGTTCGTGCCAAAGAGTTCACAAAATATAATTTCACTTCCATGACTGGAAGAGGCACTAAGTGTTTTTTTTAATGGGGGAAATGATTTGTGTTATGGAAAGAGTCTGTCACTAACAATAAGGGATTTGCACAAGCTGTACAAACCGAGTGTCTATTTCATTTCACTTTGCTATAATTGAAAAAAAAGGGAACTGTCATTAAATCCGACGCTGTAAATCATGTCATGGTGGACAAATGTTGTATGCATACAATTAAGTACCTTTCTTAACAAGCCAAAAATGGCTCCAATTTCTGCACTGCCGACAGCAGCAGCAGCAGCTGACACCTGCTGGCCGTTCACATCCTGAGTCAGCCCAACATCCTCCCCAAGGACAGTTGTAATGCTTTAGTGGAGGTCAAAGGTTAAACCAAAAGAATCCCTTAGGATTTGCGCACATGACCCTCAAACAGGATGCAGGAATAATGTGTTAATTAGTCACAATGACACAATGATTTATGTCATATATATATAGTGTACAAAGCCGTAAAGGTGTTCACACTTGAGGGCCACACGGTGAAAAATGGCCATCACACGTAGATATGCTAAGAGGTTATAGGTATTTCAAGAAGAAACAGCACATCAGCTTCGTGAAACGTGTATTTGTATGAACACTAGTCCTATTTTTACACAAATATTTCAAATTTCTTCCTAAATAATATGACTTTTATATTTATTCCAATCAAATTTAGATAAACTAATTTCCCAGAGGGCGGCACGGCGGTTGAGTGGTTAGCGCGCAGACCTCACAGCTAGGAGACCAGGGTTCAATTCCACCCTCGGCCATCTCTGTGTGGAGTTTGCATGTTCTCCGGGTTTCTCCGGTTTCCTCCCACATTCCAAAAACATGCGAGGTTAATTGGCCACTCCAAATTGTCCATAGGTATGAATGTGAGTGTGAATGGTTGTTTGTCTATATGTGCCCTGTGATTGGCTGGCCACCAGTCCAGGGTGTACCCCGCCTCTCGCCCGAAGACAGCTGGGATAGGCTCCAGCACCCCCCGCTACCCTCGTGAGGAAAAGCGGTAGAAAATGAATGAATGAATGACTAATTTCCCATAAATTACATCTATATAAACTCAACTTAAAAAAAACAAAAAGTTAATTGTAAGCAGTGAGCCCAGATCTCGCAAAGGACCCCCCAATCCAATCCATGGAGTAAAATACCCCCACCCCAAGTCACTCCAGAACTCCCACTATGACCTGACATACTCAACCCCAAGGGAAGGTAGACCTTCGTGCAGAAGTGGACTACCGTGACCCGTCCACGCACACAGAGGTAAGTAACTTTTATTAAGTGTATGTTCTTTGCAGTTCTTTGGATGGCCGCCAGATGGCACTGCTACCTCAACAACATGAAGTCCATCTCTGCTGTCTGGATCTTGGTGGTAGGTGAGCGTTTCATTCTGTTCACATTTATCCAGGTCATATAACTGAATAACTGCACAGAAAAGTAATAATTCCAAGTGTTAGTCACAGTGCACGTGTCAAAGTTAGCACCGGGTGCTAAATCAGGTGCTGAGATTATCATCACAAATAAATACTATACAGTATGGAGAATTTGTACAAAGCATGTGAATCACATTGATGAGGGAATTTACTTTTATGGCCTGCTGGATAGGAATATTCGGTATTAAAATACAAAAGTAAATAAACCCAAGGAGCTCTTGGGACATTGTACAAACAGGCTTCCATCCAGTAGCTGTTTTTTTGCTGGAATTGTCCCAGGGAGACATGTCCTCCCATGGGACAAAGCCTCAGCATGAAACAAGTCTGTGAACGACTTAAACAGATGATAGATAAATAGATAAATGATGGATATTTATCTAAAATCCAGCATGTTTTTCATCCAGGCTGGTCCACCATAATTATTTATAGGGATGGGCATTGTGTATAACTCAAAATGGGGAAAATGTGTCTTTTTTTTTTCTTCATTTATACAATAATACAGGTAACATTGCATTATGTTGGGCGATCCTTGAACACACCTTCATTATGTGAGATTCAATCTGTTCTGTTCATCATCAGTATCATTCATTAGTGAAGGGAAGAGAGAGCATTCTAATCCAATAATAATTAATGAATGTCACTTTTATTGCAAATGTTATCGCCTCGTACTTTGGTACGTGACCAAAAAATAAATACATAAATAAATAAAAATGTATAAAATGAAAAAATTAAATAAAAACAATTTTTAAACATACATCACAACATTAAAAAAGTAATAATAATTAAATTGAAAAAAACTAATTATATTAGGCAGGAAGTGAACAAATGTAACAGTTTTTTCGCCATTCACTACACCATAAAATTCCGTTCATTTACACGAAAATATTGAAACAGATATATAGAATAAATTGAATATTGTTATAGATAGAAGCTGTGAGTCTATGATTTTGTTATTGTGACTTTTTCCATGAGTCTCCTTGCTTATTTAGCTCCCAGCATGTGTGATTTAACCTTGTGTACATTTTGCACACGGAGGCACTGGGGGGGACTTTAAATCTGTTTCAATGTAAACGGATGGCTTTGCTCAAATGCACCCCATCCCCATCATATTTGAAAGCATCCATTACAGCACCCCTTGGCTTGTTTACGGCAGAGGGCAGGTCAGAGTGGGTGTGATTAGTCTGCACCGCTCCAACGTCCAGCTAATGACCACTTAATGGCTTAATAGCCACCAAAAGAAGCTCTCCTTGGTGGTGTTCACCCTGAAGGGCCATGACACTCAACTGCTGTGTTTTGTCAACTCGCACGATTAATAAGTTTGCATGTTTCGTGGTTCATTTACTGATTTAAAATTCAAACCATAGGATACAATATTGAACAATTGACAATTTTTCACATTTTCTTCTTATACGCTTGAAGGTTAAGTAATATATTCTTTAGATATTTCATCCTGGTAATGAACCCACTGACTGTAAGATATATTTTTGAATTGAACTATAGGAAAAAAATAAAAATACAATGAAACCTTGGTTTGCAAATGCCCCGGTTTTGGTTTTTGACAAAAATGTTAGCCAAAATATTGCTAGGTTTTTGTATAATGCATAACAAACTAGTCCGTTTGTGCCATATTATATCATTCTGCGGAATCGAGGCATCTTGTGCTATCTTGTTGTTTGTGTTCAAAATAACTTGCAAAGTTCTGAATGGATTTGGATGAAAATTTTTAGGAATTGTTAGAAAGCGGATATGGAAGAACTGATTTTTTGTAAAGGATTATTTAACATAGGATCATTTTTAGCATTTGTGCATGTAACTCCACATAAAATATGGTCAGAGCGCTTATTTGGGACAGTTAGCCTTCCTGTTAGCATGCTAACGTTAGCATGTTGGCATTTCTACCATGCTGATATTAGCATACTAACATTTTTTTGCCATTTTTTAATTGCTATTTTCATGGGTCGACACGTATAGAAATACTTACCGCTATCATGCTAGGTATTAGCATGCTAACATGAACATACTTGAAAAAACAGTTTAAACCAACATTCAACTTCACAATGCTATTATTCCGCGCCATAAAGATAATAATTACATAACACATTTTCACAAGATTCTCTTTGTTTGAATTGCATTCTACTTATTCTGACATTTATAGCACAGCCTCGGTACTTTTTATGAGAAGCTAAAATGAGATCACGGAGCAGAGATCTTTGCAGGTTCCTGTATAAGTTTTATTGACGCCCGCACGCAGTCACGAGGCCTCCTCGGACCTTTAACCTCAACAACACAATGCCATTTTGAAGATCATTTGAGTTCAAGTCAACCTGAGAGAGGTGACATGCATCAGATGCATTCAGGGTCACTGTCAAAAATAGGACAGCCTTGTTTTGAATGGACCTCAGTATCCTTCGGTTCTCTGTGTGTGTGCAGATGATGGCAGCGTGCCATACAGAAGGCTGTGCACAATGGCCCAGGTCCCATTAAATCTGCGAAAGTTCCTTCCTAAGGCAAACATTGCCAGAAATAGTAATCTTGGCTGGAGCAGGAGTCGTACAGAGGGGAGCAATAATTCTCAGTGTAATAATGGAACTCATTTGATTTTGTCCAGCCTCTGATCCTGCAAGAGCCGCGGTGCGAGCCCCTCATTCAGTTTTTCCTCTACCCGATAAGACTTCCTGAAAAACATACAGCGAGCAATCAGGCCACAACAATAGGCTCCATGCATGTGAACGTCAGCCACAGTGTCCATGCATGTGATGCACAAATGTTTGGACATTTTAATTTTCACTGCGCTTGGATGCAACATTGTCGTTATTGATCACATTAGCTGGAAAAATGAAGTTTAAAGAAGATAAACTGGATTTTGACCACAATCCAATAAGAATATGTCACCTTTTGTGTTGCTTAAGACAAACTTAAGCCTACTTATTTAAGTAGACGGGAACGTTTGGCTGGAGCAGTAATCTGAGCTCATCTAACAGCTCCGCAGAGACCAGGGTTAGAAAGAAGGGAAATAAAGGTGAAATATCCAGCTGGATTCCAGCATGAAAAGCAATACTTACTCCTTTGCACCCAAAATGAACCATTCCCTATTCAATTTCATATGGATGTTTTGTAATCATCAAGTGTCATAGAAGAAATAGTGTTTGCATGTTTGTCACACTTTAATGTTTCAGATCGTCAAACAAATTTAAACATTAGTCACTGACAACACAAAATTCTTTTTTTTAATGAAACTTTTTATGATTAAGGCTGAAAAGAATCCAAACCTACCCACTGTGTGAAAAAGTAATTCCCTCCCACCACAAAGAAAGCAATTGAGATCTCTCAGTCTGGAAAAGGTTATAAAGCCGTTTCTAAAGCTTTGGGACTCCAGCAAACCACAGTGAGAGCCATTATCCGTAAACAGAGACTGCATGGAACAGTGGTGAACCTTCCCAGGAGTGTCCGACCAGCCAAAATGACCCCAAGACCACAGCAACGATTCATCCAACATTTCGCCATAGACCCCCCCACAACATCATCCAAAAACCTGGAGGCCTCACTTGCCTCATTGTTCACCACTCCACCATAGGAAAGACTCTGAGTAAAAATGGCCTGCATGGGAGCGTTCCAAGACTAAAACCACCGCTGAACAAAAAACATTAAGGCTCGTCGCAATTTTGCCAGAAAACATCTTGATGATCCCCAAGACGTTTGGGAAAATAAGAAGTTGAACTTGGAGGTGTGTGTCCCATTGCATCTGGCGTAAAAAATAACACCTCATTTCAGAAAAAGAACATCCTACCAACAGTAAAATATGGTGGTGGTAGTGTGATGGTGTGGGACTGTTTTGCTGCTTCGGGACCTAGAAGACTTGCTGTGATGAATGGAACCAGGAATTCCGCTTTTTACGCTTTTTAAGGCCCTTCATGCTGAAAAAGCCTCCATTTTGGCTGAATTATTGATTTTTGATGATCTGCAACATTTAAGTTTGACAAACATGCAAAAATAAAAACAAATCAGGAACAGGACAAACATGCAAAAAAAAAAATCAGGAATGGAAAAAAACATAATTGAACCTAAAATATGTTTTGGTGCACCGAATTACATATTAAGTATGTATACTAAGTATTAGTATTACATATTAAGTAAAAAAAACAGTGCATAAAAATCCATTCATTTATGACTGTGCAGAAAATGTAGCTGAATCATGACCAAGTTAACTTATTAAACATCTGGTATAGTGATGCAACAAATATGATCCCGGTTTAATGTATTTCCAAAATTCTTAACAAAGAATTTCCATACGTCTGAAAAGGAGTAGGCAGAAGCAGAGTTTTAGCAGGCATTTTAAATCACAAAATCACATTTTGTGCAAGAAAATGCACCAAAATTGGAACTGATTTAATTGTCTATTAATATACAGGATTTTGCTTGATGAACAGAATTCGAATTAATACTGTTTATTATTATTATTGTTTAATATTAGTAATAAATATGCAGCATAGGAATTTTATTTTTGAAGAAGAAAATTGAAGGTATTTAATTAATCATTAATAATTGTATTGTAATTTATAGTTCTATATGTAATTATTTCTTTTGTATTTTTTAAATCATCACTTAGCTCAATAAGAATGTAATATTTTATTTTATTTCCGCATTTTTCGTTAATGTACCCGAGGGCACACAAAAGGAGATCAATGACGTTCTATCTAATCTAAATAATGAAAAAGTACAAACAGCCTATATTACATATAAAGCTATTGTGAGGCCTCTTGTGGCTTTTTGAGGGACGTGGGGGCCCGTGTTGTGTTTTTTTTTTTTTTTTGTTTCTTTTATGCTTCCCACTGCAAAGCTCATCAGCACCTGAAATATCTGCATCCTCTTCCACGGATTGTTTTGACTGCACGGCGGAGGGCGAACGTTACATGTCATTTCTAAAATTAACCCGGAAAAGTGTCACTCGAAAACACCATGATAGGAGGCAGCCAGGGTCATCTGGGCTTCCGGGACCGTGGATCAAGACTAATGAATGCGGCCTTCACGAGCTATTGTTTGGGGTTACACGCATGCAAAAACACGGACGTTTATCAACCCTAATAATGTTGTGTACTATTGTTTTTTTTAAGTGGCAGGTGCATACATTGGGATTCAAACATCATCCTTGCAGTAATTGAATAATTGCAAACATTAAAAGCAGTTGCTGGTTTGAAGTGCGAGGTCGGCCAGCTCCCGTCGTTTGAATCTTGAGGGTCCTTGCGGATGAAGTGCGGCCTCTGAAGTTAATTGTGTTTTCGTTTTCGCGGGGAATAGATTTCCTCTGTTTATTATGAGCGTGGGGACGGATTTGCGTCAGTGTGCAACTTGCACGTCGAGATAAAGTTGCACAAATATTGAAAAAGGGAAGTTCTAACAGTCATTATAAAGTAGCCCCCCCCCCACCACCGTTCTACTCCGGAAGAAATAAGGATTTGTGTTGCATCCTAAAATACTTAAATAGGTTCTATTTTGAATATAAATATAATAACATTATTAATAACATTTAATAACATTAAATATTAGTTTTATTTTTAAAAGATATGCATAGGTGTTACTTTTCAGTTTAAAAGTGGTGTCCGTGAACTTATCACCAGTCTCCAGCTCCTTATGAGAGCAAATGCAAAGCCCTCATTGGCTGAGGCAGCGACCAATCAAAAGCAACGAAGTAACTTTGGAGTGGAACTGTAGAGTTTGGATTTCAGAGTTGCAGGAGTCTTGCAAGAAGAGGTCCAATAACGCTGCTGCTTTCGGTTTTTGTTTTTTGTTTTTTTGCACATGTGTCTCCTCGCATCCGAGACTTCATAAAAAAAACAAACCTCCGGGATGTACACGGCCGGACTCAATCCGTTTTACGCCTCCAATTTCAGCCTCTGGTCTGCCTACTGCGCAGGAGGCTTCGCAGTGGACAACGCTAAGAAACCATCGTTTTGCATCGCGGAGCTCCTGCAGGCCGGAGATGCGGAGAACATCCCCGGTACTTCCGCCCTCATGGTGCACGTGCAGGCTCAGCAGCACCGGGGGTCCTCCGGAGGCTCCCCGCTGCGTCCGGCACCCGTCGGGCCCGGGGAGTCGTCCGTGTACGGGGCGCGGGTCAGTCCCGCGTCCCCGTACCACAGACACGGACTGCAGATGACTTCTGTGCCGAGAGGTGCACTCGGCTCCCCGCAAGCTCCTCCGCCTTCAAGCAAGGATCTCAAATTTGGAATCGATCGGATATTGTCCACTGATTTTGACGCAAAGGGGAAGGAAAAAACGTCGTTAAGAGGTAATATATCTATATTGTTTTTTATTTAAAAAGCACCTGGGAGTACACCCGCGTTTATTATTATTATTATTATTATTATGTTTTTGCTGTGATTAATGTTATGTGCTATATATTTTTTATTATGTTATATGAGTCTGCATAGATAGGGACAATAGATAGGGACAGTAAATGCCTCATACCTCAGGATAAATAGTGACAGAGTAGGGGTCATAGGTCAGAAGTTAGTGCTGAATTGCAGGGGTGTCCAAACTAGTGAAAATCCATATTTCATATTTATATATATATATATATATTAATGTGTTATTATTTGATTTAATTGTATTTCTTCAATAATCCCTAACATCTCCCCAACCTGACGTATCCGGCCCTTTAAGAAGAAATAGTGACAGAGTAGGGGTCATAGGTCAGAAGTTAGTGCCGAAGTGCAGGGGTGTCCAAACTAGTGAAAATCCAAACGCCACTTTCATATTTCTATTTCTATTTTAATGTTTTATTATTTGATTTAATTGTATTTCTTCAATAATCCCTAACATCTCCCCAACCTGACGTATCCGGCCCTTTAAGAAGAAGCATCAGCAGTTAGCTGCTAAATTGCTATCTGAACTAAGTCCATTTCTCATCCCCACGCAACAGATCTCACGTCCATTGTTAGCCCCAACCGTCAGTCAGGTCTCCACATCCCCATTCAGCCGGCGGCCGGCCAGTACTTCTCCTCCATAGAAGCCGGGATGAACGACACCTCCATGATGAGTTCACTAGGCAGCAGCGGCAGGCAATCAGGCCAGCATCAGTTTCAGGACACCTTCCCAGGTAGTCCCACTTGTTCAGGACTATAACGGGACACGCATGTTCATTGTTAAATTTCATTTTTTTTCTAACGCCGTACCTCCTGTCTCATCTCGGTGACCCGCAGGTCCGTACGCCGTCCTCACCAAAGACACAATGCCGCAGACGTACAAAAGGAAGAGGTCATGGTCCAGGGCGGTTTTTTCCAACCTGCAGAGAAAAGGCCTGGAGAAAAGGTTTGAGATCCAGAAGTACGTCACCAAGCCGGATAGGAAACAGCTGGCGGCCATGTTGGGCCTGACAGACGCTCAGGTAAGACGAGGTCATGACCCCCCTTGTGGAATAACACACAAACACATCTTTGGCTTAGAACTCGGCTATTCTTAGCGCACATCCTTCATGTGCGCCATTGTTGTTATGTTGATTTAGTTCAAAACTATCTGGTTCGTATTCGCAACGCTGATATTATTTGATTGCATTGAACACATGGAGCTGCTGATTGACAGGAAGAAATCACATATTTCACCGGTCTGAAGTATTAAATATGCAACATGAATCCATCTCATGTGGACTACCAAACCCACATTAGCATGATTATTCTGTCTTAATTAAAAGTAAATTCATAAAAAGTAAATAAAAATGTAATTCTACTGAAATACTTAATAGCATAAAATATTGCATATTTTTTCTGCAGTATAATGTGTGCACACAGGAAGCCACATTTTGAGGAATATTTTTTTTATTATTTTATTTTTATATATTAAGGTCACACATACAAAAAAGGGCAATAAATATTTTTAAAAAATACATTGCAAAATATAGTGAACACAATTTGAACAAGGCACAAAATAATATCTATTTTACCTACAGATTCCATAAAAAAAATATCATACATTGTGTGTTAATGTGCACCCAATTTGTAAACAATGCGCATTTCCTTCAATGTGAGCTGTCAGTGAAGTAGCCATCCCGCCTTCCCGCAGGTGAAAGTCTGGTTCCAAAACCGGCGCATGAAGTGGCGACACTCCAAGGAGGCCCAGGCCCAGAAGGACAAGGAGAAGGAGCAGCCGGACAGGACTCCCGAGTCCGGCAGGGATCCGAAAGAAACCGCCGAGTCGGAATGTGACAGCGAGGACCGCAGCGAGTGTGAGTCCGACGAAGCGGAGGACAAGGAGGACAAAAGACATTTGGACATTTGCGAGCACAACAAAACTAGCGTCATCATGAGCGGCGGCGTGGAAGACACACACTTGGACTCCGTTTCTTCTTCTTCTTCTTCTTCTTCTTCGTCTTCTTCTTCACAGCTTCTAATATGAACGCAGGACTCTGATTTGGATCTATCCATCAGACGCAATGGAAGCCGTGCAGGTTGCGTTTATTTAATTGGACAAACGAGCTTCGGTGTGCATGATGCTTTCCTCAAATGGTTTAAAAAGCGTAAATAAAATTGTAAATCTTGTTACTTCACGATGTATAAAAGAAATCTCGGAACACACAGTGTACATGTTCTTTGTGTGTTGTTGTTGTTAATATCATTTGCACTGAAAATATTGTAAATAAAAGTCTTTTTTTCCCCCTTATGCTTATATTGTCATTACCATCAAATCCTATGGAGGTGAGTTTTTAATGTCCGGGCTTTTATATACTAATTATTATTCAATTCTTTACAAATATATTATATTAAAATATATTTTTAAAAGCACATAATGAATATGAAATGTATAATACAACAAATAAACACTAAATATGTATAAGTATCTCCACAGGCATAAACAAGGGAAGCAGGCTAATGTAAATGAAAAGATTCCAAGACTCAAAGTGTAAAAAAAAAAAAAAAAATATTTATAGTGTGTATACATTTCATGGCTCCTTGACCTGAATGAGTATATATTTTATTTATCCAGACCCATGCCTTCCATATTTCTATTCTACAGCTACTCCATTTATAGTGCTGCTCTCACCCATCCTGCAATAAATAAACAAAGGCTGAAATAGAAATTACCCACTGTACATATTGTATCCAAATGAAATGTTTTTATTAATAATAATTTATAAATTTATTTCACATAATTTATTTAATAATTTAATCATATAATTTATTTAATAATTTAATCATATAATTTATTTAATTTATTTATATAATTTGTTAATAGTAATATATATTTTTTTTAATTTATAATTTATGTTATTTTTTAATAATATATAATATATTTTAATTAATATAATGAGACTCATTTCCGGTGTAGTTATTATTATTATTTGTGTTGTTCATTGTGAAACTGCCGGGAGTAACATTGTGCACCGTCTGCAATTCAGCAATGAGATATTAATAACCGTCATGAAGCAATATTTGATGCGGTTTACCGTTTGAATGCTAACATCCTTTCTACTTGCACAGTTCAATATGTCCGAAAAGGAGTAGGAAGAAGCAGAGCTCATTAAATGATAGTTTGTTCACTTCCTGTGTTTAAAATTTAAAATCTTGGAGTATATTTGATGTGTTTTTCACGTTTAAAATGATTTTTTACAAATTTACAAAAGTGCTGTACTAAATATATTTATTTAGAATAATCCTTATTATGATCCTTCTGGTATTAACAACACCCCAAACCCGGACCACCACGACAAACTTTCACGACCACAGGTCCGCTTTCCACTCCTCCGGAAAAAGGACGAGACCCCCCCTTATAGGAAAGACGCACTTTTTCCTTTTCGCATCTTGAATTTCACTTTTCATTTTTCCTTTCCTGTCTTTGTGGGTCTTGGTGGGTCTTGGTGGGTCTTTGTGGGTCTTTGTGGGTCATGGCTGATATTCTACACTGGAAGCCATCATCGACGTGTCATGTGATGTCTTTTGTCTTTGTCTGTTGCAGCTTCGTGAAGAGTCCGGAATAATATTAAGTGAAATAAAGGTCTCAACGTAAGATGCATAGGTGAGTAAGTCCTATATTATGGTGAAAAAAGTCATAAATTACAGGAGTATTTGCAAATGTACTATAACAATAACAATCCAAACGCTTAACGTTACAGTGCGAGGCCGTGATTTGTGAACTGTCTTACGAACTTTTATGAGCAGGATAGGAGAAAGTCCATCTGGTGGGTTTTTAATGTCAAGCCTTTCAGCCACCATTAAAAGCTGTCCCATGCATATACATCCACCCCCCCCCCCACTTTTGGATACCCGCACAAAGCAGCTTTGCAGATTCACCAATTTCTGACACTCTGGGCTAAAAAAGCAAAGTGTAAAAACAAATGACCTCTGGTGGAGCAAGAGGGGGAGGTTTCTGTCTCAGGGAGGAGGATTAACGCCACTAAAAGCAGTGGCGTCTCCCGCTCTTTGAGGCTTTATCTGTGAACTTGCTTGACAGGCTGATGGAGACGTTGGGGGTAAAGATAGAGAAGAGCACCACAACATAAGTCAGACAGTGCTCCAAAACTGAGTACTTAAGAGGTGATCCAGGATAAGTAGTACCGTGGGACCGAGACTGGTACAAATTGGAGTTCAGTTCTAGACTTTTACATCATTATAAGACTCATTCATTCATTTTCTATTGCTTATCCTCACCAGGGTCGCAGGGGGTGCTGGAGCCTATCCCAGCTGATGGTCAGCCAATCACAGGGCACATATAGACAAACAACCATTCACACTCACATTCATACCTATGGACAATTTGGAGTCGCTAATTAACCTAGCATGTTTTTGGAATGTGGGAGGAAACCGGAGTACCCGGAGAAAGCCCACGCAGAGATGGCCGAGGGGGGAATTGAACCCGGGTTTCCTAGCTGTGAGGCCTGTGCGCTAACCGGTCGGTCGCCGTGATTTTTGTTTAATTAATATCAATTCTTGCCATTTTCCATGCTGCTTATCCCCACTAGGGTCGAGTATATGCTGGAACCTATCTCAGTTTTCTTTGGGCAAGAGGCGGGGTACACCCTGGACTGGTCACCAGCCAATCACAGGGCACATATAGACAAACAACCATTCACACTCACATTCATACCTATGGACAATTTGGAGTGGCCAATTAACCTAGCATGTTTTTGGAATGTGGGAGGAAACCGGAGTACCCGGCGAAAACCCAAGCATGCACGGGGAGAACATGCAAACTCCACACAGAGATGGCCGAGGGTGGAATTGAACTCCAATGAACTGCTTTGCTCAGACGCAATGCAGAATGGGAAACTTCAAAACTCATATTGGTGCTTCTTTGTATATTTTTAGGTACACCTTTGGAGTGGTAAGTTACTGTGTGATGAGTTTAGTAATTTTTACAAGCATAAACATGGCTAAATAAACTAATAGACATGTTTTTGGAATGTGGGAGGAAACCGGAGTACCCGGAGAAAACCCACGCATGCACGGGGAGAACATGCAAACTCCACACAGAGATGGCCGAGGGTGGAATTGAACTCATGTCTCCTAGCTGTGAGGCCTGCGCACTAACCGCTCGTCCGCCGTGCAGCCTTATTATTATTAATTATTATTATTATTATTTTTTTGAATTATTATTCAAAAAAACATGCTAGGTTAATTGGCGACAAATTGTCCATAGGTATGAATGTGAGTGTGAATGGTTGTTTGTCTATATGTGCCCTGTGATTGGCTGGCCACCAGTCCAGGGTGTACCCCGCCTCTCGCCCCAAGACAGCTGGGATAGGCTCCAGCACCCCCGCGACCCTCATGAGTATAAGCGGTAGAAAATGAATGAATGAAATAAGAATTATTATTTAGCCATGGGTAAGTGGTTAGTGCACGGGTCACACAGCTAGGAGACCTGAGTTTGATTCCACCTTCGGCTATCTCAGAGTGGAATTCGCATGTGCTCCAAGTACTCCGGTTTCCTCCCACATTACAAAAACATACTCGGTTAATTGGTGGAAAAGAAGAAGTGGTTTGTGTGCAGGCCACACAGCTAAGAGACCAGAGTTCGATTCCACCCTTGTCTATCTCAGTGTGGAATTTGCATGTTCTCCAGGTACTTCAGTTTCCTCCCACATTCCAAAAACATGCTAGGTTAATTGGCCACTTTGTGATTTTATTTATTTACATTTTGCTTTGTTTTTTTTAAATTAAAAATACATACAATACAATGTGGCAGCAATATTAACCACCATTTTCTGTTCAATTTCTTCCATTCAATCGTGTTTCTCATATTACATTCTCCCTGTTGTTCCTAATATTTGGTCCCTGCCTTTTCCTCTGTGTTTGATTCCACCCACAGGAGGCGGTGCCACTGGGCACACCTGGAGTTGATTGCTGGTTGATTGGCGTCTCTCATGACACCAGTGGTGCTGCTGCTCCACATTTATGTTATACTTCCACCTTCTCATTCCACCATTTTTTTTTCTTGCTGTTGCTACTACAACTTTTGGACTGCTTTTTGTCACTGCTGAGTTTTGGAGTTCTATTTATGTTGCCTTTTTGTCCCAGCGTTTAACCTTTTGAACCTCAAGTAGAGCCCAATGGAAGGTGAGAAGCACGACTGAATTCAAGGAATAGAATAGAAGGTGCCAACGGTCCAGCTGGGATAGGTTCTAGCATACCCCCACAAGCATAGAAGCGGCATAAGAAGACGGATGGATTGATGGATGGAACACAGGAAGGTGGTGTCGGTTGATCTTGCTGCCACGTTGTGTTTGTGGGAACAGGCATGTCTTCAATGAAGGTAAAATGAACTTTAAATATTCCATTATCCTTTTTATTGGTCATCTACTCTCCCTTCCAAAAGTTTGGGAACACCTGCAGGTGTTGGAGGGGCGCGTATTTGCACTGAGAAATGTTTTTATGCATGTCAACTGTAGAAAATGATATTTTTTTGGAGTCAACCATTGATGAAATCATAGAGGGGTGACATAACCTTGCTTTTTTTCTCAAATTTTGTTAGCAAAGGATGTATTCACATTAAAAAAATATATATGTGAAATCATTCAATCCCAACCATTTTTCAAAAACAACTCTCTAGTACTGGAATTTATATGTATTATGTATTTTAGACAATATTTCAAGGTATACAGTATATTGTATTCTATGGCTATATAAACATGGTACCTTACAAAAGAAAAGAGTAGTAAATCAAAGTTTGTTTCTCCATTCTTTTTCCGTTCTTTAGTAATCAGCTGTAGAACATACATAAGTTTCAGGAAAATATTAGTTCCCAACTAAAAAAAATCCCCTTGCTATACACTTTATACACTTTCTCACATTTCTCTTTTCTTTAAACACCCTCAAAGTTCAAATTTTGTTTGAATTTTAGAACAAATTAATTTGTGCATATTTCTCTCCTCTGTCGCTGTTCAGCTGTAGAGTTTTTGTATCCTTGAAAACCTGTTGTCTATGTACTGACGACTCACTTGCAGTATTCCAGACAGCCACATAATTGGTGCAGGGGGAAAAAAAACGCATGTAGTTAGCTTCTTCTGTTTGTTTTATTGTTAGTGTTGTTAGCTAGTTTGCTAGCCATGACCACAACAAGAGACGTCACGACGGGGATTGATTGATTGATAACGATCAATCTGGATGCGGATAAACAGGTTAGTTTTACCCTACTGATGATGTGTCGTTGGTCGGACCGTAACAGGATTCAGACACTGTAAAAAAAAAAAAATGTCAGTGAAACAGGAAGTACGCCATTTTGATGTCAATATCGGCTGATAATCTGCTCCATAATGTCCTCCAATGCAGATTTGTGTCGTTCAATCGTGGATGTTGTGCGCCATTGTCACCTGTAGTATCAGAATTTTTTTTTAATTTAAATTAATTCATAGAAAGGCGGCACGGCGGTCGAGTGGTTAGCGCGCAGACCTCACAGCTAGGAGACCAGGGTTAAATTCCCACCGTCGGCTATCTCTGTGTGGAGTTTGAATGTTCTCCCCGTGCATGCGTGGTACTCCGGTTTCCTCCCACATTCCAAAAAAAACATGCTAGGTTAATTAGCGACTCCAAATTGTCCATAGGTATGAATGTGAGTGTGAATGGTTGTTTGTCTGTATGTGCCCTGTGATTGGCTGGCGACCAGTCCAGGGTGTATCCCGCCTCTCGCCCGAAGACAGCTGGGATAGGCTCCAGCACCCGTGAGGAAAAAGCGGTAGAAAATGAATGAATTCATAGAAAACTCCAGAAAAGGGCTAAATGCTGGCGTTTTTATGCTAAAACGGGAGGGTTGGCTGGTATGACTGAGGCATATTTTTACATAAAATACTTTTAGGCGATTTATGCACAAAAATAAAAGCACATATTTGCAGTCAATTGAAAGATTCCAATATTTCATACATAAATTGACGTCCATGTGTCACTCTAGTTTATAAGCCAAAATGTCTTAGTCACGGATGGAGCATTTTATTTATACGCCGAGGCCAGGTCGGTGAACGTGGAATCTCCGAGAGAGGTATGTTTGTTCCATCAAAGTTGATTTATGGCTCGGCTGTCTAAAACGAGCTCTCAATCATCCGCACGATGGATAACTTCCTCCGGAGACCCACAAAATATCATTACATGGTCGGAACCTTTAATTTGCTATCAGGCCAAAAATGTTTCCAGTCACCCGGTCACATTTTTATATCCATTTCACCCTCGGAAAAAGGTCTGGGATCTTTTGGCTTTTATTCCGTTTTGATTCCGTTAAAAAACACAAGATCGGAATCTACACAGTGGACAACGCAACATACAAGCGAATAAGAAGCGTTTGTGTTTCTGAGCAGCTGCACATGTCGCTCACATGTTCGCCGATGCCGTAAGCCGAGCCCCTCATACAAAAAGCTGTCACCACATTCCCAAAAAAAAATCACATTATTGAGTGCTTTTTTAACATGGCTGCCGTTGCCAAGCATTTTGGCGACTTGTTCAAAATTGGGCCCGGGCCAGTAGTTGGGAGTGGAACAAAAAAAAAAAGTAATACATCTCAAGTTAAATTTAAAGATGTGTTTCTCTTGGAAGCGCGGCTGCGCTGCCATAAAACCAAGGGAGACATTTTCATGCTCCACATTTTTCATGGTTTCTCTCCGAGTTCCCTCCCTTCCCCACCTTGGCTCCAGATTCACCTACTGCTGCACCCGGCTGCGGACCCCGGTACAGTTCGGCGCAGTGTGGGGCACTGGTGGGGTGGGCGACTCCAGATGCTTCTCGTTTTCCTTGGATGGCCCTCACAGAGAGGGGGGAGAATCCCTCGGAGAAGCCGCCACCTGGACAGCGCTACTTAAGCGCTCTTTCAGCACGCTTCTCAAATAATGCACAGCCTCCACGCACTCGGAATGGATGGCCCCCGCTTAGAAGCTTAGAAGAAGTCCTCTGACCCACCACCGTGTGGTTTCATGCGGCGTGGAGGAAGAAGGAACCGTTTTATTGCAGCCTGCAGACTGTTGGCTTGTGAGGTAAAGGTTGTAATTTGTGAAGGGTGTAGAATATTGGTATTAAGGCCCTTTTTTTTCCATCGAGACCAACATTTACTGTGTGATGAACATACAGAGGGGGGGGGGGATTATGGCCGCTCCCTGGCTGCCAAGTGAGAAGTAAACAAAAAAAAGCTCTTATATTTCACATGAGCTGTCATCAAAAGCACATTTTCTTTCTGCTGTTTGGAACTTGGGTGAACTGCCTGCAGCGTGATGCTGTGTCCACATGTTGACTGGTATTTTGGTAATGGTAATGGTAATGCTTTTAATTTCATTTGAACATGCATCAGATTGCCATAATCAGTTCAGTTCCACATGTCCAAAAGGAGTAGGAAGAAGCAAAGCTTATTAAATCCTACCCCTCCATCTGGTACTTTTACAATCAGTAACTGTTACATTTGTTCACTTCCTGCTTTCATAATATAGTAAAAAAAAATATTTAATTTAATTTTTTTGTTTTTTTTGGTCACTTACCGAAGTACGACGTGATATGACCATACAATGACATAATGGGTAACTGTCAAAATAAAATTAAAAAGAATAAATAATAATTAAAAAATAAATAATATAATATAATAATAATAATAATAATAAATAATAAAAATGCTAATATAATATAATAAACTAAAAATAAATAAACAAAGTTTTTTATTATTTATTTACTTTTTAATTCTTTATTTTTTAATTTTATTTTTGTCACGTACCGAAGTACGAGGTGATATGACCATCCAATGACATAATGGGTTCACTTCCTGCTTTCCTAATATAATTTGTTTTTTGGTTTTTTTTTTCAACTTATTTTATTTAATTAATTAATTTTTATTTATTTTTTATTTTTTAAACTA
Source organism: Doryrhamphus excisus (assembly GCF_037039965.1). Classification (NCBI taxonomy): domain Eukaryota; kingdom Metazoa; phylum Chordata; class Actinopteri; order Syngnathiformes; family Syngnathidae; genus Doryrhamphus; species Doryrhamphus excisus. The sequence continues at coordinate 5,003,674 of NC_136367.1, read as the reverse complement.
TTTTCATATTTTTTTTTAATATTTGTATATTTTTTTCATTTTTAAAATTTTTTGTCACATACCCAAGTACAAAGTACGTGTCCTTTCAGCTGTTACCAAACAGCATGATTTTAGTTTTACTTAGGTCCAAGGACAATCTATCTATCTATCTATCTATCTATCATTAAACCATCTTTTTAGTGTGACCATTTCTTCTCTGACCTTTCTAATGATTTCGTCTGTACTCCCTCCGGAACAAAAAGCAGTGGTATCATCCGCAAATAATACCAGCTTCAAGTCTTTCGTGAATTTGGACATATCATTCATGTACAAGTTGAACCGTTTTGGTCCCAGTATTGACCCCTGGGGTACTCCGCACGTAATAATTGAACTTGATGTGTATTCTCCTAACTTTACGTATTGCTTCCTTGATGTACAAGTTGAACCGTTTTGGTCACAGTATTGACCCCTGGGGTACTCCGAACGTAATAATTGAACCGTTTTGGTCCCAGTATTGACCCCTGGGGTACTCCGCACGTAATAATTGAACTTGATGTGTATTCTCCTAACTTTACGTATTGCTTCCTTGATGTACAAGTTGAACCGTTTTGGTCACAGTATTGACCCCTGGGGTACTCCGAACGTAATAATTGAACCGTTTTGGTCCCAGTATTGACCCCTGGGGTACTCCGCACGTAATAATTGAACTTGATGTGTATTCTCCTAACTTTACGTATTGCTTCCTTGATGTACAAGTTGAACCGTTTTGGTCCCAGTATTGACCCCTGGGGTACTCCGAACGTAATAATTGAACCGTTTTGGTCCCAGTATTGACCCCTGGGGTACTCCACACGTAATAATTGAACTCACTGATGTGTATTCTCCTAACTTTACGTATTGCTTCCTTGATGTACAAGTTGAACCGTTTTGGTCCCAGTATTGACCCCTGGGGTACTCCGCACGTAATAATTGAACCGTTTTGGTCACAGTATTGACCCCTGGGGTACTCCGCACGTAATAATTGAACCGTTTTGGTCCCAGTATTGACCCCTGGGGTACTCCGCACGTAATAATTGAACTCACTGATGTGTATTCTTCAAACTTTACGTATTCCTTCCTGTCAGCTAAGTAGCTTTTGACCCAGTTCAGAACTAATCCTCTTATTCCGTACCTTTTTAATTTAGTTATTAGAATAGAACTATTTTACAGACCAACTCGCAGACAAAAAAAGTCCAAAGACAAAGTTAATCGTAACAATTGCATCATAACTTCAGTCTATGTACAACAGCATATGTACTTCGATATAACAGTATTTGTGTGTAAATTAGCTTTCGTTCAGTCTTACACAACCGTGATGTGTGATGCAACTTTGAGTCATAAAAGATAAAGATAAAGATAAAGGCCAAGTCCGATGGCTTTAGTCTGAGGTTTCCATGTTTCCCCTTTTTGGTGCTTATCAGTGCTTGCAGATGCAGGCTAAATGCTAACACTGTGTGTGTGTTTGCTAAGTGAAATGTGTTAGATACTTGGTAGAATGTTACTAAAGTCCAATTTCTTTTACTTTTATTGTACGAGAGGTTTGTGGCCTCCAGGACTTGGACCACCCTGAGGACCGGGAACACAATCAAGCATGTCACAATCGGTTCATTGCTCATGCCCTCTACACCCCCCCACCCTTAGCCCTGTTATCTGATGATGCCCCCCACTTTTTTTTTTTTTTTTTTTATCTGTGTTGCATTGGTCCCTCCTCATTATATAGTATGTGCACCGTGTCAACACTCGAAAGAACACACACTTCACGCTGATACTGACGGATTATCAGGGAATTCTTCTTCACGGCTCAGCTTGTTAGGGGAGGAGAGGGCAAGAGCTGGAAAATAAATAAGACGTCACTTGGGTTTGTCTTGCTCTTGTTCCAAAATAAACACAGCCAGACGGCAGGGAACTCCGGGGGGCTTTGCAATGCGACTGTATTGTCGTATTATTATTATTATTCCACGGCCCCTTGTGATCAAAACAATTACCAAAGTGCCATGCACTTGTCGCCGTAGCGGTCGGGCGAGAGTGAACAGGTGATTTTTTTTTTTTCTAAAAAAGTCAGTTTCAGGTCCGTAATTTGTACTTCCTTGTAACCGATTTAGCCGTCAGTTTCAGTGGCGGGCGACAGATCATAATCACTTTTGTTATTTGCATCAGTGTGGTTACATTGAGACTCTAATACAGCGCTTATTCAATAGATGGGTATGACTTTTAGTATTAATTGAAAAAAAAAAAATGCACATATTTGAGAGCGCGAGCCCCGTAACCGACATGTGCACACGGGGTGAGAGTTCAGGTCTCGCTGGGTTTGTTTAGGAATACATGACACTGCACAGCTGGACTAATCATCCGTGCATATTTGACTATAAAACTTCACCGAGCGTCCACAAAGCCAGGTGCTTCATCAGAGGAAATGAACTTATTCCCACCGCTGCACCATGAGGGAAAATTTACATGTCAGCTCGCGCCTTCGTGTGTCCAGGCGTTCGTCTATTTACGACATATGCGTCTCACAACTGTGGGACTTTACGACTGGTGTTTAAGGCCCGGCTGTCCTCGGCTTGCTCGACTGTTTATGGTACAGTATTTAACTAGGCGCTAAGCCACCGTCTACAGTAATCACCTGTAAGCTCTTGTATTTATGCTATTTTTAATTGGTCTCAGATGCCACAACAGTTTTGTGTGTCGGCCAAAATTAGATGTTTTTTAAATTATGATTATTATTTTTTATTATTTTTTTTTAATAGGTGACCTTTTAAATTTGGCACATTAACATGACATAAAACCTGCCATTCCCTAAATTTTTTTTTCTATTTATGTTATTTTTAATTGGTCTTAGAGATGCCACAACAGTTTTATGTGCGGCCCAAAATTAGATGTTTTTAAAATTATTATTATTATTTTTTTAATAATAGGTGACCTTTTAAATTTGGCACATTAACATGACATAAAACCTGCCATTTCCTCAATTTTATTTTCTATTTGTTATTTTTAATTGGTCTTAGAGATGCCACAACAGTTGTGTGCTGCCCAAAATTAGATGTTTTTTTAAATTATTATTATTATTATTATTTTTTTTTTAATAATAGGTGACCTTTTAAATTTGGCACATTAACATTACATAAAACCTGCCATTTCCTCAATTTTATTTTCTATTTGTTATTTTTAATTGGTCTCGGAGATGCCACAACAGTTGTGTGCTGCCCAAAATTAGATGTTTTTTAAATTATTATGATTATTATTTTTTATTTTTTAATAATAGGTGACCTTTTAAATTTGACACATTAACATGACAAAAAACCTGCCATTCCCCCTCAAATATTTTTTTCTATTTTTAATTGGTCTCAGAGATGCCACAACAGTTATGTACTGCCCAAAATTAGATGTTTTTAAGATTATTATTCTGATTATTATTTTATTTGTTTTAATTTATTTTTTAATAGGTGACCTTTTAAATTTGGCACATTAACATGACAAAAAACCTGCCATTCCCCCTCAAATATTTTTTTTCTATTTATGCTATTTTTAATTGGTCTCAGAGATGCCACAACAGTTTTGTGTGCTACCCAAAATTAGACATTTTTTTAATTATTATTATTATTTTCATCATTATTATTTATTATTAGTTTTATTTTTTTTTAATTTAAAAAAATTGATGGGGAACGGCAGCCCCCTCATATTTTTTTCTATTTATGCTATTTTTAATTGGTCACAGAGATGCCACAAAAGTTTTGTGTGCTGCCCAAAATTAGATGTTTTTTTAAATTATTATTATGATTAGTATTATTATAAAAAAATTTAATTTTTTTTTTTTTAATAATAGGTGACCTTTTAAATTTGGCACATTATCATGACAAAAAACCTGCCATTCCCCCTCAAATCATCAGCTTCACAACGTTTCCCTCGACACCCGCTCAGGAATTGAGATGTAAAGCGATCCTGGTGGACTCCAGGAAGCGACTAGGGAGCAAATGGACTTGCTTCAGTTGCCACTTCGGGTTATTTATTAAGTTTTTTTTAATTTCTTTATTATTTCTTCATGGGAATCCCCTTCCCTCCTTGAAATCCCGATGAGCCGTTTGCTAGGCGTTGAAGGAACATGCCGACAGTGTCATGTAGCTTGTTGAGGCTGCAGTGAGGGATCCCTGCCTTTCACTAGAAGCCCTCCTCGTCCTCCTCCTCCTCCTCCTGTGGGAAATGTAATTAGTTCATTTTACTCTTGACACACTTTCAGTTGTTTGCAGCGCAGACACGCCACTCCCTCCCAGATCCTTTCCTAACAAGGTGTGTGCAATGAGAGAGGCTATTGATTATGATCCTTAAACGGACAACAACGGGACATCTGGCCTCCATTACGGATGGGAAGCAGCACTCCTCAGCAGACGGCAGCTTAGGCCACACCACGCAGACACACGGTGTAATCCACCCAGCCGAGAGGATGCTCACGATGGGTGGGGTTTGGGTTCCTATGTATTTTAAAGCCAAAGCGGGTTCATTGGGGATTTTCCATTTTCAGAAGTTGACTGTTCAGTCACGGACCCCCGCCTGCATGCCCTGCAGCGGCAAAAATTGGATGCCCTGAGTGAATGCAGACTATTTGGGGGGGGGGGGAAGTTGATGACATTTTATATACTGTATCATGGTTGCTGAATGATCAGATTACTAAATGACAGATTCTGCCAAAAAAATTCCCTCCCTAAATGGCAGATTCTGCCAAAAAAATCCCCCCCCCCCTAAATGGCAGATTCTGCCAAAAAATTCCCTTCCTAAATGACAGATTCTGCCAAAAATGGCTCCCTAAATGGCAGATTCTGCCAAAAATGGCCCTAAATGGCAGATTCTGCCAAAAGCCTCCCTAAATGGCAGATTCTGCCAAAAAATGTCTCCCCAAATGGCAGATTCTGCCAAAAATGTCTCCCCAAATGGCAGATTCTGCCAAAAATGTCTCCCCAAATGGCAGATTCTGCCAAAAATGTCTCCCCAAATGGCAGATTCTGCCAAAAATGTCTCCCCAAATGGCAGATTCTGCCAAAAAATGTCTCCCTAAATGGCAGATTCTGCTAAAAAATGTCTCCCTAAATGGCAGATTCTGCCAAAAAAATTGTCTCCGTAAATGACAGATTCTGCCAAAAAATGTCTCCCAAGATTTATGCTAATGGTTTGGTTTATATGAACATTCTTTTCATGCATCAAGTCCACGTCTCTTTGTGTCACACCAGATTGCTAATACATTTCTCAATTGCTAACTGCAATTGCAATCTGAATAGCAAAATAAATGATAAAGCAATATTACCATATGTGTTGCAATGAAGTTGAGGTTTGTACATTTGGATGGACAAATTGCTGTAAGTGCAAAATGACTTAGTTAGCATTGTGTTTCTCTGTGGTTAGCATCGTGTTTCTCTGTGGTTAGCATCGTGTTTGTCTGCCATTAGCGTCGTATATTTCTGCCGTTAGCATAGCATTTGTCTGCCATTAGCATCGTATATTTCTGCTGTTAGCATAGCATTTGTCCGCCGTTAGCATGGCACTTGTCCGCCGTTAGTGCGGCGTTTCTGTGGTTCAGGATGCTTCTTCTTCATACTTTGTAAACATTAACTGCTTGTACTGTTTCTTCAAATGGGTCATTTTATTATTGCATTGTTTGACTTCTTGACCAAATCTGTTCCATAATTTGATTCAACGTACTGAAGGTGTTTAGTGTTGTGTGGGTGCATAGGTGTTTTTCATTTGCTGTAAAAGACCTCTTGATGGAGGATGTGCCTTGGTTCTAGTTATAGTTGAACATAAAAACCACTTGGCTCTCTCCAACTCTTTCAGTGGTCAACTGTGCTCCAATTTCCAATTTCACGGTTGTTTGAAAACATTGTCACTCTTTTTAACTCTCCAGTATGAAACACTAAACACGGGCGTTAAATCTGCGGTGATTTAAGAGCTCTCAAACCAAAAGACAAATGATTTTTCCACATAAAGCCAGTTGACTGATTTGCAGCGCTCATTACTCGGGTGTTACTCGCTTGGGTTACACGGTATTATGCCTGTAATGATGTCATCCTTTCCCACGTGTGCATGCGCCTCGACACTTATTCTTTCAAAGGGAAATGTGGCACAGCTAAATCAAACATAAGCGCTTTATAATGTCCCAATAAAGCACCGGGGCTGAGAAGAGAAAAAGAAAATCCTCCGGAGAGAAAGAGAGAGAAATGTGTCTAACATCAACAATGGTGTCTGTGAAATGTGAAATGAAGACGGTGACCTCTTGTCCCGCTGTGCCTGCTCCACTTCCATCCATCAGTTAGGAGGCCGGACTAAAAGCAGTCTTTTTACCGCTGCTTGGCGCTCGCTTTCTAAAATATGTCCTCCTGCATGAACACAAGTGTGCACGAGGTGGTATTTCTCAGGCCCCCCTTGTCTTTGCGTTATCACAGGATATGGAGTTTAGAAGAGGGGAGGGAAGAGAGCGAGGAGGACTGGAGCCCTAAACTATGATTTACTTGACCTCGCTGGTGCTGGAACTCACAGCCAGAGGCTCATTAATTCCCTGGGTCATTCTGTTTGGACATAAATTGCTTGAAAATCGCAGCGCATGGACAACTTCCAGACATACACGGAGAATTATGAAATCTCTGACCCCACCCTTCCCGACACTCCTCTCCGCCACTCCAGTGGTGATTTCTTAATCGCGGGGAGTAAATCACTCAGTTCTGCACCGAGGAGTTCCTTACTCCTTCATCAGAAGGGAGGAGGCCGGTGGAACATTTGGTAATGGTAATGGTTTCATTTCATTTGAACATGCATCAGATTACAATTGAATGCATCCCATAATCAGTTCCCAGTTCCACATGTCCAAAAGGAGTAGGAAGAAGCAAAGCTTATTAAATCCTACCCCTCCATTTGGTACTTTTACAATCAGTAACTGTTACATTTGTTCACTTCCTGCTTTCATAATATAGTTATTTTTTAAAAAATTTTATTTAATTTAATTTTTTTATTTTGGTTTTTTTGGTCACGTACCGAAGTACGAGGTGATATGACCATACAATGACATAATGGGCACCATAGTAACTGTAAAAATAAAATAAATAAAAAATAATAATGAAAAAATACATTAAAATAAAATAATATAATAATAATAAATAATAATACAAATATTAATATAATATAATACAAAATAAACTAGGTTTTTTATTTATTTTCATGTTTTTATTTATTATTTTTTAATTTTATTTTTGTCACGTACCGAAGTACGAGGTGATATGACCATACAATGACATAATGGGTACCATAGTAACTGTAAAAATAAAATAAAAAAAAATAATAATCATTAAAAAACACATTAAAATAAAATAAATATATAATACAAATAATAATATAATACAAAATTAAACTACGTTTTATTTATTTATTTTCATTTTATTTTTTAATTTTATTTTTGTCACATACCGAAGTACGAGGTGATATGACCATACAATGACATAATGGGTACCATAGGAACTGTAAAAATAAAATAAAATAATAATTAAAAAATACATTAAAATAAAATAAATAAATAATATAATAAAAGATAATACAAATAATAATATAATAAAAAAATGAACTGTTTTTTTTGTTTTTGTTATCTTTTTTTCATTTTATTTTTGTCACATACCGAAGTAGGAGGTGATATGAGCATCCAATGACATAATGGGTACCATAGTAAGTGTCAACATAGTGATATATATAGCACATAATGCAAGTTTAATTTTGCGGTTATTAGGCAGCAAATGTGCTATTGTTTTATGAGATAAGTAAGATTTTTCTCTCCTTTGTTTGAATCCCCGGCCTGCTTTTTGTTACAAAGTTGCAGAGCAATAAATGACACTAATGCACACATTTAAAGGAGCTCATATTGCCTCTGGCGTGTTATCAAGACCACTCCAGTGAGAATGTAAACTCCCACCTCCCTCAGGCCAATATTTAACATTATCAGCCTTTTAAACAACGTTGCTGTTTATGTTATGACAAATAAAGTTCAGATTATTCCAACTTGTCCTCACGGTTTTCACACAGAAGACTACGTTCCTAACGGTGCTGTTGGTCTCATTAATTCCAGCAGATAGACCCGGATTTTGTGTAAACACGGTGAAGTCAGGCTGGTGAATCACACCTCAGGTTTACAGAGACCCACTGAGGGGGAGGATGCTCCATACAAGCCCACACAAGTCAAGCCGCCGAAAGGAAAACAATCATAATCCTGCTGATAAAAGCAGGATTGTTTCAACGTTTATTTGGACGCGGCCGTGCCTGGCTGAGGTTAGAGCCTAATGAGACAGCAGCCCGTCCAGAGTGGATTCATCACCTCTGGATCGGGGTTATCACCCCACCGCCGTGCTCCACTACATTTAATCAGGCTCCTCTCTGGTCACTCCCTATCTGCGGCAGTCCATCTGTGGAGCCGTCGGCATCCATCAGGACCAGCAGACAAGTATTAGTCCATATGCAATAGTGGATTATTACTTTCATGGCCTTCAAGAAGGCGGCACAAGGACCACATTCAATGATTAAAAAAAAAAACTGCTTCAAAAGTGGCCCCAACTGCTTGACCGTTTCAATGCTAATGAATTGTAGAGGGGTCATGGATTCTGTGCGCTGTTACAAGGAGAGGGGAAGCCTGGCATGACTTTGGTAATGGTTTAATTTCATTTGAACATGCATCAGATTACAATTGAATGCATCCCATAATCAGTTCACAGTTCCACATGTCCAAAAGGAGTAGGAAGAAGCAAAGCTTATTAAATCCTACCCCTCCATCTGGTACTTTTACAGTAACTTTTTCAGTAACTGTTAATTTTGTTCACTTCCTGCTTTCCTAATATAATTTTTTTTAATTTATTTTATTAATTTTAATTAATTAAAAAATGTATATTTATATTTACAATATACAATGACATAATAGGTACCATTGTCAGTGTTTTTAGGTAATTGGTTCTTTTTAGCATTATGTTTTTATTTTTATTTTTATTTTTATTTTTATTTTATTTTTTTATTATGCATTATTTTAGCTGTTTGAAGATATCAGCAAGTTGAAGTATTTGTGATTTTAGAAATAAGGAGTTAGTATGTTCTCTGTAGGCGGCATTATGAATTATCCTTACTGACCTTTTTTTGCAGTACATTTAGCGAGTGAAGATTGCTTATATAGTTATTAGCCCATATTTCCACACAATAAGTAAGATATAGTAGAACCAGAGATCAATAAAGAGTGTGGAGTGATTTCTGATTGAGAACAAAGTTTGCTTTGTTTAATATTTAAATATCTCTGGCCACTTTATGTTGTATATTTTTAATATGAGGTTTCCAGCTCATATTTTCATCTATTGTGACCCCCGGAAATGTATTTTCCTTCACCCGATTTAGCACTCTTAGCCTTATCTCACCCACCTCAATGACGTATCCACACAATCGCATGAAGTCACGACCGTGTTTCATCGCGGCGGAAGACGTCTCGCATCTTCTGCTACCATAAATAACAGGTTGTGTCTACCATGCCAGGTTAAGTTAAATAAACACCTCGTGTCTGATAGGGGGGGCTTTAAATCACCTGTTGTTGATGTTTGGACCAGTTCAGTGACTAACCCCATTCTTAGCATCATGATAAGTGATGCTGCACTTATGTATTGCTCCTTCTGGCTACAGCATAAACTAGCCTTAAGGTGGTCAAAGTTCATGTCTGGGTTCAGTTAAAAATGCTAAGTAGCTTCTTTCTTTGTGTAGATTCTTAATTTGGAAGATGACGTTCATTGACTAATAATTATTATTAATATAGCCTTACCAGAGCCTTGTTGCCCGAATATTTTGGGCTCAAGAGGTTATGTCTTGAAACTTTCTGTTTCCCTATTTTCTTATTATTTTTCAACAGAAGGCATTGCTTTATTGATCCTTCCAAAAGATAATATACTGTACAGTACATCACTGATATGATGCAGACCATTTGGGGGGAAAGTTAATGACATTTTATATACTGTATCATGGTTGCTGAATGATCAGATCGCTACATGACAGATTCTGCCAAAAAATGTCTCTCAATATTTATGCTAATGGTTTGGTTTATATGAACATTCTTTTCACTTCAGTATATGCATCATATACCACAAGTCCACGTCTCTTTGTGTCACATCAAATTGATAATACATTTCTCAATTGCTAATTGCTAATTGCAATCTGAATAGCACAATAAATGATAAAGCAATATTACCATATGTGTTGCAATTAAGTTGAGGTTTGTACATTTGGATGGACAAATTGCTGTAAGGGCAAATTGGCTTAGTTGGCATAGTGTATCTGTGGTTAGCATTGTGTCTATCTGCCGTTAGCATAGCATTGTGTCTATCTGCCGTTAGCATAGCATTGTGTCTATCTGCCGTTAGCATAGCATTGTGTCTATCTGCCGTTAGCATAACATTGTGTCTATCTGCCGTTAGCATAACATTGTGTCTATCTGCCGTTAGCATAACATTGTGTCTATCTGCCGTTAGCATGGCATTGTGTCTATCTGCCGTTAGCATGGCATTGTGTCTATCTGCCGTTAGCATGGCATTGTGTCTATCTGCCGTTAGCATAGCATTGTGTCTATCTGCCGTTAGCATAGCATTGTGTCTATCTGCCGTTAGCATAGCATTGTGTCTATCTGCCGTTAGCATAGCATTGTGTCTATCTGCCGTTAGCATAGCATTGTGTCTATCTGCCGTTAGCATAGCATTGTGTCTATCTGCCGTTAGCATAGCATTGTGTCTATCTGCCGTTAGCATAGCACTGTGTCTATCTGCCGTTAGCATAGCACTGTGTCTATCTGCCGTTAGCATAGCACTGTGTCTATCTGCCGTTAGCATAGCACTGTGTCTATCTGCCGTTAGCATAGCACTGTGTCTATCTGCCGTTAGCATAGCACTGTGTCTATCTGCCGTTAGCATAGCACTGTGTCTATCTGCCGTTAGCATAGCACTGTGTCTATCTGCCGTTAGCATAGCACTGTGTCTATCTGCCGTTAGCATAGCACTGTGTCTATCTGCCGTTAGCATAGCACTGTGTCTATCTGCCGTTAGCATAGCACTGTGTCTATCTGCCGTTAGCATAGCACTGTGTCTATCTGCCGTTAGCATAGCATTGTGTCTATCTGCCGTTAGCATAGCATTGTGTCTATCTGCCGTTAGCATAGCATTGTGTCTATCTGCCGTTAGCATAGCACTGTGTCTATCTGCCGTTAGCATAGCACTGTGTCTATCTGCCGTTAGCATAGCACTGTGTCTATCTGCCGTTAGCATAGCACTGTGTCTATCTGCCGTTAGCATAGCACTGTGTCTATCCGCCGTTAGCATGGCATTGTGTCTATCCGCCGTTAGCATGGCATTGTGTCTATCCGCCGTTAGCATGGCATTGTGTCTATCCGCCGTTAGCATGGCATTGTGTCTATCCGCCGTTAGCATGGCATTGTGTCTATCCGCCGTTAGCATGGCATTGTGTCTATCCGCCGTTAGCATGGCATTGTGTCTATCCGCCGTTAGCATGGCATTGTGTCTATCCGCCGTTAGCATGGCATTGTGTCTATCCGCCGTTTGCATAGCGTCTTTAGCTGCCGTTAGCATAGCATTTCTCTGTGGTTCAGGATGCTTCTTCCTCATACTTTGTAAACATTAACTGCTTGTACATTTTATTGCATTGTTTTGACTTCTTCTTCTTCTATACTGATAGGCCTATTTTCTTTTTATTTCTTATTATATTTTTCAACAGAAGGCATTGCCTTATCGATCCTTCCCAAAGATAATATACTGTACAAGAACATCACTGACATGACACTGATATGATATTCTCCACATTCTTCCGCCTGCCCAATAAGTTACCTTGTTTATAGGAGAATCCCTCCCATGCAGAATTAGACCAGAGGTTGACGGCTCCAAATAAATCTGGCTTTGTCTGTGAATGCGGCCATTACAAACTACGTACGTGTGGCTTTGTTAAAACAAACAAAGTTGTGATGTCAATAGTCCATGTCAGAGCAGCTGAGGAGAAGCAGTTTTCACTCGCATGGCCGACAACGGTCATCTTCCAAAGGAGGTGATAGCTACCAGATTTCTGGCATTGGGATAAACCGGAGGCTCTAAATCAGGGGTCTCAAACTCAATTTACCTGGGGGCCACTGGAGCTAGGGTCTGGGCAAGGCTGGGCCGCATCAGGTTTTCCAAAAAAAAACAAAAAACGCATTTATTAAAAACAGAAAAATATACAAACTTTTTCAGTGCTTTGGTTCCGATTTTCTACAATAAAAGCTCTGATAAAACATTCCACTGTTCTCAAATATCTATATTTTTATTTTTCTGCACAAAATAAGATGAAAAATAAATAAACAAATCAAGAAAATCAATCAGTAAAATAAATATAATAATAATAATAAAACGGCAAATAATAAAAACTTAAGAAACCACATATAGTTGGTGGGTAGACAAATTATTTTTTTCAGATTAAAATGAACAAAGCATTATTAGAGCCCTGTAGACATGACAAAACACGACTATAGTCACATTTATACTCTTTTTATTTACAACATATTGCGCAACTGCAGGGTCTTGAGACACATGCTAACTCGCAAACTAGTGAGCTAGCGACCTAAACGGTAGCCTTCAAGTTATTTCCTTTAAACTTAAATAGCCAAAAACTTACCACTTCCACACGGATAGGGAGGATAACTATTAACAGTTATTTAACCTTTGACATGAACATTAATCAAACGTAATAATTTTTTCTGGGTACATGATACCATACAGCATCCATATCAAACTTGCGCGGGCCGCACTAACATTAAACTTTCATATCAAGGCGGGGGGCCTCAAACTAGTGTCCTGTGGGCCACATTTGGCCCGCGGGCCGCGTTTTTGAGACCCCTGCTCTAAATGATGGTTGTCTGTATGCGCTACCTAAATCAGCTGGGATAGGCTCCAGTGACCCTCAGCATAAGTTGTCGACAATAAATGGATGAATGATTTTTGATGGGCAAATTTAGCAGTTTGTTGTCATGATTGTTACTCCACAAGTGCGTTCCACCAGACTGGTTTCCGAGTGCGTCTGCTGTGAGTGTTTACGTTTTGCCTAATGCACTGCTGAGGTTTTGAATATAAACATGTTCACGCACACACGCTCCCCTCCGCTTGACTTTAATGGCACATTCCGAGCAGGCCCATCTATGAGAGCGCAGCTGGATTTAAGCTGAACTTTCTCCCAGCTAAGCAAAGCAGCCCACAAAGGCTTGAATGATGTTGTTTTAAACAAAGGAATTTTTATTGTCTGAGTGGTCCACGCAGGCGTGCTACTCTGACTGAAGTGAAAGCGTACCACAAACTCGAATATTGTAAGTTATTCATTGAAAATGTATACAAATATAATATAAAAATATATAGTCTGACTCGTGGTTTCTTCTTACAAGCATTAAACTCATCACACAGCAACTTAACGTTACACCTCCAGATATATAGAAACATGAGTTTATTATGGAAAAAATAACATTGTAAAGTTTTCTCATAACATTTCATTGGAGGAACATAGAAAATGCTTCCGTCCACTAGAGGGAACCAAAGAAACTGTAGCCCAAAGCTTAGAGGGAAGCTGATGTCATTGCAGCATCCCAATGAATGGGTTGCTCAGACGCAATGCCTTATGGGAAAACTTAAAAAAAAAATTTTTTTTGTGTATTTGTATATAAACTTTTTGAGTTGTGATGTGATTAATTTATTGTTAGTAAAGTGTTCAAAGTTTAAGAAAGAAGTAGGGGTTTTTATCCCGGAATTTTGAGTATTTCATTTCTTGTCATCTTGCTACTCGCTCCAATTCAATGCTGCAGTCTCAGACACACCTGACAACATTTCCATTGAAAATAATAAACATTTTCCATAAAATAAGGGAATTTTCTACTTTTTCCTTCAGAATTTTGTTGTTTTAAACAAAGGAATTTTTATTGTCTGAGTGGTCCACGCAGGCGTGCCACTCTGAAGTGAAAGCATACCACAAACTCAAATATTGTAAGTTGTTCATCGAAAATGTATACATATACAAATATAATATAAAAATATATAGTCTGGTTTCTTCTTACAAGCATTAACTCATCACACAGCAACTTAACACTTAAACGTTACACCTCCAGATATATAGAAACATGAGTTTAATATGGAAAAAATAACATTGTAAAGTTTTCTCATAACATTTCATTGGAGGAAGATAGAAAATGGTTGCTTCCGTCCACTAGAGGGAACCAAAGAAACTGTAGCCCAAAGCTTAGAGGGAAGCTGATGTCATTGCAGCGTCCCAATGAATGGGTTGCTCAGACGCAATGCCTTATGGGAGAACTTGAAAATGTTTTTATTTTTATTTTGTGTATTTGTATATACACTTTTTGAGTTTTTAGTTGTGATGTGATTAATTTATTTTTAGTAAAGTGTTCAAAGTTCAAGAAAGATTCCACCGGAATTTAGAGTATTTCATTTCTTGCTACTCGCTCCAATTCAATGCTGCAGTCTCAGACACACCTGGCAACATTTCCATTGAAAATAACAAACATTTTCCCTAAAATAAGGGAATATTCTACATTTTCCATCAGAATTTCTACCGGACAAGTTGTTTGTTGGCATTAACATGAAAGCAAAAGCAAATATTTCATCCTTTTGTGCTCCAGGAATGATCACACTAGCGAGATAAAAATCAAAGTTTTGGAAATTGGATTAAGGTACATAGAATAACAAGTCTAGGAATGAATGGGCTTACTGTGTTAAACCAAAAAAAATATTCCCGTGTGGGGTTTTTGCTCAACATATTCCTATAAATGGTGGTGGGCTTGGAGACGTCTTGAAAATGGAGGATATAAAAAATATTTAGTACCGAAGAGGGATTAGTTATTTGAGCCAAGCTACCGTTTAAGGTTGGTTGTCAAAATAAAAAATCTCTATTATGAGACAACTGGCCAGAATGTCGTACTTGGTGAGATGAGAATGCGTTGTAGGTGATGGGTGATAAAGTATGAAATCTTGGAGGCAGAAATCATCATATATGAGACTCGGCATCCATTTTCAAAACCACATGAATGATTTAGTGAGAAGGGATGGTCGCCTGTGTAAAATCAAAATAGCAAAAATAGAGGTAGAGTCATCCAAAATAACGTGGGTGGCCCGTATCGGGGGTCTCCTGGTTTCTGATGTTAATGTCGGTGCTTTACAGGTTTGACAGGACTTCACCACAGGTATGGTCAGGCAGGACGTAGCTCTATATTTCACAATAAAAGACTATTGTGGGTACAATTTTCAAAAGTCTGATTGTTTTCAACTCTTTACTTTTCCAGAAATGAGAAACCACACAATGAATAATGGTGAGTGGATATTCGGAATTACACCAGGAACTTTACGGCCCACAGATGGCTTCAAAAACTTGCTTAAGTTATTAACGTGTTGAGTAATATTAACATGATTAATGTAAAACAGGGGTCTCAAACTCAATTTACTTGGGGGCCACTGGAGCTCCGGACTGGGTGAGACTGGGCCGCATCAGGTTTTCCAAAAAAAAAAAAAACACATTTATTAAAAACAAAGAAATTTTAAAAAGCTTTGGTTCCAATTTTCTACAAGAAAAGCTCTGATAAAACATTCCACTGTTCTCAAATATCTTACTTTTTATTTTTCTACACAAAATAAGATGAAAAATAAATGAACAAATCAAGAATAAAGACAATCAATCAATCAGTAATAAATAAATAAATATAATAATAATAATAAAACGGCAAATAATAAAAACTTAAGAAACCACATATAGTTGGTGGGTAGACAAATTATTTTTTTCAGATTAAAATGAACAAAGCATTATTAGAGCCCTGTAGACATGACAAAACACGACTATAGTCACATTTATACTCTTTTTATTTACAACATATTGCGCAACTGCAGGGTCTTGAGACACATGCTAACTCGCAAACTAGAGAGCTAGCGACCTAAACGGTAGCCTTTAAGTTATTTCCTTTAAACTTAAATAGCCAAAAACTTACCACTTCCACACGGATAGGGAGGATAACTATTAACAGTTATTTAACCTTTAACATGAACATTAATCAAACGTAATAATTTTTTCTGGGTACATGATACCATACAGCATCCATATCAAACTTGCGCGGGCCGCACTAACATTAAACTTTCATATCAAGGCTGGGGCCTCAAACTAGTGTCCTGCGGGCCACATTTGGATAAGATACTGAGGAGATCAGACTATAGTGAATGCATCATTCAGAACACGAATGGAGGAAAATTAATATCTATATTGGTACTATTTATTTAAACTTTGTAATCTTTTTGCGGCTATCGTTAATATGTTACGTAGGATGAGACTGAGGACAGTAAGAAAATGGACTGGTGTAGCAAATACTTTGAAGTACAATACCGCAATGTCCAGAAGCAAGGTAAGCTAACATTAGCATTCAGAATGCATCATTCAGAACACGAATGGAGAAAAATTTGTGTCTCTTGGTACTATTTATTTAAACTTTGTAATCGTTTTGGAGCTATTGGTAATATTTAACTTAGGATGAGACTGAGGGCAGTAAGAAAATCAAACTGTAATAGTAAAGACATTGGAGTACAATACCGCAATGTCCAGAAGCAAAGTAAGCTAACGTTAGCATTCAGAATGCATCATTCAGAACACGAATGGGGGAAAATTAATATCTCTATTAGTACTATTTATTTAAACTTTGTAATCTTTTTGCGGCTATCGGTAATATTTAACTTAGGAGGGCAGTAAGAAAATCGACTGTAATAGTAAAGATTTTGGAGTACAATACCGCAATGTCCAGAAACAAGGTAAGCTAACGTTAGCATTAGCTAACATTAGCATGTGTTTATTTTAGTCATTTCTAGCTGGCTTCCCTCAAATGTTAGAATACTTAGTGTATATAGTATGAAAATGTAAATATCTACGCAACTGGGTATGTGTAAATGGATGGAAAAATAACCAAAAATTATGATAATGTGGTTCCAGCTAGACTAATTTTTTATTAATATTTGTAATATATATAATACTGTTATTAATTAAAAATCATATATATTATAATATATATTATAATAATATTATATATATAATATATAAAATTATATATATTATAATATATATTATATATAATATATATTATATTTAATTTTTAATTAATAACAGTATTATATCTTCCATTAGCATATATATAATATTATAATATATATAATTTTAAATTAATAACAGTACCACAGTGTGCTCCTCTATAGGAGCACAGTTTATTAGTGTTAATTATTTATAGAAGCCCCGCCAGGTTTGATATTGACAGTTCCTCCAACCTTGGAGACATCTTGAATTTCATATTTTTTGGAGGTTGCGCTGCATGTCTAAATTTGTTGCAAAAAAAAAAAGTGCCAGAATAAACAAAGTAATCCATCCTGTTAAGTAACTGAGAACAGAACGAGTGGGTTTGTCTTTTCACGGTTCAACATGGATCCTCTATTATTTGTTTTCTCTCATAACATAACATCCACGGTCCATTGCTCTAAATACGGAATATTGTGACGGGGGGCTGGGGAGGCCAGCGGAGCATTTTGTAAATCTTGTGTCACAAAAAGCACTGCAAGCAGGATGAATGTGTTTAAGTGGCCAACAGGATATCCCCTCAGACTTCGCTCATTGCGTCGCTGATGAGAATAACAGAGGCCACTTTATTTTTGCTCAACAGCTCAGGAAGGTGATAAAGGACTCCCAGATCCTCTCTCAGGGGTGGACTGGAGCACACACACACACACACACACACATTTATTCACGTTTAATTGTCCTGACTACAATGCTTATGCTGTTTATGCCATTCTATGATTGGTTATTTTCATGTCATCCTGTTTCCATTTCTATTACTATGTTCTTTTTAATTGTAATATTTGCTTATGTGTATTTGATGATCTCAACAAATGAGCGTAAAACTTTTTGCGCGTCAGTTCCTGCAATCAGCAGTGTGCACTCTGATAAAACAGAAACCCTAACATCAGCATACATTGTATAATTTACATTTATTTAATAGGTCTATGAGGCATACTTGGGGCTTATACTTGGTGGATATTGAACATTCATTTATTTTCTACCTCGCGTAATATATGTAATCTGTAATATTACAATTCATTTACAAGAAAAAAAGTCGTAATATATATTTATATTTCCGGGTGTCCAGAAGGGGTTAATTGGATTTGCATTATTTTCTATGGGAAAAATTGCCTTGTTTTTCATACATTTTGGTTTTCATCTGAACTTTTGAATCTCTTCAATTATAACCGATTACTTTAAAATGACAGCTAATAACATTCATTCATTCATTTTCTACCACTTAAATTATAAAACAAATTAATTAATAATTAATAAAACAGAAACCCTACCATCAGTACATTGTATAATACATTTATTTAATGCATAATACATACATTTATTTATTTATTTACATTTATTTAATAAGTCTATGAGGCATATTTAGGGCTTAAACTTGGATTGTGAACATTCATTCATTCATTCATTCATTTTCTACCGCTTATCCTCACGAGGTTCCCGGGGGTGCTGGAGTCTATCCCAGCTGTCTGTCAACTGAGCATGTTTTTGGAATGTGGGAGGAAACCGGAAAACCCACGCATGCACGGGGAGAACATGCAAACACACAGCGATGGCATTGAACTCAGGTCTCCTAGCTGTGAGGCCTGCATGCAGCCCGGATCGTGACCGAAGAATGGCAATTGAAGAGAGAAGGGGAAGGCTCCATAGCGAAATTAATAGCAACAATCACATTTATTGTAAAAGTTGATCCAAAATCTGAGCAAACAGGAGGGATTGGGGTAGGACGGCGGAGCCGTGTGTCCAAAGTCGACATTTTTATGGACTTGCGGAATGTATGAATCTATCAATCCTGTGCAAACTAGGGATCTACTGTATTTTTTTATACAGGAAGAACGACATAAGATGATGGACTATTGTACCATTTATGATTTTGGAGCATAGCGGGATGTTTTTATTGTTACTGAAATGGTACAAAACTGTGTTGTGCTGTGTATACACACATTCATGTACAAGGTAAACAGCTATACACATTAAGTACACTTTCCAATACATTAATTGCTGTAGTTTTCTTTATTTCTACTAAAAGAGGCATCATTTAATTGGACAGTTTCCATGTGCAATGAATTGTATTGCATTGTAATACTGTTATGGGTTTAAAAGCGAGGGCCCCCCACAGGGACAGTCCAAGTGTCAATATGACCTCTGAAAGTTTCCAAAATGTCCTGACAACAATTGACACAAGACAAGCTCTATTGTTCCGACAGCTTGCTGATCAAGAGGAATGATTATTGTTGTGACTAGACGTCCAGTTAGACTTCCCACTTACCACAAATGTTAGTACTCTGCTCTTCTGTTTCCCTGTGAACGTTTAAATCTTTGCAGTCCACTTTATTTCGGGGGGGATTTTAATGACTCCTTTAAATAATATCATTCATCATTGGCATTTATTGCTGTAATTGCTGCGCTTGTTGAAGGGACTTCATTATAGTGCAGGTGAAAATAATAAATAACATATCCTGCAATGTATCATTTCACAGCTTCTGGTGGCTGAGGTGTAATTGTAAGCTTCCAATGAAATACTTCTAAACATGTATTTCTGCAGTGGTATTGGGTTACCATACTGGCAGATGAGCGGATGAAATATGTGGTTTGGCTGCTCACATGCATGGAGAGTGAAGTTAGGACTGTTTGTCATGTGATGGGTACACCATGTCGAGTTTGGAAGTTACTTCCAAATCGCAGTATAGTTGTGTATGTATATTGTGAATATTATTAGCTGGGGCTGCACGGCGGTCGAGTGGTTAGCGCCGCAGACCCGAGTTCAATCCCACCCTCGGTTATCTCTGTGTGGAGTTTGCATGTTCTCCCCGCGCATGCGTGGGTTTTCTCCGGGTACTCCGGTTTCCTCCCACATTCCAAAAACATGCTAGGTTAATTAGCGACTCCAAATTGTCCATAGGTATGAATGTGAGTGTGAATGGTTGTTTGTCTATATGTGCCCTGTGATTGGCTGGCCACCAGTCCAGGGTGGGATAAGACAGCTGGGATAGGCTTCAGCACCCCCGGGACCCTTGTGAGGATAAGCGGTACTTCACAATCCAAGTTTAAGCCCTAAATATGCCTCATAGACTTATTAAATATATGTATTATGCATTAAATAAATATATTATACAATGTACTGATGGTAGGGTTTCTGTTTTATTACTTATTAATTAATTAGTTTTATAACTTAAGTGGTAGAAAATGAATGAATGAATGTTATTAGCTGTCATTTTAAAGTAATCGTTATAATTGAAGAGATTCAAAAGTTCAAATGAAAACCGAAATATATGAAAAACAAGGCAATTTTTCCCATAGAAAATAATGCAAATCCAATGAATCCCTTCTGGACACCTGGAAATATTAATATTTTTTCTTGTAAATGTGAGTTGTAATATTACAGAATAAAGTCATAAATTTATGAGACTAAACTTGGAAAGTTATAGACTAATGTCAAATGTATAAGCTTTTTCTCGTAAATTTACAACTTTTATTCTTGAAATCTTAGATTTTTATTTATAATGTGGCCCTAAATTCAAGAAAAAAAAGACGTAAATTTATCACTATGAAAATAATTACAAAAGTAATGCAGAGCATAATGTATCTGCCGATATCGATAACGTGGTTTTTCACTGATATCGGTGGCCGATGGATCGGAGCACCCTTAATTTATACACTTTAAATATATCGGCGTAGTGTTTTGGTCAGTCATGGTTATTTCCGTCCATTGGAGGAGAAGTGCATCCATCAAGGCTTTATTCAAGTTGGCAACTTGAAGACAAGGCAATGGTCGGCTTTGTGGTGTTCGACTCTGGAATATGATTTGTCTTTTTCAGACCATCTGAAAATACTCTTCCTGGAGTCGTACATTTGTATAGCAGGAGGCGCAGCATGACTGATGCACAGCCTGAGGTCTAACCTACATGGGGTCAAATCCACGGCTGCATAGTAAGGTTGTCAGTGGGACCCTGTGAGCCAGAAAGAATAACATCGAGCTGCACGAAAAATCGGGGATTCCCCTCCGTGGAGCCAGCTAAGCTATATGTCACAAACCTGCATAGGCGAGTAATCTGAGAATGCCAAAAACACGTGTAGCTTCATTTGATAATGGCTTGTAGGTCTGCGTGGTTCTGCAAAAAAATATGATACTTAGAATCAAGGTCACACTTTTTTTGCTTTTTCATGGTCTTTCTGGCGTTCATCGTGGCGCTCCCTCCATCATCGGCGAATATAACCTGGTCAGCAAGGCTACGACAGTGCAGCTTGAGTCACATGACGGCATTTGCGTGTTGCAGCTCGCAAAGTAACATAAAAAAAAAATTAAGATCATTGTCGTTTAGAAATTAGATGTCTTTTTACTGTGACTCGATCACATTTTTTTGTGTACATCCCTAATGGGTTCCTTTCTGTAAATACCTTTACCTGGGGGCCACTGGAGCTAGGGTCTGGGCAAGGCTGGGCCCCATCAGGTTTTCAAAAAAAAAAAAACAACGCATTTATTAAAAATAGAAAAATATACAAACTTTACAGTGCTTTGGTTCCGATTTTCTACAATAAAAGCTCTGATAAAACATTCCACTGTTCTCAAATATCTTAATTTTTATTTTTCTGCACAAAATAAGATGAAAAATAAATAAACAAATCAAGAATAGAGAAAATCAATCAATCAGTAATAAATAAATATAATAATAATAATAAAACGGTAAATAATAAAAACTTAAGAAACCACATATAGTTGGTGGGTAGACAAATTATTTTTTTCAGATTAAAATGAACAAAGCATTATTAGAGCCCTGTAGACATGACAAAACACGACTATAGTCACATTTATACTTCTTTTATTTACAACATATTGCGCAACTGCAAGGTTTTGAGGCACATGCTAACTCGCAAACTAGAGAGCTAGCGACCTAAACGGTAGCCTTCAAGTTATTTCCTTTAAACTTAAATAGCCAAAAACTTACCACTTCCACACGGATAGGGAGGATAACTATTAACAGTTATTTAACCTTTAACATGAACATTAATCAAACGTAATAATTTTTTCTGGGTACATGATACCATACAGCATCCATATCAAACTTAACATTAAACTTTCATATCAAGGCTGGGGCCTCAAACTAGTGTCCTGCGGGCCACATTTGGCCCGCGGGCCGCATGTTTGAGACCCCTGCTGTAAACAGTACATCTTTGCTTGGCCCTTCTGCTGATGATATTAAAACAGGAAACGGTCCCAATGTGTCACTGTCAGAAAGAGGAAGTAAAGATGCTGCGGTATCATTATAGCGTTCTGAAGAAATTATGAGCGGCCAACACCACCAAAATGACCTTAACGATGATCCAAAGATGCAGAAATGTGAACAGGATAGTGTTTTTTTTCAGATGTCACTACTGCCTTTTATTTTAGCGGTAGAAGTGTTTTTTTTTTTTAATCAGTCGTAGCAAAATATAAATACAGTATTTAAATGAGGAAGTACCATTTTAATTTCCCTGTTACATGAACCTTAGAACCCGCTCACTCCAGCTGCTCCAGTAGCAACACACCAAGAGTAGTTTCACTTCTCTAATATTTTCGTTTAAGTTGCAAAATACCTGTCGGGTTTTGTACAATCACTCCTACATCTTCAACCGTACGTTTGTATGTGCAATACCGAAGACCACAGTTCATCTAGATTATTTACTGGCATTGCTCTCTAGTGTAACGGTAAATATCACATTCATCACAGTAAGCATTTTTGAGTATAAATGTAACTCTTCGTCCGACTGATGAGAGATGATCTTAATTTAGATTGTGATTGCATTGAACTGATGATGAATCAACAGCCACAAAGCACTTTTGCAAATAACCAGTTGCATAATTGACCTGAGGGGTCAATGTGGGGTGTGGGGGGGAGGACGTGATGCGTTTCATCCCGCCCATTTTGCCCGTGCACCATACCTTTTTCATAAATTTTATTTTTTCATTTTTATTTTATTTTTCATTTCATTTTAATACGTTTATACTGTTGAAATATACACAGTACATAGCCACCCATAGATGTAAAAAAGTTATAATCCCGGTACGAATATTGTTGTAGCAATACATTTTAAAATAATTAAAAAATAATAATTACCTCATTATATAGACATATTTATAAATTTTTTTTCAACCCAACATTTCACTCCCAAAGACTTATTTATGCGTATATTGGTTTTTTTGCACCAGCAACACAGAGGTGATGATGCAAATAAATGTTTTTTTAATTAATTACCTAATTTGCTACAAAGATGTATTTATACTTTTTTTTCAACCCAACAGTTCACTCCCAAAGACTTATTTATGCGTATTTTGTGTTTTTTTGCACCAGACACACAAAGAGGTGATGATGCAAAAAAATAATTAAAAAAAATTACCTCATTTGCTACAAAGATGTATTTATACTTTTTTTACAACCCAACAGTTCACTCCCAAAGACTTATTTATGCATACGTATATTGTTTTTTTTGCACCAGAGACACACAGAGGTGATGATGCAAAAAAATTTTTTTTTATTAATTACCTCATTTGCTACAAAGACGTATTTATACATTTTTTTTCAACCCAACAGCTCACTCACAAAGACATATTTATGCGTATTTTGTGTTTTTTTTTTGCACCAGAGACAAAAAGAGGTGATGATGCAACTCCACAATACACAAGACCAAATTGGATGCTGTTTTATGATGCACAGTAGCCATATCATATAAACAAAGAATGAGTGTAAAAGTGACTATAGGGTTGTTATTTAATGTCGACTCTAACAATGGTAAAAACATATGTGTAGATGGATGGATGAATCCTACTTTGCGAAAATTCACTTATCGAGGTCAGCGCTGGAACCAATTAACAGTGATTTAAAAAATGGGACCAAAAATGAATAAACAAACACAAAGGAACAACAAAACAGAATATAACTGACGTTGCCATGAATAGATTTGCGGCTCACGTAATATACCCTGGCCTGCCAAAAGAATAAGAGGACAGAGTAGGAGGGCTGAGTGATTTATTTGTCAGTAAAGTAAATGTATTTTGGAAAACGTCTGACTCAGGGAAGCCCATGAAAACATAGCGAATGTTAGCAAATTTCATTCCGTTTTTGTTTTTTGACATTTCATCATGTGGGATGGTTTATTTTTTCATCCAATTTCAACAAATCCTTCATTTATTGGAAAATGTGTCATCCGAAACTAAAGTCCTTTGAATATAATTTAATACTACATCTTCTCTCTTGCTACAAATGTAATTTATTTTTAACAACACTGATCCCTCCGATCGGGATTGCCAACATGGTGACTGACTCACCAACTTTTAGCGAGTAATGAAGCCTGTCTAAACACGAGCAATAAAAATGTAGTGAAGAGTCTGTTAGAGATTCTGAAATGAAAGCTCATATAACATAATAATTAAAACGAAGAAGGTCGTCTACTGAATATATGACAAAGTGTCTCCAAAATGTTGACAAGTTGTGTATATTGTATATTACTTCCGGTTTAGATTTATGAAATGATTATACAGAGTCAGGCAAATTGATCTGACACATTTGTAGGTTAAATAAAAGGCAAATAAAGTAAAAAAAAAAAAAAAGTCTTTTTATTTTTGTAAAAAATAGTACATATAACGCTATTCTGTTTCATTATGTTTTAAAAATTAAATCAGTTCTGTCAGTGCAAGGTCGGCCGGTCATTGTGTTTCAGTTAGATTTGTTTCGATAAACGTTTCCACAATGAAAGCACGACGCTCACCAGTCCAATTCATGGCAGCAACTGAAAAAGAACGAAAAACAATAGCATTATATGAAAAATATGGCATTATATGTACTTTATACTTAAATAAAAATGAAAATGAAAATAACTAAAAAACACTTAAATGAAAATAACTAAAAAAAACACTTGAATAAAAATAACTAAAAAAAAGACTTAAATGAAAATAACTAAAAAAAACACTTGAATAAAAATCACTAAAAAAAACACTTTAATAAAAATTACTAAAAAAAACACTTTAATAAAAATTACTAAAAAAAACACGAATAAAAATTACTAAAAAAACACTTCAGTTTCTTTACTTTATTTGCCTTTTATTTAACCTAACCTAGCAACTGAAAAAAAACGAAAAACAATGGCATTATATGAAAAACATGGCATTATATGTACTTTAATAAAATAAAAATGAAAATAACTAAACACTTAAATAAAAATAACTAAAAAAAACACTTAAATGAAAATAACTAAAAAAAACTTGAATAAAAATAACTAAAAAAAACACTTGAATAAAAATAACTGAAAAACATGTGAATAAAAATTACTAAAAAAACACTTCAGTTTCTTTATTTTATTTGCCTTTTATTTAACCTACACGTGTCAGATTATTTTGCCTCACCCTGTATATGTAGCTGTTTTTTTAAAGTTCCCTTTCAGCATACTTTTAACCTAACCTAGCAACTGAAAAAGAACGAGAAACAATGGCATTATATGAAAAACATGGCATAATATGTACTTAAAACTTATAAAATAAAAATGAAAATAACTAAAAAACATTTAAATAAAAATAACTAAAAAACACTTAAATGAAAATAACTAAACACTTAAATGAAAATAACAAAAAACACTTGAATAAAAATAACAAAAAACACTTGAATAAAAATAACAAAAAAAACACTTAAAAATTAAAATTAAAAATTACTAAACAAACACTTCAGTTTCTTTACTTTATTTGCGTTTTATTTAACCTGCACGTGTCAGATCATTTTGCCTCACCCAGTATATGTAGCTGTTTTTTGAAAGTTCCCTTTCAGCATACTTTTATATCAATCTACATATTTTGGCACCAAAAAACCGAGCGTGACAGATGATTAAGTAGACCAATCCCCTTACATGGAACCTTACACACTCATCTGACAAGTGTATCATTTTTTTTTCCTAATTCAGTGTGTGTATGTAAAGCGTGAGCACGGTGGTTTTGAGCAAAAGCTGGAAAAGCGTCTGTGTTTCTACGGCGTCCAAGCAGCACATTAGTCAATGTCAAAGACAACGCGCTAATTTGTAGCACAGCTGTTTCCTTATATGATGTGTTGAAACACTCAATCAGAGAAATTGGGCTGGACTGGCTCGTGTCTCCGGCTCTTATAAGAGTGCCTGATTCAGAAGGTAACCAGATAGACCCCCCCCCCCTCCCAAAAAAAAACAAACCTCCAAGTAGCAGTAAACCTCAGCTGCTCTAATTTGTAAACGTGCCAAGAGTGAAAGTTTTCCAGTGTCTGTGTGTGTGTGTACAGTGGGATGGAAGGGGGGGGGCACGGAGGGCCACATGGTCCCGACTGAATCAAGTGTATGTGTGTGATTGACAGTGACAAGGCAAACCTCAGTGCATTTTAAACAGGCAGCACGCATCAATTAGTGATGACCCGTTACACCAAAAGAGCACATTTTGATCTGCGCTCTCGGAAAATGAAACTCACTTGGAAATACGTTTAAAATGACCACGTTTGACTATCTTCGCCGAGAAAAATACAGCTTATTTTGGCGCACTTTGAACTGTCGAAAAAGATTGGAAAGATTTGAAATGGAACGTTTATAAAAAAAAAAAAGGAAAGAAAGAAAGAAAGGTAGTGGCACCATGACCACAAGTGGTACACCAGCAATTGACACTGGCAGCTCAATGATTTCCTCATAGGCGTGTGTGCACCCCGCTCCAGCTGGCTTTGACATTAAAAGCAGGTTCTGACTGACAGGGGCCCCGGGCCCCCCCGAGCTGGGCTCCCGAGGCCTCAGCAGTACATTCAGCCCTCCTTTTAGCCTGTTGATTTACTGTCCCCGGTGGCTACTCGCTGATCCGTTTCCCCTCTCAGTTTGCTCACAGGGCACCCCGAAAAACCGTCCTCCGGCAATATATTTGCTTTATGATTTCCTGAGGAGCCATTGAAGGAAAAACAAGCCCCCGTGCTCACTGCACCTGCTCTAGTTCATGTCCGAAGGGTCCGGGCGGCCTCCTCGGGAAATGCAAAGGGCCACCGTGTCACAAGTTCCATGTGGATCTTCCATTTTCCCGAAAAAAAAAACAATGCATATGTGTGTTTAACACACGCAGGTCAAGATGGGGGCCCATGTAGTCGTTACTGCATGTGTCTAATAAACATGGAAAGGCGGGGTAGCTCTTAACAGGAATTAGCTATGTTAACATTAACAAAGGCGACTTAATGTATGTCACTATATATTACAGATGTGCATAAATGCTTATGTTTCATTTCCATAATGGTAACTGTCTGATCCCCAGATTTATTTCTTAATAAAGTAAATGTATTTTGGAAACGTCTGACTCGGGGGGGAAGTCAGACAGTTTCTTTACTTTATTTGCCTTTTATTTAACCTAACCCAGCAACTGAAAAAAATTAAAAACATGGCATTATATGTACTTTAATAAAATGAAAATAACTAAAAAAAAACACTTAAATAAAAAACTAAAAAAACACTTAAATAAAAATAACTAAAAAAACACTTAAATGAAAATAACAAAAAAAAACATTTGAATAAAAATAACTAAAAAAACACTTAAATGAAAATAACTAAAAAAACACTTGAATAAAAATAACTAAAAAAAACACTTTAATAAAAATAACAGAAAACACTTGAATAAAAATAACTAAAAAAAACACTTGAATAAAAATAACTAAAAAAACATAACAGGAATAACAGGAATTAGCTATGTTAACATTAACAAAGGCGACTTACTGCATGTCACTATATATTATGCTATTATTTCCATAATGCTAACTGTCTGATCCCCATATTTTTTTGTTAATAAAGTAAATGTATTTTGGAAACGTCTGACTCGGGGGGGGGGAGCCCACCAAAACAATCAATTCAGTTTTTGTTTTTAGACATTCATCATCTGGGACGGTTTATTTTTAATACAATTTCAACAAATCCTTCATTTATTGGAAAATATGTCATCCTAAACTGAAATGTAATTTAACATTACATCTTCTCTCTTGCTACAAATGTAATTTATTTTTATTGGACAGCATCGTGGAGCTGGCGAAGATTTGGTCCCAAAGTAAACACTCATGTAAACACATTTACATCAATCATCTTGTTAAGACGTAATCAGATTAAATCGGTTTAATGGAATGGTTGCTGTCTTCTGAATATGACGCCAGCATGCTAACCGCTTCGCAACGGTGGAGGGGTGTGGTCGGTTCGATTGTCCGCAAGGCTGCAGCATACCCCCGCAATCCAAATTAGGATAAGTGGCATACAAAATAGATGGATAGGGTAAAGTTATGGGGAGACAGATCTACTGCTAACTCATCTGTTGTTAAATCTGGGGGGTGTTGGTTGAAAAGGAACGAGGCTAACACAAAATGCTAACACTCTGCTAGCTTAATGTCAACAATGAAATAAGCTAACGGGTTGATTTTTCCACAAACCACAGACTGGCTTTTTCTCAGACTTTATTTTACTAGGCTGCATAGTTTCTAGTGGTGGGCAAAACCATTCATTTCAGTGAATCGGTTCATTTCGTAAAAAGATCCGTTCATTTCGGTCAATTGGTCGTTAGTCTGTGTCAGTCGTGTCGAGTCAGTCCGTTCACTCATGTTCACGTTTGTTCCGACTCAACAGTGTCGGTATGAACGAACGGGTCAAAAGAACTGGTTCTTTTTTTTTAACTGAATAAATGAGGCCGAAAGTATCAATCTCTTGATCTTTCAGTCAGCTAACCCCACCCACTCACAGAACGTGGTGTGACGATAGGATAAGACAGTCAATCACGCAGATAGTCCCGCCCTGAAAAAAGGAACGGTGAACTGACTCTCTCTGAACGAGTATTTTAGAGGCGGTGACCTCGTTCATTCCGTTCACAAAAAAAGAACTAGTTCTTTTGACCCGTTCGTTCATGATCGACTCACCACTAATAGTTTCACTCTGCTCTGCTGCGACTGCCAACAATGGATCAAACTATTTCAATGTAGCTACGGGAGATGAGTTTACCTATTTACTGGGGCCTCTTGGAACTGTCCTAGTTCTAGTGGTGGGCAAAACCGTTCATTTCAGTGAACCGGTTCATTCCGTAAAAAAAATCCGTTCATTTCGGTCAATCGGTCGTTAGCCGGTGTCGGTCGTGTCGAGTCAGTCCGTTCACTCATGTCCACGTTTGTTCCGACTCAACAGTGTGTCAGTCATGAATGAACAGGTTTTTTTAACTGAATAAATGAGGTCACTGAAAGTGTCGGTCAATCTCTCGATCTTTCAGTCAGCTAACCCCACCCACTCACAGAACGAGGTGTGACGGTAGGATAAGACAATCAATCATGCAGATAGTCCCGCCCTGAAAAAGGAACAGTGAACTGACTCTCCAGCCAATCAAAAAAAAAGCATTTGCAACTGAACGGACTGAACGGGTATTTTAGAGGCGGTGACCTCGTTCATTCGTTCACAAAAAAGAACTAGTTCTTTTGACCCGTTTGTTCATGACCGACACACCACTAATAGTTTCACTCTGCTAGCTTAATGTCAACAATGAAATAAGCTAACGGGTTGATTTTTCCACGAACCACAGACTGGCTTTTTCTCAGACTTTATTTTACTAGACTGCATAGTTTCTAATGGTGGGCAAAACCGTTCATTTCAGTGAACCGGTTCATTCCGTGAAAAAGATCCGTTCATTTCGATTAATTGGTCATTAGCCTGTGTCAGCCAGTTCACTCATGTTCACGTTAGTTTTGACTCAACAGTGTCGGTCATGAACGAATGGGTCAAAAGAACTGGTTCTTTTTTTAACTGAATAAATGAGGTCACTGAAAGTATCGGTCAATCTCTCGATCTTTCAGTCAGCTAACCCCACCCACTCACAGAACGAGGTGTGACGATAGGATAAGACAATCAATCACGCAGATAGTCCCGCCCTGAAAAAGGAACAGTGAACTGACTCTCTCTGAACGGCTATTTTAGAGGCGGTGACCTCGTTCATTCCGTTCACAAAAAAAAGAACCAGTTCTTTTGACCTGTTCGTTCATGATTGACTCACCACTAATAGTTTCACTCTGCTCTGCTGCGACTGCCAACAATGGATCAAACTATTTCAATGTAGCTACGGGAGATGAGTTTACCTATTTACTGGGGCCTCTTGGAACTGTCCTACGTCCCCCCCACCCTCCCCCTCTTTATGGCGCCCCTGCTGAGCGTAGGAACAGCCCTCACTTCCTCTAAGTTGGGTTCTCCGAACATGGCAGATATCTGCAATAGTCCATCTGAAAGCTGTCAACTGCCTCAACCGGCCCAGTTCTTCCTGTTTCCTTGGAAGCGGCTCGGTGCTAAAGTGGCCCAGTGGCTTTTGGGTCAAGAAGAAGGTGAACAGAATTATGGAGGGGAAGCATGCATGTGGCAGTGTCTGCTTTTCTCGCTCATGTGTGTTTAAGTGCTAACCTGACAGAGCAAACGTATCCCAGAGCGCTTTTTTTTTTTTTTTTTTCCATCTTAACTCAACTCGTCTTCCTGATGGCAGATGCATTGGAGCTCACCCTTGCGTGTAGTTGCTGAGTGTGTGTGAGTCCTTGTGCTTTTCCTTATGTTGTTTTTCCCCCCACGTTCACCCCCCCCCCCCCAAACCTTAAACAGTGTGTTAACCACCAGATCCCATTGCTATCAATCTCAATGGAGGTGCCTCGATGTAAACGCACACATGTGTAGGCTCTTTCTGCAAGCTGCAGTTGAAGAATAATTCCCCTCCCTGAGAGAGAGTTGGGGTGGGGGGGCGGATCAGGGGGTGTTTTCTGGCCCCATTAACAAAATAGGTGCTTAGAAAACACCCCCAGCCGGCCCGAGCAATCGCTACTTCCTCAGCTTTTCCACTTCATTGATAGTTATGGGAGTTAAAACAACGAGCTTAATGGAGACTCCGGGCCCTCGGGGGACTAATCATAGCCACGTGACTTCCTCCGGGGCTTCCATGAAAATAACTCCATTACAATGGCCTGTGATATTAATATCGGCTTTGGGAAAAAGTCAGGCTCCGGATCCGCAGGGAGGTATGAGCAAACAAAGAGGAATGTGTGGCATCCGAATGAGAGAGAGAGAGAGGAAACGGAGAAGGAAAATAGCGTCCATTTGTGATGAGCGATCGCATCTTTTGCACGGTCAATCACTTGAACCTTTCGTAAATGTCCGTGCTGTACTTTTCCCGAGCTGGAATTTGATTGATAGAAACGTGTAGTTACGGTCTCATGGGTCAAATGCGTCGACGGATAATCTCTTCCATGCGACTACATTTAGCGCTACTTGGCAGCCAACATAAAATGTGTCAATACTAATATGGATGATAGGCAAAGGTCGGAAAACATACAGTATATCAAACTGACTTAGCAGTTGTTTTCCAGACAAGGGTCAGAACCCAAGATGTGTCACGGGTCAATTTTTATTGAGTCGCCAATTGTCAGAGAAAAGTAGTTTTTCACTTTCGTTTATTATTATTTTTCATTCTGTCCTTAAATCCCTCATCTTTTCAATTAGAACGGTATAATTTTATGAACTGCTCTTACCTTTTATCCGTATATGAAGTATATGCATACTCCTTCACCACGAAAAGTCGGATACTTTGTTGTAAAAGTCGCATCACGTTCTGGTGAGCTGCATTATTCTGTGATTAGCAAGAATAACGATGTTATGAAGAAAAATATTGTTAAAACCAAGGGGGTCATATTTGAGCTTGGCCACATATCTGTGGATTCTGATGTCTTTTTTTCACTCGGTAATACAGTTCCAGAATTGTGACATGTATGTTCTCCAAGGCAATTTATACAGTCTGTCATTTGTAACATTTCCTGAAATGTTGGCTTTTCAACCCAATTGAGAAGTTGTTTTTTTTGGGTTTTTTTTTTTTGCAATGTAGTGAGCGACACCGTCTGTGAGCGCACACCATTTTGCACTCTTTGTTTATATTTATTTACAAACTTTACATACAAACAGTTTGTTTGTTTTCATGCACTCACCTTGTTATAATGGTAATAGTTTAATTTCATTTGAACATGCATCAGATTACAATTGAATGCATCACATAATCAGTTCACAGTTCCACATGTCCAAAAGGAGTAGGAAGAAGCAAAGCTTATTAAATCCTACCCCTCCATCTGGTACTTTTACAATCAGTAACTGTTACATTTGTTCACTTCCTGCTTTCTTAAGTTAATTTTTAATTTTTAATTTTTAATTAATTTTTAATTTTTAATTAATTTTAAATTTTCATTTTTTTTTTTTTTCATTACGTTAAACCAAAATGTATTTTTTTTACATTTTTCATCATGACCGCATGTCACTTATAACACTCTTTTGCCATTTTTAAAATGCTGTTTCCAGCTAAAAGGTAAACATTCAACAAATTTTTCTATCCCGCTTATCCTCACTAGGGTCGCAGGGGTATGCTGGAGCCTATCCCAGCTGATTATGGATGAGAGGAGAACACATTCACATTCATGGACAATTTGAATGCCGCCAATGTATGTACTGTATCATGCATGGTTTTACAATGTGGGCGGAAACCAATCTCCTGACTGTGTGGCCAACATGCTAACCACTCAACCACAGTGCAACCCTTGCTTGGGCTATACAATTTTTAAATGAGTCCAAAGTTAGTACATCAAAATCCTGCCCAAATAAAAATCATACCATAAAAATTTGTTTTCAAATTCAATAAACACTGCTTACATTCATTGTAAAAATGTTTATATAAGTCATTCAAAAGTTCCTTGAAGCACATATCATATTTTCCATCTGTAAAGGTGCATGTGTGTATGAAAAGATAGCCAGTTGTCATTTTTCTTTTCCTTAAATCCCATGTGACGTGCATATGCTGTAAAACAGACACACAGGAGACATTTTTAAGACATTTCGGATCATCCCCGCCAGTGATTTTACTTCCCCCCCCCCCTCCTTGTGTTTTGGACAAGCATATATTATTTTACTATCATTTCCTCCAGCCTATAAACCTGCCATGCTGTCATTCTGCTGCCTGTGGATGCAGTAAGTCATCACTAGCTGCGTTCAGAATCATGTCAATGGAGAGGTGGACACATGGGTGAGGGACATCTTTATGTAGCAGCTGAACTTTCACGTGAAGAAATACTTGGGTTCACCGGTTTATGAGACATCACCTTTTCCCTCTCGGTAGATTTATTGAATGAAATAACACCGGCTTGACTTTTAGTCTCATTTTTAGGGATAAATGTATATTGTTTTAACAGCACTTTTCAGTTCCTCCTACACTCATGTTGGGGTCGCCGCTTGGGCCTTTTCTTCTATGGCTATCTAATATGATGGACACAATCTATTTGTCCTGGATGGACATTTTCTTTTGCTTTAAATGTATGGAAATGCTGAATAAATATGGCAGGGGTATTTGAGGTATTTTGAGGGGCTGAGGTTATTTCAGTCTGTAAGGAGAATTTGATGCCTTCGGAAAATGTAAATGAAATGTTATGACTGTCTAAAGAACGTATACTGTAGATTAAATGCATCTACTTTATGTCAGAATACTACATAATACTAAAGTAATATATTAGTGCTAGCATACAGTGCAAAAATTAACTGAGGAAAAAATACATATTTTGGGGGGCTGACGTTATTTCAGTCTGTAAGGAGAATTTGATGTCTTCAAAAAATGTAAATTAAATGTTAAGAATGTCTAAAGAAAGTATACTGTAGGTTAAATGCACTTACTTTGTCGGAATACTACATAATACTAAAGTAATATGTTAGCGTTAGCTTACAGTACAAAAATTAACAGTGAGAAAAAAATACATATTTTGGGGGGCTGACGTTATTTCAGTCTTTAAGGAGAATTTGATGCCTTCGGAAAATGTAAATGAAATGTTATGACTGTCTAAAGAACGTATACTGTAGATTAAATGCACCTACTTTGTCAGAATACTACAAACTAACACTAAAGTAATATATTAGTGCTAGCATACAGTGCAAAAATTAACTGAGAAAAAATACATATTTTGGGGGGCTGACGTTATTTCAGTCTGTAAGGAGAATTTGATGTCTTCGAAAAATGTAAATTAAATGTTATGAATGTCTAAAGAAAGTATACTGTAGGTTAAATGCACCTACTTTGTCAGAATAGTACATAATACTAAAGTAATATATTAGTGCTAGCATACAGTGCAAAAATTAACAGTGAGAAAAAAATACATATTTTGGGGGGCTGACGTTATTTCAGTCTGTAAGGAGAATTTGATGTCTTTGAAAAATGTAAATTAAATGTTAAGAATGTCTAAAGAAAGTATACTGTAGGTTAAATGCACTTACTTTGTCGGGATACTACATAATACTAAAGTAATATGTTAGCGTTAGCTTACAGTACAAAAATTAACAGTGAGAAAAAAATACATATTTGGGGGGGCTGATGTTATTTCAGTCTGTAAGGAGAATTTGATGCCTTCGGAAAATGTAAATTAAATGTTATGACTGTCTTAAGAAAGTATACTGTAGGTTAAATGCACCTATTATGTCAGAACACTACATACTAATACTAAGGTAATATATTAGAGATAGCATACTGTGCAAAAATTAAGTGACAAAAAAAATACATTGCGGTGAATCACAAAATAATAAATGTATTATAAATGACTAATAAATTACGAAGCAAGAATTTAGTATTTACCAGCAAATCCACTCTTTTTAGGTTTTTACATCTTTCAAGTGAAATATTAGCTAGCAGTAGCCAAGCCAAGGAAAAGTTCCTCCTCCAGGGTCCAAATAATTATAACAGTGCCATAACAGATCAAAGATTATTTCCTTGACCTTGTCTGCTGCATGAGCAACAGCTTCGATATTTTTGGCTGAAAAGTCAGGCTGCAAAAATCTCTCAGGCTGGAAGACGTTGTGATGTGTCAACGGATTTATCCTCTACTATTTATCCTCTACCTTTTTATGTGCCTACCACACATACAAACACTTTATTCCAGAGCGGGAAATGTTATTCTTAGAGGCGAACTTGGCATTTCTACGATTTTGGATGATGATAAACACTACACTGTATGTTTTTTAGAATAATATGGACTTTACTAGCTTTAAAAAGTGTTTTTTGGTTGTTTTTTTTTTGCTGTTTTGGCACGTTGAAATGTGCTTGAATAAACAAACTGAGCTGCTTGACAGTAATTCCATGATGTTACACATATCTGTATCGGTATTAGTTGATATCAGTGTCAGAAAGCGAGAGTTGGGCCATATCGGCATAATGGATATTGGCAAAAAAATTTAATTTGGCAAATTAAAACAGTCACTTATTGCAAAAGTTGATACAATGTCAAAGTCTGATTATTGGCTTTTTTGTTGAAAACCGATATGCCGATATTGTCCAACTCTCAATACCGATGCCGATTTGTGTAACCTGACATATCTCCTGTGGCGGAACGACCACGTTTGTGTTGTTGAAAGCATTTTTCATTGGGTTTCAGGATTGGGAAAAAGTCTGATACCGATATCGACCGATAAAGAACCACATTTGTGTTGTCGAAAGCATTTTTCATTGGTTTTCATGATTGGGAAAAAGTCTGATACCGATATCGACCGATAAAGAACCACATTTTTGTTGTCGAAAGCATTTTTCATTGGTTTTCATGATTGGGAAAAAGTCTGATACCGATATCAACCGATAAAGAACCACGTTTGTGTTGTCAAAAGCATTTTTCATTGGTTTTCATGATTGGGAAAAAGTCTGATACCGATATCGATCGATAAAGAACCACGTTTGTGTCGTCAAAAGCATTTTTCATTGGTTTTCATGATTGGGAAAAAGTCTCATACTGATATCGACCGATAAAGAACCACATTTGTGTTGTCGAAAGCATTTTTCATTGGTTTTCATGATTGGGAAAAAGTCTGATACCAATATCGACCGTTAAAGAACCACGTTTGTGTTGTCGAAAGCATTTTTCATGATTGGGGAAAAAGTCTGATACCAATATCGACCGATAAAGAACCACGTTTGTGTTGTTGAAAGCATTTTTCATTGGTTTTCATGATGGGGAAAAAGTCTGATACCGATATCGACCGATAAAGAACCACGTTTGTGTTGTCGAAAGCATTTTTCATTGGTTTTCATGATTGGGAAAAAGTCTGATACCGATATCGACTGATAAAGAACCACGTTTGTTTTGTCAAAAGCATTTTTTCATTGGTTTTCATGATTGGGAAAAAGTCTGATACCGATATCGACCAATAAAGAACCACGTTTGTGTTGTCGAATGAATTGGGGGAAAAGTCTGATACCGATATCGACCGATAAAGAACCACGTTTGTGTTGTCAAAAGCATTTTTCATTGATTTTCTGATTGGGAAAAAGTCTCATACTGATATCGACCGATAAAGAACCACATTTGTGTTGTCGAAAGCATTTTTCATTGGTTTTCATGATTGGGAAAAAGTCTGATACTGATATCGACCGATAAAGAACCACATTTGTGTTGTCGAAAGCATTTTTCATTGGTTTTCATGATTGGGAAAAAGTCTGATACCGATATCAACCGATAAAAAACCACGTTTGTGTTGTCGAAAGCATTTTTTCATTGGTTTTCATGATTGGGAAAAATTCTGATACCGATATCGACCGATAAAGAACCACGTTTGTGTTGTCGAAAGCATTTTTTATTGGTTTTCCTGATTGGGGAAAAAGTCTGATACCGATATCGACCGATAAAGAACCACGTTTGTGTTGTCAAAAGCATTTTTTCATTGGTTTTCATGATTGGGAAAAAGTCTGATACCAATATCGACCGATAAAGAACCACGTTTGTGTTGTCAAACGCATTTTTTCATTGGTTTTCATGACTGGGAAAAAGTCTGATATTGATATTGACGGATAAAGAACCACGTTTGTTTTGTCGAAAGCACTTTTTCATTGGTTTTCATGATTGGGAAAAAGTCTGATACTGATATCGACGGATAAAGAACCACGTTTGTGTTGTCGAAAGCATTTTTTCATTGGTTTTCATGATTGGGAAAAAGTCTGATACCGATATCGACCGATAAAGAACCACGTTTCTGTTGTCAAAAGCATTTTTCATTGGTTTTCATGATTGGGAAAAAGTCTGATACCGATATCGACCGATAAAGAACCAAGTCTTGTGTCGTTTTTTTCCGTCCTGGAACGTAACCTCATGATGTCATGTAGACCAAAATATTGGGGGCATTTACAGGACCCACATAAGAACCCAAGTTCTTTCAAACGCAGGTGTCTCGCACGGGTAATATCCTAACATTCCAGTCACGGTCTTGGTGGGGACTACAAAGGTGAAGGGATGTGATGTCACTTCCAGTTTATAAAACTTTGCAGCTCCCTCCGAGACAGTGAACTTAGCAGATGTAGTGGCATAAAACTCTTTAAATAAAAGTTTCAAGCATAACAAAGATGACTTAAACTCATTTTACGCCACAATATTTTCCATGTGTCTTGACAGAAATTGAGTGTAGTTGAGTGTTGAGCCTCAGCTTTTCCCCGTCATGTGTGACCTCATCGCTTCGACTTGATTTAATGATTTAATTTCAGGAAATAGAGTCAGTTAAAAAGGCAACACTCATAATTGTTGGAAGGGGCGTTCAAGTGGGAATAGATAATTACTCTCCGGTCACATAATTTAAACTGGTGAACCCCGTTTGGAGCAGGACTTTTCCCATTCCCATTTCCCATTCGCACCTTATGACACTCGGACTACAGAGGAGAGGGTCAATCTGAACACATTCAATGACTAACAGCTGAAAGACGAACATGGATACCTTGAACGCAACAAATCCGTATGTGCTTCATTCTTAACCAGCAGTATATTCATAATTTTAATCGATTTTTTTTTGTTTGGGGGTTTCCACACCTATTATCCCTTCCGCCACCTGTCAGCTGAGCAGCATCATCTCATGTCATCCTGACTCACAAAGGATGCTCTCATTCACTCGGGATATGACAAGATGCATGCTTTAATGTTGACGCTTTTGTCCCGAGTCTGGGAAAATTCACTGACCCTCTGGCGAAAGTTCAAAAGTTTTGTTTGTATCCTTTTTTTTTTTTAAAGCTATTTATTTATCATTCATGTTGCATTCCATAATGTTTTTAGAGATGTTTGTCTATGGCGAGGGTTTCAAACACGCGGCCCGAGGGCCAAATGTGGCCCGCAGGACACTAGTTTGAGGCCCCCGCCTTGATATGAAAGTTTAATGTTAGTGCGGCCCGCGCAAGTTTGATATGGATGCTGTATGGTATCATGTACCCAGAAAAAATTATTACGTTTGATTAATGTTCATGTTAAAGGTTAAATAACTGTTAATAGTTATCCTCCCTATCCGTGTGGAAGTGGTAAGTTTTTGGCTATTTAAGTTTAAAGGAAATAACTTGAAGGCTACCGTTTAGGTCGCTAGCTCTCTAGTTTGCGAGTTAGCATGTGTCTCAAGACCCTGCAGTTGCGCAATATGTTGTAAATAAAAAGAGTATAAATGTGACTATAGTCGTGTTTTGTCATGTCTACAGGGCTCTAATAATGCTTTGTTCATTTTAATCTGAAAAAAATAATTTGTCTACCCACCAACTATATGTGGTTTCTTAAGTTTTTATTATTTGCCGTTTCAATTATTATATTTATTTATTTATTATTGTTTGATTTTCTTTATTCTTGATTTGTTTATT
Organism: Doryrhamphus excisus; assembly: GCF_037039965.1. Lineage (NCBI taxonomy): Eukaryota > Metazoa > Chordata > Actinopteri > Syngnathiformes > Syngnathidae > Doryrhamphus > Doryrhamphus excisus. The sequence goes on along the minus strand of NC_136367.1, from coordinate 4,964,826 downwards.
TTTGTCATCTTATTTTGTGCAGAAAAATAAAAATTAAGATATTTGAGAACAGTGGAACACATGACATGTAGTATTCTACACTGCTCTCTAGGTGTCAGTAATGTTACCTTGATGAGACAATTGCCACCGCAGGAAATACTGCGCAAAACAGGAAGTAAAACCAGCCGCAACGAGAAGAAACTCTTGCAAAGCTAAGATGTGCGAGTCTATTATGTCTTTTTGTGTCTAATATATGAGGTAATATGAGTGTAGATGTTACTATAGGGGTGTTATTTCATGGTTGGCGTGCTCTAATAGGGTTCAAAGCAATCCTACTTAGCTGAAATGTACTCATCATAATTGGATCTGGAACCAATCACCTGCAATAAACAAGGGATTACTGTGTTTCGAATTATAGTACAAAATAGAATAGATGAATGGACATTTTTTATTTGTATATATTTATATATTTTATATATTTATAATTTAATATATTTTTATTTAATTAAATTTATTTTGGAACTTTTCATTTTATTCACATAATCACACATGACATGTAGTATTCTACACTGCTCTCTAGGTGTCAGTAATGTTACCTTGATGAGACAATGGCCACCGCAGGAAGTACTACGCAAAACAGGAAGTAAAACCAGCCGCAATGAGAAGAAACTCTCTCAAAGCTAAGATTTGCGAGTCTATTATGTCTTTTTTGTCTCTTTGTGTCTACTATATGAGGAAATACAAGGGTAGACATTACTATAGGGGTGTTATTTCATGGTTGGCGCTCTCTAATACGGTTCAAAGCAATTGTAATTATTGTACAAAATAGAATAGATGAATGGACATTTGTTATTCAATTTAATTTATTTTGGAACTTTTCATTTTATTCACATAATCACACATGACATGTAGTATTCTACACTGCTCTCTAGGTGTCAGTAATGTTACCTTGATGAGACAATTGCCACCGCAGGAAATTTTGCGCAAAACAGGAAGTAAAACCAGCCGCAACGAGAAGAAACTCTCTCAAAGCTAAGATTTGCGAGTCTATTATGTCTTTTTGTGTCTACTATATGAGGAAATACAAGGGTAGACGTTACTGTAGGGGTGTTATTTCATGGTTGGCGCTCTCTAATAGGGTTCAAAGCAATCCTACTTTGTTGAAATTGACTTATCATAATTGGATCTGGAACCAATTACCTGCAATAAACAAGGGATTACTGTGCTTCTAATTATAGTTCACAATTGAATAGATATATTTTTTTTTAATTTTAGTTATTTTGGAAGTTTTCATTTTATTGACATAATCACACATGAAAACCAGCCTTGATAAATTTCGTACATTAGATCCGATTGAGTCAGTCAGCCTTTCTGTTTCAGTACAGTACTTGTTTAGGAGTCGGTACAAGATTTACACAATTTCCCAGCAATTACAGCATAAAGTGATTGATTGATGAGCCACATGAAACTAAATTACAGAAGTTTTGCCAAGTTTTTTTGGAATATCTCCCCTTTCTTTCCCTGTGAATTGATTTTCCTCCCTGACCCCGCTCAGTCGCCTCCGGGCATCGTGAGAAAGCCCCCGCTGGGAGCCATATAAAGGCCTTTAAACGCTCAATTTGATGGCTGGACGATTCAGCAGGAGAATTGAAGAGACATGAAGAGAAGAAGAAAATCGCACATCCTGAAGCAAACCAGGAACATTTCCTTCTCTGTGTCGGAGAGTAGAAAGGAAATTTAAAAAAAATGGAAGTACATGTTAATTCACGGTTGGCCTTAACTGCTCCTAGATGATCCATAACTCACGTTGACTAGAACGCCCACGTTCTCTTCCATACTGGATGTGCAATCATTGTCCGTGTTTTAATGACTCTATTATAGGCAACTCTATTCAGGCCAATAAAAGGCTTTCACACTGAATTGCAATCCATGTTATGACTCACAGATTTTATAATACCTATGTTAGATACAGTCATGCAATCAAGGTAAAACGTTGCAGGAAAAGCTACAAATGACAGCCGACCTGAGGGATTCAATCACTTTAAATTACATTTCAAAATCCCAAAGATTTTTTTTCCTTTCTTTCGCTGGTGTTTTTAAGTTTATATAAGCTTTAATTGCAAACAGACTTAGGATACAAGCGTGTGTTCATGCTGCAATGCGTCTTGAGCCAACGTTTAAGCTTTACAGCCATATGGTATCTTCATTCTGAACGCGGCGGATTCCTGAAAATGATCTGTTTCTGTCATTGCTCGGGGAAAAAGTCTGATACCGATATCGACCGATAAAGAACCACATTTGTGTTGACGAAAGCATTTTTTCATTGGTTTTCATGATTGGGAAAAAGTCTGATACCGATATCGACCGATAAAGAACCACGTTTGTGTTGACGAAAGCATTTTTTCATTGGTTTTCATGATTGGCAAAAAGTCTGATACTGATATCGACCGATAAAGAACCATGTTTGTGTTGTCAAAAGCATTTTTTCATTGGTTTTCATGATTGGCAAAAAGTCTGATATCAATATCGACCGATAAAGAACCACCTAGATGTTGTCGAAAGCATTTTTCATTGGTTTTCATGATTGGGAAAAAGTCTGATACCGATATCGACCGATAAAGAACCACATTTGTGTTGACGAAAGCATTTTTTCATTGGTTTTCATGATTGGGAAAAAGTCTGATACCGATATCGACCGATAAAGAACCATGTTTGTGTTGACGAAAGCATTTTTTCATTGGTTTTCATGATTGGCAAAAAGTCTGATACTGATATCGACCGATAAAGAACCATGTTTGTGTTGTCGAAAGCATTTTTCATTGGTTTTCATGATTGGGAAAAAGTCTAACGATATCGACCGATAAAGAACCACATTTGTGTTGACGAAAGCATTTTTTCATTGGTTTTCATGATTGGGAAAAAGTCTGATACCGATATCGACCGATAAAGAACCACATTTGTGTTGACGAAAGCATTTTTTCATTGGTTTTCATGATTGGGAAAAAGTCTGATACCGATATCGACCGATAAAGAACCATGTTTGTGTTGACGAAAGCATTTTTTCATTGGTTTTCATGATTGGCAAAAAGTCTGATACTGATATCGACCGATAAAGAATCATGTTTGTGTTGTCGAAAGCATTTTTTCATTGGTTTTCATGATTGGCAAAAAGTCTGATACCAATATCGACCGATAAAGAACCACGTTTGTATTGTCGAAAGCATTTTTCATTGGTTTTCATGATTGGGAAAAAGTCTGATACCGATATCAACCGATAAAGAACCATGTTTGTGTTGACGAAAGCATTTTTTCATTGGTTTTCATGATTGGCAAAAAGTCTGATACCGATATCGACTGATAAAGAACCACGTTTGTGTTGTCAAAAACATTTTTCATTGGTTTTCATGATTGGGAAAAAGTTTGATACCAATATCGACCGATAAAGAACCACGTTTGTGTTGTCAAAAGCATTTTTCATTGGTTTTCATGACTGGGAAAAAGTCTGATACCGATATCGACCGATAAAGAACCACGTTTGTGTTGACGAAAGCATTTTTCATTGGTTTTCATGACTGGGAAAAAGTCTGATACCGATATCGACCGATAAAGAACCATGTTTGTGTTGACGAAAGCATTTTTTCATTGGTTTTCATGATTGGCAAAAAGTCCAATATACATATACATGTATACATATGGAAACTTCATTCTGAACGCGGCAGATTCCTGAAAATGATCTGTTTCTGTCATTGCTTGGGGGGGTAGCATCTTCTCCATCTTGTAATCCTTGTGGAGAGTGTGGTATATATATTGAGTACATATACAAATTCCTTAAAAAAAATCCTTAAATTGCATCCAAAGTTTTGAACTATAACCCAAAATTACACACAATGGTAACGTTTACAAGCGCTTTCGTAAAGATGAACTTCATTGGCAATATGCTTTGGAAAGTGGAGCCGTAAATTTATCACTATTAAATGTTTCTAAAGGGAGTTGACGAATACTTGAATGGAATTGATCCCCCCCCCCCCCCCCCCCGCGCTTGGCAAAGCCATGCAGAGGAAAATTCCCTTTCTTCACCAGAAAAAAAAAAAAACAAACGTGTCCTCGCATTAGCGCTGCCAATAAATTCATCTTGATACTGTTTGAGTGTAATTTAAGCCTTTTTAAAAGTGACTCGAGATAAAATGCGCTTGAGGGCAGTTGTGATTATTTTATGAGGACAATAAAGTTGTCAGTGCATATGGATTAGATGGATTTTGATATACGATTTGTCAGTTTTGTCGGTTGGGTCTACCGCTTAAAGAGAAACCAAAAAAAATTTGCATCATTATTGACTTCAGTTTTACTAACATCAAAATAAAAAATCCCCAAGATTAACTGTGGATTGTGAGGCGTTTGAATACATAATTTAATTTAATTTAACCATGTGCTGAAAGCCCCCACAAACTGGCCTGTCAAACCTTTTCAACATTAATCAGAGATGAGCAGGGACTATTTATTTTTTTTAGGATTTAATCACAATCAGAATGCCCTTTGTTGTTATTTTACATATAATAGAATGAAATTGCAGCAGCTCCATTTTCAGTACAAAACAGTATTCATTCATTCATTCATTCATTTTCTACCGCTTTTTCCTCACGAGAATCGCGGGGGTGCTGGAGCCTATCCCAGCTGTCTTCGGGTGAGAGGCGGGGTACACCCTGGTGGCCAGCCAATCACAGGGCACATATAGACAAACAACCATTCACACTCACATTCATACCTATGGACAATTTGGAGTCGCCAATTAACCTAGCATGTTTTTGGAATGTGGGAGGAAACCGGAGTACCCGGAGAAAACCCACGCATGCACGAGGAGAACATGCAAACTCCACACAGAGATGGCCGAGGGTGGAATTGAACCCTGGTCTCCTAGCTGTGAGGTCTGCGCTCTAACCACTAGACCACCGTGCCGTAAAACAGTATGTCAGTACAAAATATAGAAATTAGAAGAATAAACAAAACCGTTCGACACCTTAGAAAGGGGAAGCAGAACCCGGTCCTCACTGTTTACAGTCGGGACGGGGGCCTGCTGACCTCGACTGAGGATGTAGTCGGACGGTGGAAGGAATGCTTTGAGGCCCTTCTCGATCCCACTGACTCCATAGAGCAGGGGTCAGCAACCCACTGCTCCAGAGCCGCTTCAGCCTCTTTGTTGTAGCTCCCTTTGCAATGTAGTATTTAAGACTTAAACATTTTGCCGCCAAAGTAAACATACCAGGTAAGTTTGCATTTAATTTACACATATATTTATGTATATTTATCTTGAATATTAGCAAGATCCGATACTAGCGGGAGTACTCCATCAACTCTGCTTTTTCTCCTCTGAACTACTTTGAAAACCACTCACAATTGACTCACAATTTGCTCCGGATGCGCAAATTTAGGGTGGGGGGGAAAATGTCTCTTTTTGATAGGAAAGGTTGCCGACCCTTTGCCATAGAGGAAGTCGGAGGATACGTACGTGGATGATGTACTTGGGGTGGTTATGGTTCTCGGTCAGAAAAGGGTGCCGTGCCCCTCCCCCGGGTTGGGAATGAGGTCCTGCCCCAGGACCCTAAGTTCGGGTGGCAAGGAAAATGGCTCTTTTTGATAGGAAAGGTTGCCGACCCCTTGCCATAGAGGAAGTCGGAGGATAAGTACATGGATGATGTACTTGGGGTGGTTATGGTTCTCGGTCAGAAAAGGGTGCCGTGCTCCCCCCCTGTTTAGGAATGAGGTCCTGCCCCAGGACCCCAAGTTTGGGTGGGGGAGGGGGGGGGTGGCTCTTTTTGATAGGAAAGGTTCCCGAACCCTTGCCATAGAGGAAGTCGGAGGATACGTACGTGGGATGGTCATGGTGAAGTCCTGCCCCAGGACCCTAAGTTCGGGTCGCAGGGAAAATGCCTCTTTTTGTTAGGAAAGGTTGCCGACCCCTTTGACATAGAGGAAGTCGGAAGATACGTATGTGGATGATGTACATGGGGTGGTTATGGTTCTCGGTCAGAAAAGGGTGCCGTGCTCCCCCCCTGTTTAGGAATGAAGTCCTGCCCCAGGACCCCAAGTTCGGGTGGGGGAGGGAGGAATGGCTCTTTTTGATAGGAAAGGTTGCCGACCCCTTGCCATAGAGGAAGTCGGAGGATACGTACGTGGGATGGTCATGGTGAAGTCCTGCCCCAGGACCCTAAGTTCGGGTCGCAGGGAAAATGCCTCTTTTTGTTAGGAAAGGTTGCCGACCCCTTTGACATAGAGGAAGTCGGAACATACGTATGTGGATGATGTACATGGGGTGGTTATGGTTCTCGGTCAGAAAAGGGTGCCGTGCTCCCCCCCTGTTTAGGAATGAGGTCCTGCCCCAGGACCCCAAGTTTGGGTGGGGGGGGGTGGCTCTTTTTGATAGGAAAGGTTCCCGAACCCTTGCCATAGAGGAAGTCGGAGGATACGTACGTGGGATGGTCATGGTGAAGTCCTGCCCCAGGACCCTAAGTTCGGGTCGCAGGGAAAATGCCTCTTTTTGTTAGGAAAGGTTGCCGACCCCTTTGACATAGAGGAAGTCGGAAGATACGTATGTGAATGATGTACATGGGGTGGTTATGGTTCTCGGTCAGAAAAGGGTGCCGTGCTCCCCCCCTGTTTAGGAATGAAGTCCTGCCCCAGGACCCCAAGTTCGGGTGGGGGAGGGAGGAATGGCTCTTTTTGATAGGAAAGGTTGCCGACCCCTTGCCATAGAGGAAGTCGGAGGATACGTACGTGGGATGGTCATGGTGAAGTCCTGCCCCAGGACCCTAAGTTCGGGTCGCAGGGAAAATGCCTCTTTTTGTTAGGAAAGGTTGCCGACCCCTTTGACATAGAGGAAGTAGGAGGATACGTATGTGGATGATGTGCGTGGGGTGGTTATGGTTCTCGGGGTCAGAAAAGGGTGCCCTGCTCCCTCCCTGGTTAGGAATGAGGTCCTGCCCCAGGACCCCAACTTCGGATGGGGGGGGGGATGACTCTTTTTGATAGGAAAGGTTGCCGATCCCTTGCCAAAGAGGAAGTCGGAGGATACGTACGTGGGATGGTCATGATTCTCAGTCAGAAAAGGGTGGCGTGCTCCCCCTTGGGTTAGGAATGAAGTCCTGCCCCAGGACCCCAAGTTCTGGTGTACATGCGTTCTGGATTCGGGTGGTGTGGTCCAACTCATAGAACTATTTTGTTCACTTTTTAAACGCTTGCCATTACTTACAATATCTATGAAAGGTTCCCAAAAGAAGAATCTGGGAATAATCTTAATATCCTCCATCGGCCATGGAGTCATCCAACCACAAGATGATTCTGTGGAGTGGGGGGAGTTTCCCCTGCCATCGCTGCGGGTGATTTACCGACATGTTTACAGATGTCTTTCAGATGACCCCTCTCACTGTCTTTCACTATTAGTTCCCAAATGAATTAGCAGTGGACAAAGTGGAAGGATGTCTCTGCGGATCGAAGTTATTTTATTGAGGTTGCGCATCATTGCAGACCATCCAAGGAATAACAGATGCTCATAGAATGTTTCGGTTTTTGCAAATCATGGTTTGATTTGATCGGGTTTTTAACACAGTTATCGAGTCGCCCTTTTTCCATTGGACTCTATATATTTGTGGAGTTCTGTGATTCCAAAGAAAAATCCCACACACACACTTTGAATTGTAGTTTCATGCTGAAGCAATTCTCCGTCCCGCTGCATTATTTTCCCTTCTGTTATCCAGCTGGTAACACTCAAGTATGTTTACTTTAATAAAATTGAAATAAACGACTCCGATTAAACTAGATGTTTCAATATTCTCAAACACATGTTCATGTGCAGGCGGCACGGTGGTCGAGTGGTTAGCGCGCAGACCTCACAGCTAGGAGACCAGGGTTCAATTCCACCCTCGGCCATCTCTGTGTGGAGTTTGCATGTTCTCCCCGTGCATGCGTGGGTTTTCTCCGGGTACTCCGGTTTCCTCCCACATTCCAAAAACATGCTAGGTTAATTAGCGACTCCAAATTGTCCATAGGTATGAATGTGAGTGTGAATGGTTGTTTGTCTATATGTGCCCTGTGATTGGCTGGCCACCTGTCCAGGATGTACCCCGCCTCTCCCTGAAGACAGCTGGGATAGGCTCCAGCACCCCCTGCGACCCTTGTGAGGAAAAGCGGTAGAAAATGAATGAATGAATATTCATGTGCACTGATGAGTCCCTTTAACTACAAAACAATGAACTCCCCTTTAAGATGACATTGGTATTAAGACTGGTATAAAAAAAACATTTTCCACTACATGATAAATACTTTTTTCAACAGTGTATTACTTGACTAGATGACTCCATAAAGCACTCAGTGATGTTTTTGGATACCATCAACACCCGATGACACACGTATTCATCTTGGAGCACAGCAGATGGTGGACGTCTTATCCCCTTGAACAGACACGCCCTGACAGTTATTACTAAACTACAACATGGCAGTCGCACTGGGCTATGTAGGGAAAGCCTTTGACATCATTTAAACTCAAAGCGAATATTTTTTTTTAATTGCATGCCTGTCAGTACACTAGCATTAGTTTGATTTTTAATTCATCTTTGATATCATGTCTCGGAAATACATGTTATGTTGCAAAATGGCTGGGGAGACTGGGGATTTATGGGGACTGGGGACTATACAGGTAAATTATATTGTATTACAGTATATATGCATAACGAGGAATACTCCTTGTGTAGTACAGTGTAATGTGAAATCAACCACAAATGTCATTCAGAACATAGAATCGCACACATAACACTGATAGCAAGTAACAAGCATATGGTTAGCCAATTAGCGACGAGCTAGGTAGCACAAAAACGCTAACACAGCAATCTACATCCTCACTCGGTGCTCAACAAAAACAGATGCATGACACCAGTCACTCAAGATCCACATCAAAGTCCTTTTGTTCACGACAGGATGTTTGCTACGAGACCTATCAAGCGACCAATTAGGAATGAGAAGTAAAAAAACACTTGAAACAAAACGCATCACACATTTTTACAAATTTCATTTTTTTCAACAATGAAAAAAAAAATATTTTTTATATATGAGGAAATATTTTGTGTGGTCTTGCCCACTGTGCTTCAGCTCAATTTCGGACCTTTGTATTAAGTTAAAACTCCTACAGCAGCTACAAACAATAACAATCATGATAAAAGCTTTCTAGATCTTCCAGACTCTGCGCCTCTTCCTGCAGTTTTTCCTTGGGTTTCCTGCTTCCCACCCAAATGGGTGTTACAGCTCCCGCTAGGCTCACTATGCTGTGATTGGCCACACTCCCAAGTGCTCTCGAGAACTTCCGGACGGCTGCCGAACCCCTTTTTTTTTCTGATAAATTGTTACTTACAACTTGCTTTTTTGCCTCTTCAACACGACCAAGTAATGTTAGAATCTAATCTTGACACATTTTATTGACTTTGATCCTCCTAAAAAAAACACATTTTAAGCGTTTTAATCATTTTGTTGATAGCTGAAATAACATCAAAAATTTAGCCAACAGTAAATGCATATTTTTCCCGACCGTTTTATGATCTTTTAAGGATTTGGAATTGTGATTCTACTGTACTTGAGTTGAACTTATATCATAAAAACATATGGACACTCTTCTGAAAGCTCTTAACATTCTCATTGTTTACCTTTGAACTCCCGACATCCTTCCTCTAAAACCTTACAAGTTCACACATCGGCCGAGTCCATTACACTCAGAACTAAGTAAAGACTTCCTAGTCCACCTACCACCCCTGAACCCTCAGGAGAACCTCTTGGTTTTTAAATGTTACACTTGCACGGTTTAACGAAAACTAAAATGAGTGTTAAAAAAAAAATGTAACATATGATGTTTAATCAGGTGGATCTCTGTTTTCCAAAGTAAGAGAGTGTTATTTCATCGTTATAGCTTCCTGTCTGGCTAAATTTAAACTCAACGCCTGCGCCTTTTACATTGTGTGGTTGCAAGATTACCCTCTGGAGACAAAAGGCAAAGGGGGGCCTGGACGCACTTATCTTTAAGTTTTTCACCTGTCCTAAGATACTGTTTCCGTTTTCAGTCCAGCAGCAGGGATTTACTGGGCTGCTTCCTTCCGGGACCCTGTGGAATACCGCATTTAACTGCAGGGGAGGAGAGAAAAGCAGTAGTTATGTGAAAACCATTCTTCTCTTCCTGTAGTTTTTTCCCCCAACCATGCAAGTATACCCCAAGGGCCGGAGAACATTACAAGACAGTTTATATGAATGGGCACCAACAGATTGTTTCACCATTTTGATATTTCTACATTTTGCAGGCATATCCTGTAGTCCATCGGGTGCAGCCTTAGTTTCAATTTAGTGGCTCCCTGAGGAACCCCGTCTTTCCTATTTCATGTGGAGACTATCTTGATACACTAACTGCTTCAAAGCTGCGGATCTTTTTTCTTTCTATGAAGGAAACCGTAAGGACAAGGTACTTTTTTTTTTCTTTCAACACGTATATAAATAATACACAGGCATGTAAAAGAAATTAAACTTGATTTAAAGTGACTCTTTGAAAGAGGAAGAAAAGTACTCGTATTTTTGTTAAGGCTTTGGGCTACACGGCAAAGATTGTACATGTCCAGGAGCCGCAGTCTCATAAATCTGCCTGGAAATGTTTGTATCTGGAACAATTATTTCAATTACAAATTTTTTTTTTGTTTTGTGAAACTTCACAGAAAACATCTGCAACTACCATTTATTAGAAGTATCCCCCTGAGTGTAATTTGGCTAAGCATCACAAAGGCCACAGTAGAACATTCATAGTCGCACCATAACCTGATCTCACTGGCGGATATTAAATAATTTTTGGATGCTTTAGTAAATGTTGGTGGCAAGTGCAGACACCTTGGAAATCAATGGAAAAATGAGCATAATAGGATTCTTTAGGATTGGATTTTTCTGCGTTTGTTCATCTAACACCACAAAAAATGGTCCGAGCACTTGGTAATGGTTTAATTTCATTTGAACATGCATCAGATTACAATTGAATGCATCCCATAATCAGTTCACAGTTCCACATGTCCAAAAGGAGAAGGAAGAAGCAAAGCTTATTAAATCCTACCCTTCCATCTGGTACTTTTACAATCAGTAACTGTTACATTTGTTCACTTCCTGCTTTCCTAATAGAATTTTGATTTTTTTTGTAATTTATTTTATTGTATTTATTGTATTTTTATTTTTATTTTTAGTCACATACCGCAGTACGAGGTGATATGACCATAACTGTTACATTTGTTCACTTCCTGCTTTCCTAATATCGTTTAATTTTTTTGTTGTTTTTTTTGTTTTTTGTTTTTTTGGCCAGTACCGCAGTATGAGGTGATATGAGCATCCAATGACATAATGGGTACCATAGTAAGTGTCAATATAGTGATATATACAGCACATCATGACTGGTTCAAGACTCTTCATCCTTGTATTTAGCAAACATCAACTGCTTGTATTGTTTCTTGAATTGGCTCATCGTTGTGCATTGTTTGATTTCCTTACTCAATCCATTCCATAGTTTGATTCCACATACTGAAATGCTATGGCTTTTTAACGTAGTCCTAGCATAGAAGTGTTTCAAATGTAGTTCTTCCCTGAGATCATATTTCTCCTCTCTTGTAGAGAAGTATTGGATGACATTTGTAGGTTATTTTTTATTTTTTATTTTTTATTTTTTATTTTTTATTTTTTATTTTTTATTTTTTATTTTTTATTTTTTATTTTTTATTATTTTTTATTTTTTATTTTTTATTTTTTATTTTTATTTTTTTTATTTTTTATTTTTAGCTGTTTGAAGATGAACTATATCAACAAGTTGAAGTATTGATGATTTTAGAAATAAGGAGTTAGTACTTGGAAAAAGTTCCTAACAGGTTCTACAACATATCAAAGACCATGATCCAAAACATGGTGCTCTTTGTTTGTGTTCTCTCGTGTGGTATTGTTTTTTGTTTTGTTTTTTTCAAGTCTATGTACGCTGCAAAGTATTTGGCGAGGCTGCGTCTCGTTCGTGCCCAGTTGTAGTAATCATATCTGCCACAGCTGCCGCTTCATCAGAGATCCCGGAGACGACTGTATTCCTGGAAGTAAACAGGCCCCTGCCACAGCTTTTGCTGAGTGATGATTCCGTCGCCGATTGCCTTTTTAGAAACCCGCGGCTCTACTGATACTCCCTAGCATCAATTTTGGGGTATTTCTGATATCACTTATATATATATTATATATGGCGTGTATAAAATGTTGACATCAAAAGATCTACAAGCCACTAAAGAAGCGGTGGAGATGACCTGACATCATCATAGCAAATACCCTCCGTGCTTCCCTGCACATCCATGTCAGATCCCTTTTCAGCAATTAGCCTTGAACTAGGAAAGACGATCCATTGCTGCTTCCCTCGTCATGCCGGAGTACTTTGAATCGTTCCCCCCTGTGTCCTAATTAAGACCTTTAATGCTACCTCCCAGGAGGACATGGATTCCCCCGCTCCTACCCGTTGCGTTCCATCTATAGCGGTCAAAACTGTTATGATAATTGTCAGCTTTGCACAGGTGCAAAGTGTTTACGTTGGCTCTTCGTTTGCTCTCAGGAAAGCATAATACACACATTTAGACATTTGGTCATCAGCAGTATGTTTATTTAGTTATTTATTTTTGTTTCCACAGTAAGTGAAGTAGGCATCTTTTTGTTTTATGATGTGTGACATTACGCTAAATTGCAAATATAATATACATCCACTGCACATATAGATATTCTGTGCATAAACCTATTCAATTAAAGGTCTTCTTGACCTTACATTGCGTTAGACCCCCCCTGTAATGTACATAATCTGCCCAAAGCATTTACGACACCCTGACATTGAAAGAGAGCTGTCATTAGGACGGGCTTTAACATGCCAGTCTGTTGGCCAAAAGCCCGGCTGGTAAATAGCTCCGGGGGCTAAACCAGGGGGGGCGGGCCGTGGGGGATAATTAGACAGTTTTATCTCGGCTTGTTGATATAAATGTGGCCGGCTTAGCCCCCCATGTCCCCCTCGCACCGTGGTAATGATCATGTCTAACAGGTGGCAGGCAAACAGAAGGGGCCGTGAAATGGATATCTTGCTTCCTGACTCTGCCTCCTTTTTTTGTTTTGTTGTTTTTTGTTTTTTTTTGTCCGGCTCCGTGCAAGTCCACTTCTTCTTTGTTGGGGTTTACATCCGATGTTAAAAAGCCATAGCATTTCAGTATGTGGAATCAAACTATGGAATGGATTGAGTAAAGAAATCAAACAATGCACAACTCCTTATTTCTAAAATCACAAATACTTTCAATTAAATTAAATTAAATTAAATTAAATTAAATTAAATTAAATTAAATTAAATTAAATTAAATTAAATTAAATTAAATTAAATTAAATTAAATTAAATTAAATTAAATTAAGCATAAGGCTAAAAATAACCAATTACTTAAAAATGTCATCCAATACTTCTGTGGACTCCTATAGAGCAGCTACACACAATAACCAGCACGGAAAGTTTCCCAGATCTTCCAGAACCTGCACCTATTCCTATTCTTACAAGAGAGGAGAAATATGATCTCAGGGAAGAACTACATTTGAAACACTTCTATGCTAGGACTACGTTAAAAAGCCATAGCATTTCAGTATGTGGAATCAAACTATGGAATGGATTGAGTAAGGAAATCAAACAATGCACAACGATGAGCCAATTCAAGAAACAATACAAGCAGTTGATGTTTGCTAAATACAAGGATGAAGAGTCTTGAACCAGTCATGATGTGCTATATATATCACTATATTGACACTTACTATGGTACCCATTATGGCATTGGATGCTCATATCACCTCATACTTCGGTACGAGGTACATTATTTAAAAAAAAAAAAAAAACGTAAACTGTATGATGGAAAGCAGGAAGTGAACAAATGTAACAGTTAGTGATTGTAAAAGTACCAGATGGAGGAGTAGGATTTAATAAGCTTTGCTTCTTCCTACTCCTTTTGGACATGTGGAACTGTGAACTGATTATGTGATGCATTCAATTGTAATCTGATGCATGTTCAAATGAAATTAAACCATTACCATTACCTGAATCGACAATGTGAGGAAATATTGTATAATTGTCACCATCTTATCGCATTTGAGCTCATGTCAACGTCCCCTGGTGGCCACTGGACAGAGAGGATGCCGTAAAACATTTGGCAAGTAGGTTTTTGGGGAAAACGTTGCCGTGTTCTTCCTCATGTCGTCTTTGGATTAACATCAACGCAGTGATTTCTTCTTCTATATTAAGTCATCGCCTACTTTTAAGGCATTGAGTATATCCAAACCTCCTGTATCCTGGCCAGATGTGGGGCATGCTGTTGAGGCATGCACGTGATGGGACTTCGGAGACCTCTCAACTCCTGCTTCCAGATTCACTGTCATATAATGGATCATTGAGGGCAGAAAGAACCAGAAACATATGTATTGACATTCACTTCCTTCCCAGAAATGTGCGGAACAGATCTCCTTTAGCGTTGCTCAAGTTCCCCCTGAGATGCTCTTTACTTGATACAACACTGCACCGACAGAAATGTGTCATTATTGCCGTTTAAGCCTGGATTTGTCAAAGGTCTGTCCTGTGAGCAAAAGGAGGTGGAGTAGTAAATCGTCAAGGACCTGAGCTTCCTGGCTCAGTTTGTGGTCTATTGTCTGCAGTGCTGCTGTTGTAAGAGCTTGGGGGGGTTGGAATTAGCAATACTTCTTTCCTTTTATCTCCTTGCAGGAAGTTACTTTTTTGAGTTCTATTTGACCTGAAAGTAAATTACTAACCACATCTGTTTGATTTTCATGCATTAGTATAAGTCGGCGGTCTATTTGTTACGTTTGTCGAAGGACCAGAATTTTTCAGCAGCGAATTGGGTTCAGCAGCTAGCGGCCCAACAACGGAAGTCCTCATAAGCACTTGAGAGTGTGACCGAAAAACATTAAAAACAAACCATTTTTGTGGGATGCACGAAATCCAAGGAAATACAGCTGGAATAATGGTAATGGTTTAATTTCATTTGAACATGCATCAGATTACAATTGAATGCGTCACATAATCAGTTCAGTTCCACATGTCCAAAAGGAGTAGGAAGAAGCAAAGCTTATTAAATCCTACCCCTCCATCTGGTACTTTTACAATCAGTAACTGTTACATTTGTTCACTTCCTGCTTTCCTAATTTGGATTTTTATTTTTATTTTTATTTTTATTTTTATTTTTATTTTTATTTTTATTTTTATTTTTATTTTTATTTTTATTTTTATTTTTATTTTTATTTTTATTTTTATTTTTATTTTTATTTTTATTTTTATTTTTATTCATGTACCGCAGTACGAGGTGATATGACCATAACTGTTACATTTGTTCACTTCCTGCTTATAGAATTATAATGGAATTTGGATTTTTTTTATTTTATTAATTTTATTTATTCATTCATTTTAATTATTTTTATTTTTATTTTTATTTTTATTTTTATTTTTATTTTTATTTTTATTTTTATTTTTATTTTTATTTTTATTTTTATTTTTATTTTTATTTTTATTTTTATTTTTACGAATAGGTGCAGGTTCTGGAAGATCTGGGAAGCTTTCTATGCTGGTTATTGTGTGTAGCTGCTCTATAGGAGTCCACAAAATTCCAAACAATTAGCATAATATGTCTCCTTTTAACATGTAGGGAGCGACACTGTCTGACCCCAAACTGACCGACATCTTTCCCACTCAAGGATCTAAAATTGGCTTCTGGCCAAAAGCTCTGACGTCTCTAAACTCCGGAGAATATTGTCATTGTCTAAGGCCGCTGGCAAGATGTTTATTTTTAGCCTGTCTTCTTTCGGCACGCACAAACACACACATGCATGGAGTGCAGCGCTTAAGACAATTTATCCTCTAACATGGCATGCAGTAACAATCATGTATGTCGATTTTTTTGTGACAAAAAAAATAGTAATAGTAGTCATGCCAAAATGTAGTGTTGCTGCTGGATGTTTACATTATCTGAATGATACTGTAGGGGTCTTTTTTTTTTTACCAAAAGAGGAAGGTTTAAGACATAAATAAAGTAAAAGAGACGTCCACCTCGATTTCTGTTATTTGCAGTAATAATTTCACTGATGACTGCTATGAAGTATTTGGCTTGACAGTACGGTATAAACGTATTTTGAAAAAGGATGCTAGCGGAATAGTACTAGTCGGCAAAGTTGCCACAGAACGGTAATGTCTTGTTTATATAACAATGTGTTCTATGCTGTGTTCTAAACACTATTCCACTATAGCGACAAGGCTGCTAAGCATTATACATGTCTATATTTTGCGCTCCATGTCTACTGTCACTTTTTATTTTTGGTAAACCTTTTAGTTCATGGCTGTTATTATCAGGTCATTCTTGTGTTATCATAAAATAAATTGTATTGCAATATTTTAATGTCTGCTGGTAATACATTGCATGGAAGAGAACTACGGGGACACACCTAGACTTCCTATGACCTGGAATAGGCCTGTATTGTTGCAGCTGCACCCCAGCGTGTTCAATTCATTCAATGCCGACCCACGTGTTCCTAAAATTAAAGCAGCATTTGCGAGCGTCTTGAGTGGAGAGGTCGTTTACTTTATTTACTGGCTATTATTATACTTCATCAGAACCCAAAAGGTCAAACTGGAGATGTTGTTTCATCCACTCACAGGCAGAAAATCAGCTCGCTCGCCGCCAGAAGGAGGTTAACAAAGACAGGAAGATTAAATAATACATTCATCACATTGTGAGGGGCGGAGGGCCAAGTTCATGTCAAATCCATAACAAGCAAAGTATATCCTCGGCTCGGCTCATTTCCCTGCACGCACGTCACACACCGCTGGAAATCTATGGGGAGGATGTATTGATCTTGCTCGCGCTTCCTTTCTCACAAAGGCACAAACAGAGCCGCCGTATCACAAAACAAGCCCCCCCCCCACCCCTTCCCACTTCTCAGCCCCATAAAACGAAATAATAAACTAAACGTTTGCCAAAATAATCCAGTCAACCTTTTGTGTGCATGCATCTTACGCTCATGCGGTTATTTTCTTCCCTTTGATTCACTCCGTGAAAATAGCTTGGAGTTGTGTTGGGGAAATGCATCTTATTTCCTCACACCGCTAAATAATAAACAATAACACAACACAGGGATACAGAAGGGAGGTTTGGGATCATTAGGAAGGGGAATAATAACGATAATATAGAATAGTCAGTGGATCAGTGGGTTTCTTTTTATCCAAAAATAGACTCCATAAGTCAGTAATATGTCTATGTAGTAGTCGTTTATTAGTAGTGAGTACCTGTACATCAGGGGTCTCAAACTCAATTTACCTGGGGGGCCACTGGAGCTAGGGTCTGGGCAAGGCTGGGCCGCACCAGGTTTTCCAAAAAAAAAAACCACACACATTTATTAAAAACAGAAAAATATACAAACTTTTTCAGTGCTTTGGTTCCAATTTTCTACAATAAAAGCTCTGATAAAACATTCCACTGTTCTCAAATATCTTAATTTTTATTTTTCTGCACAAAATAAGATGAAAAATAAATAAACAAATCAAGAATAAAATCAATCAATCAGTAATAAATAAATATAATAATAATAAAACGGCAAATAATAAAAACTTAAGAAACCACATAGTTGGTGGGTAGACAAATTATTTTTTTCATTATTAAAATGAACAAAGCATTATTAGAGCCCTGTAGACATGACAAAACACGACTATAGTCACATTTATACTCTTTTTATTTACAACATATTGCGCAACTGCAGGGTCTTGAGACACATGCTAACTCGCAAACTAAAGCGCTAGCGACCTAAACGGTAGCCTTCAAGTTATTTCCTTTAAACTTAAATAGCCAAAAACTTACCACTTCCACACGGATAGGGAGGATAATTATTAACAGTTATCTAACCTTTAACATGAACATTAATCAAACGTAATCATTTTTTCTGGGTACATGATACCATACAGCATCCATATCAAACTTGCGCGGGCCGCACTAACATTAAACTTTCATATCAAGGCGGGGGCCTCAAACTAGTGTCCTGCGGGCCACATTTGGCCCGCGGGCCGCATGTTTGATTTTATTTTTATTTTTTATTTTTTTTATTTAATTTGTAATTTTTCTTATTTTTTTTAATATTTTCATTATTTTTTCCAAATTTTCCCTTATTTTTCTGGAATATTTCCATTATTTTTTAATACAAAAGTTGGCTTGTATGTTGTAGTCTAATGGTACAAACTGTGCTGTCCTCCAATTTACTGTTTCATTGTGTAAAGTTGATTGCTGTCATTAAAACAATATAGATATATCCCATTTGGTTCAAATGGGATTATAATGGGATTTCTTGATCCATGTAGTATAAATCCAGCCTTTGTATATCTAGTTGGAAACCGTAATAACATATTTTCTATACATTGCGGCATGAGTGCAAACCAAACCGATGCCAGATTGCCTCTAAAATCAGTTTGCTTTCCAGTGGCTATCATCAAAAAGCTGTTTTGGTTGTCAATCATATGTTGGTCAAGTGCAGGCCAAACCTGGGACGGATCTGCCCTCACTGCCCCCCCCAACTGTGAAAATTGCTACAGGCCACAAGCAACCACAAAGAATGGGAACAAAAAAAAATGGGAAACTTCTTTTAAGTGGGGAGAAGCTTCTTTCGGAGCAATAACTGCAAGTATACATTTGTGGGAAGTATTCATCAGTACTGCATGTCCACTCGTCGGAATTTTCCAGCCACTAGCACGCTACTCGTCTAGCTATTGTTTACATATTTTATTTGCTAGTTTTCTTAGCTGTAATTCATTTCACCTGTTTAATAGACAATAAAAGACAATTTATAGATAGTGATGTGCGATACCACGATTTCCTTCCTACAAACGATAACAATAAAAGCTTTCTAGATCTTCCAGACTCTGCGCCTCTTCCTGTAGTTTTTCCTTGGGTTTCCTGCTTCGCACCCAAACGGGTGGTACGGCTCACGCTAAGCTCACTATGCTGTGATTGGCCACACTCCCAAGTGCTCTCGAGAACTTCCGGACGGCTGCCGAACCCCTTTTTTCTGATTACTTGTACATAATAAACATAGGCAAGGCACTGATAAATTGTTATATAATGTTGGAATCTAATCTTGACACATTTTATTGACTGTAGCACGCTACTCGTCTAGCTATTGTTTACATATTTTGTTTGCTAGTTTTCTTAGCTGTAATTCATTTCACCTGTTTAATAGACAATAAAAGACAATTTATAGATAATGATGTGCGATACCACGATTTCCTTTTTGAGCCGATGCTGAGTAAAATATTTAGTGATCACCTCTGTCGGAAATGTATCTGTGGCAGTACAATCCCTTTCCCTTTCCAGTTACACGCTGCTTTGCCAAGGCGTAGCATTGGTTGCGAACAGGGAGTATCACATGCTATAATTTGGCAATTTTTCCGTAACACACAGGCAGTGGGATTTTTGGATGACTTAATTCATTTAATAAAAGTTACAGTTCTGCTGAAAAAGCACATTGGAACATACTGAGGTTTTGGACTGCAGTAAACCAAAGTACAAAATGAGCCTCCAGGTTAATCTCAAGTCATTCATTAACTGGAAAGACCAATGAGGACTCAGATGTTAAGTACATCTATTAACACCATGCGGATGTAATGCCACAGCTTTGCCACCCAGCGTGATCATTATGTTGGGCGGGTCAATGTTTTCCTCATCTGCTTCCAACATGCAGCTGAAATATGAATCATTATTTGGCTTATTTGTACTGCCGACAGCAACACAAATAAATGTGAACTGTTGCAAGGTATTGGATTTCTTCAAATTATTAGACTGTCCTGCCTCTATTAGAAGTATTACGGCCATAAGCAGAAGCATTAGTGGGTTCACTTCATCCCCTCCATTCTGTGTCAGTGCCGCTCACACAGAACAGCTGGCTTCTTCTGAAAGCGGCACATGATGCTTTTCTGTCAGCATAAGCAGGACAACCGTAATGACTTTAGGACCCGCATATGAGACAAACTCAGTATGTTTTTATGTGCTAAATTAGTTATATTCCTCAAACTAGAGAAGCAATACAAATCCTACATTTTTTGGATCAGTCTTTATGGTAATGGTTTAATTTCATTTGAACATGCATCAGATTACAACTGAATGCATCACATAATCAGTTCACAGTTCCACATGTCCAAAAGGAGTAGGAAGAAGCAAAGCTTATTAAATCCTACCCCTCCATCTGGTACTTTTACAATCAGTAACTGTTACATTTGTTCACTCCCTGCTTTTTTAATTTAATTTAATTTTATTTTATTTTATTTTATTTTATTTTATTTTATTTTATTTTATTTTATTTTATTTTATTTTATTTTATTTTATTTTATTTTATTTTATTTTTATCTATTTATTTATTCATCTATTATTTTAATTTAATTTATTTTATTTTACTGTATTATTTTATTTAACTGTAATTTATTTATTTTATTAATTTAATTTTATTAATTTAATTTTATTAATTTAATTTTATTAATTTGATTTAATGTAATTTAATTTAATGTAATTTTTTTAATATTTTTTATTTATTTTGTCACGTATGACAAAATTCATGCAATAATTTCAATAAGAAAAAAGTGCATGTAAACATATATATTTACAATGATGAGTTCAATAAATCACTCAACTGTTTTTGTAATTAATCTCAGAAAAAATGATGTAATTGTGCCTTGCACACACACACACACACACACACACACGACTGGGTTTCCATCACGGCATCCACTCCAAGATTCATTTTATCAGCTGTCTTAGTCACTGAATCCATCCCCGTCCCAAAAGTCTCCATTGTCTTTGCATCCATGAAGTCGGACGTTGATGTCAGCTGAGCAAAGAATTGAAAAATGGAACAAGGTGGATCCAGAATCCGAGCACAATGGAAAAAGGTTGAGCTGGAATACTGTTAAAACCATTTTGATGGGGTCCGATGGAGTTGTGAATTTGGCAGGCGGGCCAGTTAAATCCATCATGGTGTCCTCGGCACAGCAGGACGGAGGACATCCACTGCCTTGGCTTATGCAGCCGGTGAAGGAGTATCGGCCATTTTTAAAAACAAGCAGGCATTACCCAAAGGTACTACCTTTTGCATGTTATTGGATACTTTTCAGTACTACCCAACGGACAATGTCGCAAAATCGTTTTTTCAGGTTGCTTCAACTGCACCTTCACAGTGGTGGAAACCTCCCAAACCTTCATCGGGGGTCCAAACGTCTCACAAGGCCGAAAAAAGTTGAACCAAAATCGTTGACATCTGCATGAAATTATTAGCTTTCAACCATGACAAGTCATCTACTACTGACCTAGTCTTTAATGTTAGAGTTTTTTGGATTCATTTAATAAAAATATAATTTATGTATATAAATAGTATTATTGAGGTAAATTATTATATTCAATTAAATGATATATATATATCATTCATTTGTATTTATTTAATAAAAATATAATTTATTAAAACAAAATAAAATAAAAATATAACTTGTGTATAATTAGTATTATTTAGGTAAATTATTATATTCAATTATCATATATATATATAATTCATTTGTATTTATTTAATAAAAAATATAATTTATATAAGTTATTAAAATAAAATAAAATACAATAAAATAAAAATGTTATTTATGTATATAAATAGTATTATTTAGGTAAATTATTATATTCAATTATCATATATATATCATTAATTTGTATTTATTTAATAAAATATAATTTATATAATGTATTAAAATAAAATTCAATAAAATAAAATATAATTTATGTATATAAATAGTGTTATTTATGTAAATTATTATATTCATTGATCATATATATATCATTAATTTCTATTTATTTATTAAAAATATAATTTATATAATTAAACTAAAATAAAATACAATAACAATAAAAAAATATATATATAATATATATATTATATATAAATTTATATATTATATATAAATAGTATTTAGGTAAATTATTATATTCAATTATCATATATATATCATTCATTTCTATTTATTTATTAAAAAATATAATTTATTAAAATAAAAAAATATAATTTATGTATATAAATAGTATTTAGGTAAATTATTATATTCAATGATCATATATATCATTAATTTCTATTTATTTAATAAAAACATAATTTATATAATTAAACTAAAATAAAATACAATAAAAATAAAAATATAATTTATGTATATAAATAGTATTATTTAGGTAAATTATTATTTTCAATTTGAATCACACAACTTTAAATATATAATTTCTTAAATTTAAAAATATGTATATTATTATTTGTATCCGTTCTATCACACAATAAACACAAGAGTGTGTTGGTCTCACGGTTTGGCATGCAAGAATTTCATGGGGGATACAGGAACCTAGGAGGTCCTGGTTTTAGCCGTGTACACCTCACTCTCAGGTCCGACAGGACTGCAGTGTGTCACATTAAGATATATGTTTCTCTATTAAATATTAAACAAAGTTTTTTTTTATCTAAGGGAGTGATGTGCAGAAATGGGGCACAACTATTGGAGAATTGATGCAGGAGATGGTAAACTTAACCATGCAATACTCCTATTGTCCACAAGAGGGCGTATTCCCCCTTTTTAATGCTGCACTATGGTCTCCAAAGAGTTGTATTGTTTAAGTTGCATCCTACTGTAGCTAATATTTCGGTCATGTGGCAGGTTAAATATTACAAATATTACTCATTTGGAGTCACAATATTTCCCCAAAAATTCTGCGGCCTTTCACCCTCGCTCCAGTCAGGACCCGTGAATCAAAGATTCGCTGCAAAATGAAGGGTGAATCAAAAGTCATGCAGAGGAGTAAAGAGTTCAGCAGCCTCTTTTTTTTTCCCCCAGCAATCAAGGCAGGGGGGATACGCTTGTCTGGTCCTCCCAACCTAAACCCCACAGAGAAATGGTGTTTGTCAAAGTAATAAAGCTGTCCCATAACCCCATAACCTCTGTATAATATTCATGATCCAACCCCTCGGTCTGAAAGCAAAGTTTGTGCGTCGCAGGACAGCTTGATAAGTGTTAGACCCCTCGTCTGTTCCCAGGCTCTACCATAACAAGGCGATTGTCTACCTGGGTTGCTAAGGGCCCGAGCTAGTCCAGACGCCCCGTAACATGCTTCTCATTGGTTCAGCCCAAGGCGCTCGTGGAGAGCTCCGGCGTGCTGTGTTTACTGATGGAGCCCATAATAGGCAATGGCTCATCTCAACATTACGACCTGTTTATAACCGAGGTGAAAAATGACACTTTTATTGCACATTGCAGCGTCTCTATGTCCTGCTGTGACCACCATCACACCCCCCCCCCCCCCCCCCGGCCTGTCATACCTTGCTTTGTCATATCAGTAGAGCCAGTAAAAGGAGAACAAATGGCAGGAATATACACACACGCTCGCAGACAATCAACATGCAGCAACTCATAAACATGAAATATGTATTCTGTCATCCAGAATCGTGTAATAATTGTTAACAGCAGTGTTTCACACAGGACTGTGATCTATTTGTGGCTATCGGGTATTGCATGACATATACATTTACATATACAATTTTTTTTGGGCTGCCCGGGTGTTGCAATGACGTCAGCCTCCCTCTGGGCTTTGTGCCCATTGCAGCACTCCGGCTGCCATAAACAATGAAATGCTTTGCAGGGACAAAATGCATGATGGGAAGCCATTAAAATAGTTATTTTTTTGTATTTTCAACTTGTATTGGTACTTGTATTGTATATTCCTTAGCTACCTTTTGAGTGTTAAGTTGCTGTGTGATGAATTTGACACTGTATGCAAGATGACACCATAATTCAGACTGCCATGTCCAGTGGGTTGACAAGCTAGTTGCAAGTTCACTTTTAAAGCTTGTGTTTGGGCTCCTTCAGGTTTTCCAAAAAAAAAAAACGCATTTATTAAAAACAGAAAAATATACAAACTTTTTCAGTGCTTTGGTTCCGATTTTCTACAATAAAAGCTCTGATAAAACATCCCACTGTTCTCAAATATCTTAATTTTTATTTTTCTGCACAAAATAAGATGAATAATAAATAAACAAATCAAGAATAAAGAAAATCAATCAATCAAGTAATAAATAAATATAATAATAATAAAAGGCAAATAATAAAAACTTAAGAAACCACATATAGTTGGTGGGTAGACAAATTATTTTTTTTCAGATTAAAATGAACAAAGCATTATTAGAGCCCTGTAGACATGACAAAACACGACTATAGTCACATTTATACTCTTTTTATTTACAACATATTGCGCAACTGCAGGGTCTTGAGACACATGCTAACTCGCAAACTAGAGAGCTAGCGACCTAAACGGTAGCCTTCAAGTTATTTCCTTTAAACTTAAATAGCCCAAAACTTACCACTTCCACACGGATAGGGAGGATAACTATTAACAGTTATTTAACCTTTAACATGAACATTAATCAAACGTAATATTTTTTTCTGGGTACATGATACCATACAGCATCCATATCAAACTTGCACGGGCCGCACTAACATTAAACTTTCATATCAAGGCAGGGGCCTCAAACTAGTGTCCTGTCATGTTTGAGACCCCTGCTGTACATTGTTTTTAATACCTCTGTGAGGCATATTTAGGGCTTAAACCTAGTGCTGGTGCAAATTATTTATTTATATTTTTTTCTTATATTTTTTAATATTTCCATTATTTTTTCCTAATTTTCCCTTAATTTATAATTTTTTCTTATTTTTTTTAATATTTCCATTATTTTTTCCTAATTTTCCCTTATTTTTCTGGAATATTTCCATTATTTTTTAATACAAAAGTTGGCTTGTATGTTGTAGTCTTTGCTTGTCTGCATCCAGGGTCCAAAATACCAGCGTCCATCTCCATATCGTCCACAAGAGTGCAGCAGCTTCCTGCATTTGTGTGCAGTTTTTTTTCATGAGGCAAAGCAGGAAGCTTCAGCATCACTGAGCTGCACTGTTGTGCTAACACAGTTTGAGTTATTTATAAAAGCCATGATTCAGCTCCACTGATGTCTCCTCTCTGGAAGGGGAGAGGGAGGAGGTGGAGGAGGGGGGGTTACATGGCACCCAAAAACAAATGAAAGAGTCCAAGTCACTCCAGCTGATGTGCATGTGGTGTGTTGAAATATACAGTATGTTTCATGTCATGTCAATCACTTCATTCAAGTGTGGTTGTGCAAATGTGCTTCTTGTGTAGTCGACTGTCACTTGCTTTTGCTCAAGATGTTGCACACACGCACGGTGGGGTTGAAAGACTATGAAAAATACATCAGTGCAACGTTTTTTTGCTGTACCGCATAGCGTGTGTGTGTGTGTGTGTGTTTCCACATCATCATGGTCGCTTGACTCGTATCCTCACCATCTTGCATACTCAGGCACACCAAATCTGTTTATGTGATTGTACAATAGAGAGTATAATATTATATATTTGGTAGATTTAATGGCCACACCGTTGCTTTACCTTTCCAAATATTGCACAGTACACAAAGCACCTCATGACCCAGTACATTGGATTGTAAAGGGATCTGTAGAATATTGTGTTCTAGGGGTATATAAACACGGTGTACACCAAAAGATGTTTCTACCTTTAGTAATCAGCAGTAGAACATAAGTTTCAGCAAAATATCACATATCAAAATATGACACAAATATAGCTGTATGCTGGAGCCTATCCCAGGTGTCTTTCGGTAAGAGGCGGCCAATCGCATAGCACATATAGACAAACAATGCATGTTTTTGGAATGTGGCCGAAAACCGGAGAAAACCCACTCATGCACGGTGATGCCCAAGCGGAGATTCGAACCCAGATCTTCTCGATCTTCTGACTGTGTGGCCAACATGCTAACGACTCGGCGCCCCCGTAGATATTCATTCATTTTCTTCCGCTTATCCTCACAAGGGTCGCGGGGGTGTTGAAGCCTATCCCAGCTGTCTTCATGCGAGAGGCAGGGGTACACCCTGGACTGGTGGCCAGCCAATCACAGGGCACATATAGACAAACAACCATTCACACTCACATTCATACCAATGGACAATTTGGAGTATGTCATGATGCACATATCGGTATCGGAAAAACAATTAATTTCAATTAGGGATGTCCGATAATCGGCACATAAAAATGCTATATCGGTTGATATCAATATATGATTTTTTTCCCCGATCATGAAAACCGACACACACGTTCATCCCACTACAAGAGATATGTCATGTTGCACATATCGGTATCGGAAAAACTATTTCAATTAGGGATGTCCGATAATCGGCACATAAAAATGCTATATCGGTTGATATCAATATGATTTTTTTCCCCGATCATGAAAACCGACACACACGTGTTCATCCCACTACAGGAGATATGTCATGTTGCACATATCGGAAAAACAGAATTAATTTCAATTAGGGATGTCCGATAATCGGCACATAAAAACGCCATATCGGTTGATATCGATATCTGATTTTTTTTCCGATCATGAAAACGGACCAATAAAAAATGAAGCGTGTGCCACAAATGGACCCAGGGCCACACTTTGGACACACCTGCAAAAAAAAACATGCTCTATTTGGTGCCATCTTGTGCCCTTTTTAGTGATATTCCAGCGAGCGCGTTGCCAACTTTCCAGTGTTTTTTTTCTTTATTGTCGGCTTGTTTTCTGCGTATGAATAAAGCAAATAAAGACCTCATCACTGTGTGGAGGAGGCGCAGTGACTCAAATCGACACTTAGGGAGGAGAGATGCGTTCAAGGACGCAATCTTGAATGAGCTTCCAGTTAGCGTGGAGGAAAAACAAGCTGAAAAACTTACATAGACTGATGCCGCCCAGCCCCCTGTGATTGAGTTGCTAGTCTAGTTTATTAAACTCTGCAGCTGCTGTTTACGAGGTCGCCAAGGAAACCGAGATAATTAATGGCCCTATAGAGTTACATGGCACTACATATGAAACCTCCATGTCTGGACACTAATATCGGTGCAACTTCACCCCTGCAGCTCGCTGTCTACACTACTATGACAAGCTGCTGATTTACTGAGCCGCCATTATGACTTACCACATGTGTACTATGTCCGCCGTGTACGTACATACAAGTACACGCTTTACTCAAAGGTCACAATCTCTTCATATTCACAGGAGTAATTTCAAGCTATATTTGTCCCATTGGAGTCATAAAGGAAGTCATAAGTATTGGGACACCTGGCCCCAGAAGATAATAGAAGCAAGCTGAGTCCGCTTTATAGCTGTGGAAAGACTTTCTGCACCCCATTAAAGATGTTTGGTGGGGTTTAGGTCAAGACTGTCAAGTTGTGCCACATCAAAGCTTGTTAGATTACTGATTCAATAAAATGGGTTCAGAATTCTTGTTTTGGTTTGTTGGGCCCCTCCACCGTGCAACATAATAGCGGGTTTGAATGTAACACGAAGACTGGGATTGTAGGGGTTTCCCAATGTACAAAGTCAATACAATGGCGAGAAGGAGGGAGGTCTCACACACACACACACACACACACACACACACACACACACACACACACACAGTCACTAAAAATGCTCAACTTTATTGTGCACCTTTTTAAATATGCAATAGCCAAACTGGAAGTTCATATCTGGAGCACTAGCCTGAAGTGGAGCATCAAATTTAACCACCGCAAAGTCTGTTTTAATGATCACTGTAAATTAAAGCCCCCTTCATTTGTGGCACAATATCAAAATCCGTGTGTTGCATTTTCCATACAAGACATGTCATTTGGTGAAATGATGCAACACGAGTACCCCCCCAGTGAATCCCCTCAGGTTTTAAACCTGAACTACTAAGGCTGGTTATTTGTGTGTACGCTCGTGTGATTTGAGGCGTTAAAGCAAAATGAGGCCAGTAATTAAAATAATGTATCTGGAGCAGAAGAAGACTCAACAATGTACTGTATCGTTATTCACTCATCTTGGGGTGGAAGGGTTCTTAAATGAAGGATGTTTGCTATACCATCATTGCAACTATTAAATCCCCCCTAACGTCAGATACATAATATTTTGAGTATGAATTGAAGTGAATTTTTCTCCTATTTTTTTGGGTTATCCTCTTTTAAAAAGTCACCACCCATACAGAGAAAAGATGGCTGCATCTCCCCAGGTTACTGATGTGTTTGAGTGACTGGAAGAAAAGCTCAGACTCGTGTTTTCGTGTATAACTCGCTCAACAACCTTTCTTATTGGAAATTTTTTTTTTAAGACAATCAAAGACTTGTGTCATAGCTGCAATTCTGTAGGTTGCTGTTTTGAGCGAAAGGAAGAAAAGCCTTGACTCTGGTTGGCATGTATTGTATAATCCTCAAGACCCAGAAAAAACAATCTACAAATTTGTGTCATGTCATCACTGTCACTGGTATTTTTGAGTGACGGGAAGAAAAGCTCAGACTCAGGTTTTCGTGTATAAATCTCTCAACCCCAAATATAAGACAACCTTTTTTTTATTCAAAAATATATATATATTTAAGACAGAATCAAAAACTTGTGTCACAGCTGCATCTCTGCAAGTCGCTGTTTTGTTTGAGTGAAAGGAAGAAAAGCTCTGACTCTGGTTGGTATGTATTGTATAATCCTCAAACCCCGAAAAAACAATCTACAAATTTGTGTCATGTCATCACTGTCACTGGTATTTTTGAGTGACGGGAAGAAAAGCTCAGACTCAGGTTTTTGTGTATAAATCTCTCAACCCCAAATATGAGACAACCTTTTTTATTGAACAAAATATTTTTAAGACTGAATGAAAGACTTGTGTCACAGCTGCATCTCTGCAAGTCGCTGTTTTGTTTGAGTGAAAAGAAGAAAAGCTCTGACTGTAGTGCATAACATGTAGTGCATAATACTCAATAAAAAAAATCTACGAATTTGTGTCATGTCATCACTCAATGTCACTGGTATAGTTGAGTGACAGGAAGAAAAGCTCAGACTCAGGTTTTCGTGAATAAATCTCTCAACCCCAAATATAAGACATCCTTTTTTTTATTGAAAAAATTTTTTTTGTCACAGCTGCATCTCTGCAAGTTGCTGTTTTGTTTGAGTGAAAGGAAGAAAAGCTCTGACTCTGGTTGGCATGTAGTGTATAATCCTCAA
The DNA here is from genome assembly GCF_037039965.1 of Doryrhamphus excisus. Taxonomy (NCBI): domain Eukaryota; kingdom Metazoa; phylum Chordata; class Actinopteri; order Syngnathiformes; family Syngnathidae; genus Doryrhamphus; species Doryrhamphus excisus. Next base: position 4,935,615 of record NC_136367.1, on the reverse strand, counting down.
GATCCCAAAAAAACTAAATCTACGAATTTGTGTCCTGTCATCGCTCAATGTCCATGGGTATTTTTGAGTGATGGGAAGAAAAGCTCTGACTTTGGTTTGCATGTAGTGTATAAATCTCCAGACCGTGAATATATGGCACACAAAAAAAATCTTTGTCACAGCTATATCTCTCCAAGTCATTGGTGCATTTGAGTGACAGGATGAAAAGCTCTGACTCTGGTTGGCATGTATTGTATAATCCTCAAGACCCCGAAAAAACAAAATATATACAAATTTGTGTCCTGTCATTGGAAAAAAAAATATTTTTAACACAGAAACAATGACTTGTGTCACAGCTGCATTTCTATAGGTTGCTGTTTTGAATGAAAGGAAGAAAAGCTCTGACTCTGGTTGGCATGTATTGTATAATCTTCAAGACCCCAAAAAAACAATCTACAAATTTGTGTCAAGTCATCACTCAATGTCACTGGTATTTTTGAGTGACGGGAAGAAAAGCTCAGACTCAAGTTTTTTTCTGTCTCTGGTTGGCATGTGACAGGAAGAAAAGCTCTAACTCTGGTTTGCATGTAGTGTATAAATCTCTAGACCGTGAATATATGGCACACGAAAAAAATCTTTGTCACAGCTATATCTCTCCAAGTCATTGGTGCATTTGAGTGACAGGATGAAAAGCTCCGAGTCTGGTTTCCTTGTATAAACCTAAGACAACTCTTTTTGCTTGGTTAAAAATACTGCATTCCTCTCTACTCAGGGGAATATAATAATACACAAAGACAAATATACTGTAAATGCAAAGAGTGATGATAATGTAAAGGCTACACTGAGCACTCATGAATCATGAGGTAAATTAGCGCTCATAGCTAAATATACATAAATATGCATACATAAATAAATGGGATGTGTGTTATGTTGTGATAAAGTCACTGGCAGGAAGTAGGAGCGGGAAGGAGATGGGGGAGGAGTTTCTCCTCACGCCACCTAATCCCAAACATGGCAGCGTAGCTCCACATTGAGTCTATATGACATATGGCCGGGCGTCACCACACTGAGTTGCGTTCAGCGTGTCGCACGGTGACTAACACAACAAAAAACAAAACCATGACACAACATAAAGGTCCAATGTGCGCTCACAAGCCTGAAAATGGTTTCTATTCATCTTTGTCGGCATTGGGCACGTGTGCAAATGGCGTATCTGAATATTTACATCGCCACGGCGGACCTGTGTCATGCCATCTGGAAGCTGCTTTTTTATATACCGCGTAAAATAGGCCAAGAGCCTCATCTCTCTTTCTGTCTGTCTGTCTCACTCTCTCCATCCTCTGGCTGCCCTGCTTGTATCGCTGTCTGACACTCTTATGTCTCACACACACACACACACACACACACACTTGCATGGGGGGGGGGGGGGGGGGGGGGTGATTCACCAAGTGTGAGCTGACTGAGGGGAAGCACAGGATGGAGCTCCCCCTTAAAAGGCAGGATACACTCAGTGCATCTATTGGAAGACACTGTTATTAGCAGGGCTACTTTAGGACCCTTTTTATATGAAAAACTGGTTTGTTTATCCAAATTATATACCTGGAAGTGTTAGCATGGAGCTAATACCAAGCTTTTTACTTAAAATTGTCTTGATTATTTATCGATTTTGGTTGCACGGTGGGCGAGTGGTTAGCACGCAGGCCTCACAGCTAGGAGACCCAAGTTCAATTCCATCCTCGGCCATCTCTTTGTGGAGTTATTCCCCGGGTACTCCGGTTTCCTCCCACATTCCAAAAACATGCTAGGTTAATTGGCGACTCCAAATTGTCCATAGGTATGAATGTGAGTGTGAATGGTTGTTTGTCTATATGTGCCCTGTGATTGGCTGGCCACCAGTCCAGGGTGTACCCTGCCTCTCGGCAGAAGAAAGCTGGGGATAGGCTCCAGCACCCCCTGCGACCCTTGTGAGGATAAGCGGTAGAAAAAGAATGAATGAATGAATGTCGTATGGGCAGCTACTGTATTTTCATAGGTTGGCTGTTCCTGCGACTTATACTCCAGAGCGACTTATAAATGAAAAAAGTGTTTATGTTCCATAAACACTGGACACCTTTTCTGTTCATGTTTATTTTTTGTGTAGCTGAATAACCATTGTGTTAGCATATCTTACACCTATTCAGCCTGTTCTCTATTCTTTTATTGGTAGAACTTGCCTTCCAAGAGGACGTAATGTCTGTTTTGGTCAAGTAGTTTGGAAAATAAATTACCCGCAAAAAATGCCACTTATACTCCAGTGCGACTTATGTATCTTTTTTTTCTACCTTATTATGCATTTTTGGACTTGTGCGACTTATGTATGTGTTTTTTCTACCTTATTATGCATTTTTGGCCTTGTGCGACTTATACTTCGGAGCAACTTATAATCCAGAAAATATGGTATTCGCAAAAAAATGCGACTTATACTCCAGTGTGACTTATGTATGTTTTTTTCTACGTAATTATGCATTTTTGGACTTGTGCAACTTATACTCCAGTGCGACTTATGTATGTTTTTTTTCTACCTTATTATGCATTTTTGGCCTTGTGCGACTTATACTCTGGAGCAACTTATATTCCAGAAAATACGGTACTTGCAAAAAATGCGACTTATACTCCAGTGCGACTTATATATGTTTTTTTCCTACATAATTATGCATTTTTGGACTTGTGCGACTTATAGTCCAGAAAATATGGTACTCGCAAAAAATGCGACTTATACTCCAGTGCGACTTATGTATGTTTTTTTTCTACCTTATTATGCATTTTTAGACTTGTGCGACTTATACTCCGGAGCAACTTATAGTCCAGAAAATACGGTACTCGCAAAAAATGCGACTTATACTCCAGTGCGACTTATATATGTTTTTTTCTACATAATTATGCATTTTTGGACTTGTGCGACTTATACTCCAGTGCGACTTATGTATGTTTTTTCTACGTATGCATTTTTGGACTTGTGCAACTTATACTCCGAAGCGACTTATAGTCCAGAAAATATGGTACTCGCAAAAAATGCGACTTATACTCCAGTGCGACTTATGTATGTTTTTTTTCTACCTTATTATGCATTTTTGGCCTTGTGCGACTTATACTCTGGAGTGATTTATAGTCCAGAAAATACGATATTTACAAAGCAGTCCAGCAAAGCATGCTGGGAAGCTTGAAGTGCTCCTAGAAATGCTACAATAAGAGAAGTGAGAAAAATCTGTCTGATTATGTTGTTATCAATCCATCAATGGTATCAATGGTATCATTACTCTGGATGTTTCCATGGAGGTGGCTAGGGGACAAACGGCACATGGCGTCCATTATTAAAAGTTTGATTTCTGTCAGATGGCGGACCTAACGTATTTTTTCAGGTCCTCGCTTTCATTTGTCATATTTTCTTTGCCGGAGAAGCACGGCATTGAAGTGCAAAGTGTGTCTGCAGTGGCATTTAGCGTGCAATGGCGTGCGAGTGCATCTTCCTGTGACAAAGGGAGCTGCTTTGATGATAACCAGCGCGGCCGTCCTCGGGCTCACACAGCTCCTCTGTCGCATTTCACCGCCTCCTCTGTGGCTGTGAGGTCATGCGCACACACACTTGTGTGTTTGTGGATATGTGTGCACCTCTCTGTGTGCGTTTCGGGAAAAGGTAGGCCCTCCTCTCAGGCGCTCTTTGCCTAATACGTCCATGCGAGAGGCTTGCTGGAAAGATCAGGTCTATTCTGGTGCTGCCAGCCTGCCCAAGCGCTGATAGGAAAAGGATTAATGAGGCGGGGCTCTCATCAACTCGTAATTAGAAACAACGCTAACCACTATTTTTATGCCTGTTCCTATGCTGGGATCTTGACCCCTTAGGCCAGACCCCCGCTGCCTGAGTAAATATAGGCCCCGCAGCGACGTGACACATGGTCCAAAAGAGTCGAGCGCAGATCATTCACGAGTCTGGCCGCGTACTCCGCTAGGCGCTCGCATTTCACAAGGATGATATAGCTTTCTCTTAAAATACATGCTGTCAGATTTGTTTTGTTGTTATTGAAGTCTGGGACTTTAGAGACGGCTTTATTGGAAAGCTTGTCAATTGCTGCGGAAAAAGACTGCAGAGTGAATCACAAAGCGACAAACGAATGTTACGCCTAAGTCGAGTCAATTAACGATGATACAGTCAACTTCTGTGTCAGTACGCACCAGTTTATGTATGATTTAGTTTCCTTCAAAAATGCAGTTTTTGTATAATATTGCCATCATTTTGATTGCATCATGAAATGGGGCTGCATGAGTGCTGCCGTCATTGGGGAGCTGCGGTTCGCTGAGTGAAATCTGACGTTCTGAAGCACTTTAATTAGTATTGTCCCGGTTTAGAGAATATAATGAAATGGGGCTGCATGAGTGCTGCTGTCATTGGGGAGCTGCGGTTCGCTGAGTGAAATCTGACGTTCTGAAGCACTTTAATTAGTATTGTCCCGGTTTAGAGAATATAATGAAATGGGGCTGCATGAGTGCTGCTGTCACTGGGGAGCTACGGTTCACTGAGTAAAATCTGACATTCTGAAGCACTTTAATTAGTATTGTCCCGGTTTGATTGTATCATGAAATGGGGCTGCATGAGTGCTGCCGTCAACTGGGGAGCTGCGGTTCACTGAGTGAAATCTGACGTTCTGAAGCACTTTAATTAGTAATGTCCCGGTTTGATTGCATCATGAAATGGGGCTGCATGAGTGCTGCCGTCAACTGGGGAGCTGCGGTTCACTGAGTGAAATCTGACGTTCTGAAGCACTTTAATTAGTATTGTCCCGGGTTTGATTGCATCATGAAATGGGACTGCATGAGTGCTGCGGTTCACTGAGTGAAATCTGACGTTCTGAAGCACTTTAATTAGTAATGTCCCGGTTTGATTGCATCATGAAATGGGGCTGCATGAGTGCTGCCATCAACTGGGGAGCTGCGGTTCACTGAGTGAAATCTGACATTCTGAAGCACTTTAATTAGTAATGTCCCGGTTTGATTGCATCATGAAATGGGGCTGCATGAGTGCTGCCGTCAACTGGGGAGCTGTGATTCACTGAGTGAAATCTGACGTTCTGAAGCACTTTAATTAGTATTGTCCCGGGTTTGATTGCATCATGAAATGGGGCTGCATGAGTGCTGCCGTCAACTGGGGAGCTGCGGTTTACTGAGTGAAATCTGGCGTTCTGAAGCACTTTAATTAGTATCGCCTCGGTTTGTTTGCATCATGAAATGGGGCTGCATGAGTGCTGCCGTCACTGGGGAGCTGCGGTTCAAATCTGACGTTCTGAAGCACTTTAATTAGTATTGTTCCGGTTTAGAGAATATAATTGCTGAAATGAAGTTTGTGTGAGATACTTTACTGTATTTCGGAGGCCATGATCGTCTGTTTTGGGAATGTCATCCCAAACAGGCTGCTGTGAAAGGGTGCTGTTCAGGGAATGTGATGTCATTCTTGATCCTTGACTTTCTGGATTGGGAAAATAGACGTCCACATCACCGAACATGAGGCCTCCATGTTTATTTTCAAAGCTTACAAGAGATTACAAAATTACAGTGCTTGAGTGGTAACAGTTTGGAGGAGGAGGAGGAGAAGGAGGAGGAGTAGAGGACAACAAGGACAGATGCCAGACCGGTTGAATTTTGAGCAAGTCATGCAAAAAAAAAAGGTGAGGGAGAAAAGGCCTCCATTATATTAGCACCCTTTTGTGGAGAAAAATAAATCTGTCCATAGGTCAGTGCAAAAATAGTCATGATATACTGTACGCATACAAAGAAAAAATATATATATTCACATATTATTGTATATATACTTATGCTGATAAGAAACACAAAGAAATAAAGCCCATTCCGATGGAGCCTCTGAGCCCAGAGCAGAGACTCAAGACATCAAATATATCGTAGGAACGCGATAAACAAATAAAACAAATGGAGCCATGTAGTCGTTTTAAAAAGGCTGTGGGACAAACAGACAGACAGACAGCACCAGAACGACTGCAAGAGTCCTTCACACACACCAGGAGCAACTAGCATGCTTCTTTCTTCAAGCAATTTACAGTACACTGTTTACATTGTTCATCAAATAGATCAGTGCGATATGAACAAAAAAAAAGCCAGCAAAGAAAACATACATTTGTAAATAACATTGGCTCAGGTGGCAAGCTCCTTTGTTGTTTGTTTGTTTTGTTTTTTTTTAATCGCTGAATATAAATGCAAGAAGCTACAAACGTGCCAAATGGTTACTTACATCACAGCACCGGTTGACACCAAAAGACACAATGATACATGTGAGGACACGTTAGCGCACTTTTTTTTTTTTTTTTTTGTTACATTTTTATAAAACATCATCCACACTTAGGTTGCAAATTGTCATTCATGCTTCAGAGTTGCAGAAACGTCCTCAAAATGACCTTTTTATTTGCATAGCATGGATTTCCACCAGGGAAAAAGGACCTTATTGACATGATTTTTGCATTTATTTTTTTTTTTAGCAAGGGTTAATGTTAATGTAATCCCTGTTTGTGGCTACAATATGTCTTTATTTCCATGCAAACGTCAAAGAAAGATAAATCACTACATATGAAAAGTCTATTTATAGAATCATTTCCAGTTCTGTAACAGAAAGTAAAATGCATATTCAGATGCAGCAGTTTGAGTTTGGTAAACTTGTTTTTAAACTTATTTAGTTGCATTAATCGTCCATAATGGAGCTCAGTTTGTTGTTTCACAGTCAAGCCCAAAATGATTTTTAGTCCCTGACTAATACCTGGCAACATTTACATTTGGACATTTTCTGGAAATTATGCTAATTCCCTTCCCTCTCAAATGACCCGCTGCGACATAGATTACTGCGGGAACTATTCAAACGTGACAATAAAAAGTTGAATTTTTTAGTTGAATGGGTATTTTCTGGTCGGAAATGACACGGTAAAACTGGCAAAAGACAAATTTGTGTTCAAAATATTATACATATTATATGTAATAGTCACCAAAATTAAGTATACACTTACTGCTGTCACATCTGGAGAAAGTAAGAAAGTGACAATAAAACGTTGAATTTTTGTAGTTAAATGGGTATTTTCTGGTCGGAAATGACACGGTAAAAGTGGCAAAAGAAAAATTTGGGTACAAAATATGATAAATATTATATATAAATAATATTAAGTATACACTTCCTGCTGTCACATCTGGAGAAAGTAAGAAAGTGTCTCCAAATTTCAGACGGCGCAAATTTTAATGACTTTGACTTGACTTGACAATATCATCAAAGACCTGCAACTCAACTTGGACTTTGGCATTAATGACTCTGGACCTGACTCAGATTTTTGTGTGATGACTTGAAAATACTTGGAAAAACCACCAAGTTCCTTCGGTAAAATAGTTTTTGAACATCTTAATTTGTTGGTGTACTGTTTTGCGAAAAAAACGACTAAATCCTGATTAGTCAGCACTTGTAAGAACTCGAAGATTTCAAGCTAATGACTTCGGATTTGAGTTGATCCGTCTTGTTTTGACTTGACTTGGACTTGCACATCTTTGAGATAAAACCAAAACCAAACCAATCCAATATGATAAGACCTATCCATTCATTTTCTGTGTCGCTGGAGCCTATCCCAGTTGAGTTTGGTCAGGGTTTGAGAGGCGGGGTACCCCTTGGACTGGTCGCCAGCCAATCACAGGACACGTATAGACAACCAAGACACCAAGGGGCAATTTAGAGACTCCATTGAACCTAACATGGAGATTACCTGGATTAGGAAAACATGCACTTATTTTCCAGAAACATTTAGCAGTGCGGCGCTGTAGCTGTTATTAATATTCAAATATGTACCCAGTACAGTAAAAAAGTATTTTTGACATGTGACACTTTCAACATCAACATGTAATCCATCTTGTTGCCAAACAGGTTGGACACAGCCCAGTCACCTGAGACTAATTAAAAGCCTCATTAAAGCAGCATTAAAGTCTGTTTTGCTGATTTAATTTGATGAATTAATTAATGGGATGATTAGTTTAGGTCACATTTGGACATGCAGTTGGGATTTTTTTTGTGCTCAATGTAAGCAAACTCTCATTTTAGGCGTTTATTTACATATTCATCGTATAGTACATATAGTACATGGGTTTATTGGGTTATTTGACATATGAAAGTTTTTGTAAAAGTGTTTTTCCGATAACGAAATGTGCAACATGACATATCTCCTGTGGTGGGATGAACACGTGTGTGTCGGTTTTCATGATCGGGAAAAAAATCAGATATCGATATCAACCGATATGGCATTTTTATGTGCCGATTATCGGACATCCCTAATTGAAATTAATTGTTTTTCCGATAACGATATGTGCAACATGACATATTTCCTGTGGTGGGATGAACACGTGTGTGTCGGTTTTTATGATCGGGAAAAAAGTCAGATATCGATATCAACCGATATGGCATTTTTATGTGCCGATTATCGGACATCCCTAATTGAAATTATTTCTGTTTTTCCAATACCGATATGTGCAACATGACATATCTCCTGTGGTGGGATGAACATGTATGTGTCGGTTTTTATGATCGGGAAAAAAATCTGATATCGATATCAACCGATATGGCATTTTTATGTGCTGATTACCGGACATCCCTAATTGAAATTAATTCTGTTTTTCCGATACCGATATGTGCCACATGACATATCTCTTGTGGTGGGATAAACACGTGTGTGTCGGTTTTTATGATCGGGGAAAAAATCAGATATCGATATCAACCGATATGACATTTTTATGTGCCGATTATCGGACATCCGTAATTGAAATTAGTTGTTTTTCCGATATCAATATGTGCAACATGACATATCTCCTGTGGTGGGATGAACATGTATGTGTCGGTTTTTATGATCGGGAAAAAAATCAGATATCGATATCAACCGATATGGCATTTTTATGCGCCGATTATCGGACATCCCTAATTGAAACTCTGTTTTTCCGATACCGATATGTGCAACATGACATATCTCCTGTGGTGGGATGAACATGTATGTGTCGGTTTTTATGATCGGGTAAAAAATCAGATATCGATATCAACCGATATGGCATTTTTATGTGCCGATTTTCGGACATCCGTAATTGAAATTAGTTGTTTTTCCGATATCAATATGTGCAACATGACATATCTCCTGTGGTGAGATGAACACAGGTGTGTCTGTTTTCATGATCAGAAAAAAATCAGATATCGATATCAACCGATATGGCATTTTTATGTGCCGATTATCGGACGTCTCTAATTGAAATTAATTCCATGCTTTTATGTGCGCTGTGATTGGCTGGCGCTCAGTCCCTGCCTCTCGCCCAAAGTCAGCTGGGATAGGCTCCATCTCTTAACACTCAAATCTTTTGCCACTTTCACAGGATAAGACCCATTCCCCTCTAAATGTGGGCTAGCTTATTAATAATTAAGATCAATGACTGTTTTTGTTGTTGTTGTTGTTTTAAAAAAATATTGAAAAAATTGTTATTTCTGCACAATTTTGCGGTTCAGGGAATTATGCACGTCAAAACTTAGTACGTTTTTAGAGTAACCCCAACTCATTGCACGACTTTTTGTACAAAATCCACCCCGATTCTCACGAAGAGGTTCTACTGAATTCATGTTAGCATATGTACATTACCGTACGGAACACAACTTCAGCAAGTGCACGTGATGTCACCGCGCACAGGCCCGGTGATGGCGACACGAGCGTTAAGGCATTGAAAGAGGCACTAGAGAAACAGCACGTGATAGCAACAACACCTTGCATTTACACAAGGCAAAAATGCTCGCTCGCCTGTAAGCTCAGTGTCAACAACGGGAACGAGAGTTTAAAAAGGTCACGCCGGACGGCAACCTTTCAACGCTGGAGGCTGCATCTCACCTCCGCTACCGTGTATTATTATTTATTACCACAGCTTGGCTCGTCATGAAGAGCGTTCACAGAAGACGTAGTATTAGGCCACACACACACACACACACACACACTAAGGACTTGTTACAATAGAGCTGGCACAAAGGAACAACAAAAAAAAAAAAAAGCAGGCAGTGAAATAATTATTTTCCATTTAAAAATCACAAATAGCCCTGTTTTGTTATGGTCACTGATTATTTCAGTGCTTTTTTCTTTGTAGTTCTCTTGGTTTTAGCAAAAAGGAAAAACACTAACTCATTTACTAAGTCATCCGTGCTAATAACTATTAGGGATGGGCGTAATAATTTACAATTTGTAGTTGAATTTTTACGTCTAAGTAATTGTTTATTTGTGTTGTATTAAGAAATAGAAACAAAATTGAGTGCACTACCCCACTGTGACCAGCGGAGGCGCTATTTCACTCTATTAGGACCAAATGACATAGTTTCAAAAACACATATTTCGGTGTTAAAACATCTCCATACATGCATGGAGTTGACAAAAAAATATATATATCGACACATTAACGCACATTTTGTGAAAAAGCTACTTGCTTAAGCATGATAAACGCCTCCGTTCATCTGTATAGTGACATATTAGCTGTACAGTGTAGTTATCTTTAAAAAAAAAATCATTCTAATCAAAAAAAATGTTGTTTTTTGCTGTTTAAATAAAGTTTTAAAAACATGACATAATGTCGCACAAACCAAAAAAAGATAGTGTGCCGTGAGATTTTTGCTACCTCGGCTCAGTAATGGTTGGCTAACCTGTTGGTGTTCTTGCTCAGTACAACACTGGCATGAAAACAGGAGTTCAGAACATTCAGAAATTCCTGTTTTCTTTTTACTTGATCGTGGAAATGTGGTCAAGCCCATCCCTAATAATAATAATAATAATAATAATGGACCGAAGCTAACAGTATTAATTACAATACAGCAATATTCAGCTGGAAATGTTTCTTAATCATGAGCAATATATACACTTAAGATCAAGGTTGCATTCCATGTTGAAATTATTGCACAGTAAGCCATTGTGGGCTTGTAATGGTCACCCCCTGTATAAAAATAGAACATTAACACACCAGACATGTCTTCAACTGTTTATTTTTTTTTTTGGTTCGGCCAGTCCCTGCCCGCTAACACGTGTGCCACAGTGCAAAGCGGAGTTTCTCCCGTCAACTTCTTCTATCCACACACCCGCTCCTCCGCAGTCCCGAATGGAACTCCTCCAAGCACATTCTCCGTCTGTCTGTCTCAACATCTCCAACTCATATCCACTCCTCCTCCGGGACGCAGGCCAGGTCCAAACAGTAGGGATTTTTTTTTGGCATTTCTCATCAGTGCTGACCCACGCAGCTTTTGGCACTCCAGAGAGTCCGAGATGAGATTCAAGAAAAAAAAAATAGCAACTTAACTCACATTCCAAACTGAGTGTGAGCGGTTTCAGACGATGGTCTCCACACCCGTGAGCTTTGGCGTGAGGATCCGTGGCGTTATTCCGTTGTTGAGGTCCTCCTCGAACTCCAGCAGCTGACCCATGAAGTTGAGGTTCGGGGAGATGATGGGCCTCCTGGTTTTCACAAACTTGTAGGCGTCCGTCATGGTCATCCAGGTGTGCTTCATCAAGTAGGCGATGACGATGGTGGCTGAGCGGGATACGCCGGCCTGACAGTGGATGAGAAGGCCCATACCAGCTTGGTGTGCTTCCTCTGAAACATAGGAACATATTTTTTTATCACAGTAAATAGGCATTTATTTTCATATTCATCGTATAGTACATCGTATAGTACATCGTATAGTACATTGCATATGCTTGGATTGAGAATGGGTTTGAATATTTTGCCATATGGAAGTTTTTGTAAAAGTGTTTTTCCGATACCGAATTGTGCAACACGACATATCTCCTGTGGTGGGATGAACACGTGTGTGATCGGGAAAAAAATCAGATATTGATATCAACCGATATGGCATTTTTATGTGCCGATTATCGGACATCCCTAACTGAAATTAATTGTTTTTCCAATATCGATATGTGCCACATGACGTATCCCCTGTGGTGGGATGAACACGCATGTGTCGGTTTTCATGATCGGGAAAAAAATCAGATATCGATATCAACCGATATGGCATTTTTATGTGCCGATTATCGGACATCCCTAATTGAAACTAATTCTGTTTTTCAGATACCGATATGTGCAACATGACATATCTCCTGTAGTGGGATGAACACGTGTGTGTCGGTTTTCATGATCGGGAAAAAAATCAGATATCGATATCAACCAATATGGCATTTTTATGTGCCGATTATCGGACATCCCTAATTGAAACTAATTCTGTTTTTCCGATACCGATATGTGCAACACGACATATCTCCTGTGGTGGGATGAACACGTGTGTGATCGGGAAAAAAATCAGATATTGATATCAACCGATATGGCATTTTTATGTGCCGATTATCGGACATCCCTAATTGAAATTAATTCTGTTTTTCCGACACCGATATGTGCAACATGACATATCTTCTGTAGTGGGATGAACACGTGTGTGTCGGTTTTCATGATAGGGAAAAAATCAGATATTCATATCAACCGATATGGCATTTTTATGTGCCGATTATTGGACATCCCTAATTGAAATTAATTCTGTTTTTCCGATACCGATATGTGCAACATGACATATCTTCTGTAGTGGGATGAACACGTGTGTGTCGGTTTTCATGATCGGGAAAAAAATCAGATATCGATATCAACCGATATGGCATTTTTATGTGCCGATTATCGGACATCCCTAATTGAAACTAATTCTGTTTTTCCGATACCGATATGTGCAACACGACATATCTCCTGTGGTGGGATGAACACGTGTGTGATCGGGAAAAAAATCAGATATTGATATCAACCGATATGGCATTTTTATGTGCCGATTATCGGACATCCCTAATTGAAATTAATTCTGTTTTTCCGACACCGATATGTGCAACATGACATATCTTCTGTAGTGGGATGAACACGTGTGTGTCGGTTTTCATGATAGGGAAAAAATCAGATATTCATATCAACCGATATGGCATTTTTATGTGCCGATTATTGGACATCCCTAATTGAAATTAATTCTGTTTTTCCGATACCGATATGTGCAACATGACATATCTTCTGTAGTGGGATGAACACGTGTGTGTCGGTTTTCATGATCGGGAAAAAAATCAGATATCGATATCAACCGATATGGCATTTTTATGTGCCGATTATCGGACATCCCTAATTGAAACTAATTCTGTTTTTCCGATACCGATATGTGCAACACGACATATCTCCTGTGGTGGGATGAACACGTGTGTGATCGGGAAAAAAATCAGATATTGATATCAACCGATATGGCATTTTTATGTGCCGATTATCGGACATCCCTAATTGAAATTAATTCTGTTTTTCCGACACCGATATGTGCAACATGACATATCTTCTGTAGTGGGATGAACACGTGTGTGTCGGTTTTCATGATAGGGAAAAAATCAGATATTGATATCAACCGATATGGCATTTTTATGTGCCGATTATCGGACATCCCTAACTGAAATTAATTGTTTTTCCAATATCGATATGTGCCACATGACGTATCTCATTGTGGTGGGATGAACGCGTGTGTCGGTTTTCATGATCGGGAAAAAAATCAGATATCGATATCAACCGATATGGCATTTTTATGTGCCGATTATCGGACATCCCTAATTGAAACTAATTCTGTTTTTCAGATACCGATATGTGCAACATGACATATCTCTTGTGGTGGGATGAACACGTGTGTGTCGGTTTTCATGATCGGAAAAAAAATCAGATATTGATATCAACCGATATGGCATTTTTATGTGCCGATTATCGGACGTCCCTAATTGAAATTAATGGGATAGGCTCCATCTCTTAACACTCAAATCTTTTGCCACTTTCACAGGATAATCACAGTAAACACACAGAAAATACACAGATCATCTGCATGCATGGTAGCTCCTCCCATGTGACACAATCAGCCAATGAAATACAAGTGAACAGATAATGTGGTTAGTTAAATGTCTTAGCGTTATGTCTGTGTGTTTGTCGTCCTACCAATGAATTCAAAAGCCTCCTCAAAGTACTGGCGAAGGTTCTGCTTGTTGCTGTCGGTGGCAGGCAGGCGCTTGTAGATGAACAGGCCCGTGTCGTAGTGGTAGAGCGGAAGATGGGTGGTCACGTTGAGGATGAAGCCCACGTTCAGGCGCTGCAGCAAGTTGATGTCCTGAGCATCGTGCTCGTTACCCAAATAGAGGAAGGGCAAGACGGGCGTCACGTCTGCGTTCTCTATATCCGGGGTGGAGGGCAGGGTGTGAGGTAGCGCCCCCGAGAGGCCGGCAGTTGCGCCCATGTCCAAGCCTTCGTGGAGATGCAGCGAGTGTTCACACAGGTTCTCGTGGCTCTGCCTGAAGCAGCTAAGGCCTCCTGCAAACACAAGCGATTGCAATGAGCGATGCCAGTCAAAAGTTGGGAGACGCGTTCGTCACACTGTTCACACGTTCAATCTCCGCAATTTTTAAAGACAAGCCCTTCGGTACAGGCCTTGGCTATATACACATGGAACCTACCAAAAGAAAGATTAGACTGCCATCTTTCTATCGTTTTCCTTTCTTAATAATCAGCAGTAGAACATAAGTATGTTTCAGGAAAATATTGGTTACCGACTAAAGGGAGAAAAACAGTGTTTTGTGAAAAAATATATTTTCCGTTCTTAGTAATCAACAGTAGAACATTCCATTCTTAGTAATCGGCAGTAGAACATAAGTAGGTTTCAGGAAAATATCGGTTACCGACTAAAAAGAGAAAAACGCCTTTTTGTGAAAAGATATATTTTCCGTTCTTAGTAATCGGCAGTAGAATATAAGTATGTTTCAGGACAATATTGGTTACCGACTAAAAGGAGAAAAACAGCTTTTTGTGAAAAGTTACATTTTCCGTTCTTAGTAATCGGCAATAGAACATAAGCATGTTTCAGGAAAATATCGGTTACCGACTAAAAGGAGAAAAACGGCTTTATGTGAAAAGATACATTTTCTGTTCTTAGTAATCAGCAGTAGAACACAAGTGTGTTTCAGGAAAATATCGGTTACCGACTAAAAGGAGAAAAACGGCTTTTTGTGAAAAAATACATTTTCCGTTCTTAGTAATCGGCAGTAGAACATACATAAGTGTGTTTCAAGAAAATATCGGTTACCGACTAAAGAGAGAAAAACAACTTTTTGTGAAAAGATACATTTTCCGTTCTTAGTAATCAGCAGTAGAACATAAGTATGTTTCAGGAAAATATCGGTTACCGACTAAAGGGAGAAAAACGGCTTTTTGTGAAAAGATACATTTCAAGCATAACTTTCACCCGGACACATATTTTTAGCGTTCGTGACAGAGCTCAAATATCAAAACAACTATACCTACATAAACAACACAAAAAAGGTTCTTTATGTGTATTTGTAACCTTCTGCACGCTACACTCCTCCATCCCTGATGAGCTATTATCAAATGTACTTCTGCCACCTTGTGGTCATTCTTTGCTACTTTGAGCAAAGCTCCAATGCATTTTTCCAGCTGTCACGAATGCAGCATTACGCTAACTGCTAAGCTAGACGGCATTATTGTGTGACCTTGGCAGAAGTCCACCGTGTCTTGTTTAAATAACGGAATTAGAAGAACAATTTCCCACAAGTGTGAATGCATCAACAGTTTACAGTTTATTTTATGGCGCCGTATATAGTTTTTTTTTTATGGCTTGCAATAAACTTTTGACCTCTAAATAACTGCTTTGCACCTGTCGCCTCTAATGCTGTTGCGTTGTGGACATCAGCTGCCCCCGCCCACAAACACACACACACACACACACACACACACACACACATTGTCAGTGCACATATTGGTCACGATCCAATGTGAGGTCATTGCACAGCTTCCCATGTTAGACGGATTAGAGAGTCTAAACGTAGCAGTACAATATATTTACTATCAATTTTATGCTGTCATATTGTGCCATTGGAGAGTAGGACAACAATACATCACAATGTTGATATTTTGAACAAAAACAAAAATTGCAGTGGTTTTAATTTAATTTAATTTAATTTAATTTAATTTAATTTAATTTAATTTAATTTAATTTAATTTAATTTAATTTAATTTAATTTAATTTAATTTAATTTAATTTAATTTAATTTAATTTAATTTAATTTAATTTAATTTAATTTAGGGCGGCACGGCGGACTAGTGGTTAGCGCGCAGACCTCACAGCTAGGAGACCAGGGTTCAATTCCACCCTCGGCCATCTCTGTGTGGAGTTTGCATGTTCTTCCCGTGCATGCGTGGGTTTTCTCTGGGTACTCCGGTTTCCTCCCACATTCCAAAAACATGCTAGGTTAATTGGTGACTCCAAATTGTCCATAGGTATGAATGTGAGTGTGAATGGTTGTTTGTCTATATGTGCCCTGTGATCAGTCCAGGGTGTGCCCCGCCTCTCGCCCAAAGACAGCTGGGATAGGCTCCAGCACCCCCTCAACCCTCGTGAGGAAAAAGCGGTAGAAAATGAATGAATGAATGAATGAATGAATAATTTAATTTAATTTAATTTAATTTAATTTAATTTAATTTAATTTAATTTAATTTAATTTAATTTAATTTAATTTAATTTAATTTAATTTAATTTAATTTAATTTAATTTAATTTAATTTAATTTAAAAAATGTAAATTCAATTTAATTAAGCATGTATATGTATAGGAAGATCTTTTTGCTTCTGTCCTGTATTTCATTTCCAACAACATGTCTGAATCGTCATCTCATCTCTGCGATTTGGACAGCGAATGTTCAACGGAGCTCTTTGGCCTCAGAGAAAAATGCATGTCAGAAATGGAGGCGGCCGAGGGTCCTATGCCCTAGACGGGGTCTTTTAATAGGGAATATTGAAATAGTTGGAGGCGAGGTCAAAAATGGGTCAACCAGAATGTTATTTGGTTGAATTGAGTGTAGCCAAAGAAAGCAGTGCATGACTGAGGACAAAATTATGGGATTAAATATGCGACTATGCAAAATTTAACGTAACATATCACTGCTATTATCAACAAAAATGTTTATTTTGACACTCGAACACAAACAAAACAGGATGTCATCAAACCATACGCCTCCCTTGCTCACGGTGCAACCAAAAATAACACACCCGATAACACATGTGGCACACAAAAACCCGCAATGCATAGCTGAGTAACTTCCTGTTTGGGGAAGCATGAGTGTAAGCATCCCAGCATGCCTTGCGGGTTTTTGTGTTCCATGTGTGTGACTTGCTGTGTTATTTTTGGTTGCACCGTGAGTGAGGGGAAGCGTTTGGTTTCATGACTTTACACACACGCGTTCAAAACAATACTGTTTTATATAACATTTATACGCTGGCCTCACAGCGAGGAGACTCGGGTTCAATCCCACCCTCGGCCATTTCTGTGTGGAGTTTGCATGTTTTTTCTCCGGGTACTCCGGTTTCCTCCCACATTCCAAAAAAAACATGCTAGGTTAATTGACGACTCCAAATTGTCCATAGGTATGAATGTGAGTGTGAATGGTTGTTTGTCTATATGTGCCCTGTGATTGGCTGGCCACCAGTCCAGGGTGTACCCCGCCTCTCAACTGAAGACAGCTGGGATAGGCTTCAAGATAAGTGGTGGAGAATGAATGAATGAATTAATTAATTAATAATCCGCAAGGCATGCTGGGTAACTTCCTGTTACAGGTATAAAGTAGTATTGTTTTGCGTGTGTATTGCAGCATCTATTTGTATACCCGCATAGTCCATGTGGTACAGTTACACTGCATGTTCCACATGGCTAAGTGTGTAAATAAGAAGCCGGTTCACTGCGTATAAAAAAACACCTCAAGCAAATTGAAGTTTGCATCCGACTGCTCCCTTTGCAGATCAAGCTTCACCAATGTAGGGCAAACAAGATGGCTTTTCGACCAATAAATGGCCTCATTTTTGGACATTCTAGTTACCAAAATGGTGTTTTAAACACAAATGAAATAATATTTTGATCAAAAATCAGCAAATTTACAGGGTTGCAAATGCTAAATTATGAACATACATATGAACAAATAGTATTGCACAACACATGTTGTGACAGCGGTACGATGTGTACATAAAACTACTGGCATCATGTAGGAGGTTGCCTACAGCCACAGCTGTCAGATGTTTTTATGCTAGCCAGAGTTTGGAATGTTTTTCTATAATTTACAAAGTAAAAATTGGACGTCATAAACATAAACCTACTGCCATCTTGTAGGAGGTTGCCTACAGCCACAGCTGTCTTTATGATAGCCAGAGTTTGGAATGTTTTTCTATAATTTCCAAAGTAAAAATTGGACATCATAAACATAAACCTACTGCAATCGTGTAGGAGGTTGCCTACAGCCACAGCAGTCAGATGTTTTTATGATAGCCAGAGTTTGGAATGTTTTTCTATAATTTCCAAAGTAAAAATTGGACGTCATAAACATTAACCTACTGCCATCGTGTAGGAGGTTGCCTACAGCCACAGCTGTCAGATGTTTTTATGATAGCCAGAGTTTGGAAATTATAGAAAAACATTCCAAAGTAAAAATTGGACGTCATAAACATAAACCTACTGCCATCTTGTAGGAGGTTGCCTACAGCCACAGCTGTCAGATGTTTTTATGATAGCCAGAGTTTGGAATGTTTTTCTATAATTTCCAAAGTAAAAATTGGACGTCATAAACATAAACCTACTGCCATCTTGTAGGAGGTTGCCTACAACCACAGTTGTCTACAACCACAGTTGTCAGATGTTTTTATGTTTGGAATGTTTTTCTATAATTTCCAAAGTAGAAATTGGACGTCATAAACATAAACCTACTGCCATCTTGTAGGAGGTTGCCTACAGCCACAGCTGTTTTTATGATAGCCAGAGTTTGGAATGTTTTTCTATAATTTCCAAAGTAAAAATTGGACAACTTGCAGCATTCACAAATGCATTCAACCGTGGAGGTTCCTTCCAATACGCATTTGGACTGAGAAATGCAATAAATCACCCGTCCTGCACAAGCAGCACATTTTGTTCTTATGCGCCGAGACGACAACGCTATGTGGAATAATAATGCTTAACTGCATCGGTACGAATGTTTGAATCTCAGCCTTCACACAAGCAGACAGTGATTCAGGGGTGTTCGGAGACCACTCACACCCCCCCCCCAACCCAACACATTGCTCCAGCCAAACACACACACATATACACACGCAAATGACGGAAAACATGGCAGCCTCTCAACACACGGCCTTAACTAACTAACAGCTGCTGCTTCCATCCGGCACTGTACTGTATATTTATGTCAACAATCATATACAATCTAATATAATACACAATGTCAGGTGTTTATGCTGCAGTGTGCGTGATTTAAACCACAATCACAGAGCTGACAGGCCAGGTCAGCTGAGCAAAACAATAAAGGTCAAAGTTTAACAGGCCCTTTCTACAAACACTGCATGCTATTATGCAACATCTAACGGCTTCATGAGGGTTTATATCGCCACTAAAGCCCCCCCCCGCCCCCGGCCGCCACCAAAGCGCTCATTGCTCCCAGACGTCTACAATGATTTAGTGCCTCCAGAGTCAAACTAAAGCCCATGAAATTGCACTTTCTATCCCTTTTATATGCTGCCATTTCCAGCCTATCGCGCGTTTGTATCGCCATCCCATGACGGATCCACTCACCTTTGAGAATAATGGGGTCCTTGCCCTCCCTCCTCAGCGACTCCAGGACCACGTGGAGAGGCTGCGAGGGCCCCAGTCTGTTCGGGTCGGCGGTGCTGTCGTCGTAGACCACGATATCTTTGGAGAAGATGCCCTTAAATGAGTCCTTGCCCTCGCGGCAAGAAATGAGGTCCAGCACGGTGATTTTTCCCTGCTGCAGCCTCCGCCGGCTGATCTTGTCGGAGCAGTTGATGTGCACGGCGCCCCGGATGTGACTCTTGTTGTATTCCGTGAAAGCCCGGCAGTCGATGATGACCGGCACCGGCCCGACGGGGTGACCCATAGGGCAGCAGGTCATGCGCTTTGCCAGCTCATTGGGGTGGATGACTCTCACAGTGGCGGCGCCCGGGGCGAGGCTAGTGGTAGCGCTTAATGCTTCGTGGTTGCCGAGCATAGGTGGAGCGGCATAGCTGAGGTTGGGGCTGCTGGCGCTCACCTGACCGTGGTTCAGGCTCGGGCTGTCCTTCTCGTAGGTGGTGACCGAGCAGCAGCTGGCACTGCTGCATCCACACGACAAGGAGCGCGTGGAGCCCTTGGATGAGGGCATATACGTCACAAGATTAGCCGTCGCCCGGATTTTCACCACGGTGGTGCTGATGACCGTCTCGTCGCTGCTGGTGGAAGCGATGGAGTCCAGGTAGCTGGTGTCCAGTCGCAGTTGGAGTTCCTGAGGTCGGATCGGCCTTGGCAGCGCCACCACAATTCTGTCGTCGAGAGGAGATGGAGGCATGGGGAGGCCGAGGGCTGGACGTTTACGGAGAACTCAACACGCCGCTCTGACACAAGACAAATATTTGATATTGTTGAAAGAATTGCGCGTCGCAGTGAGATGAAAAAAAGTGTGAATAAACAGTCTTCTGTTTGATCAACGTGCATAACATCTGCTGAAGCCAAACATCTGAGGTGACAACACCCACCACACTAATCACATTATTAATGAACAGCCTTTTTAAAGTGAGTCACTTCAAGGTAATTAGTAATTATCAGCCTCCTGCTACTGCAATGTTGTTGTTTTAAATGTCTAGTCAAAGCTTTTTACCGGCAGAGATAAAAAAAAAAGCAAAATACTGCATCACTGCAGTTTTATCTCCCTCACAAGTGGAGAGTCATAAAGATGGACGGCAGTTCCTTATAATGTAAGCGTTTTAAGCGCATGTTATGTAAGGACTCCAACCATGCATGCATGCATGCATGCACACTCATCCTCCAGCACACAGCAATCATTCATGGGCAAATTCATTGAAAAAAAACCGGCATTAGGACGTGCTTTGAATAAAATGCGGCGTTCGGAATGAAAAAAAAAAAGAAATATACACAATGTTGCATTGATTATTCAACGCGTTTGAGAATTGTAACGGTCTTGAATGCACCCCGTGTATTCTTTGCAACAACTTCTAATTACCAAACTTGCCTTGAATTTCTGCTTACCGGTGTGTGTTGCTGTCTTTGCCCCGGTAATGTACGATCTCCGCTGGGTGTCGGGGGTGCCTCCATTCAGTCGGTACACGTACAGTGGATCGGCAACATTTTTATTTTTGATACTTTTACCCGGGTTGCCCAGAAATAATATTGAAGGAAGTCAGCCAGCCTACAGAAGTCGCACAGCGGGGACTGACTGACGCGAATGGGAGCCAATTCGCGACTTCATGAATATTAAACGTGATCTTTTTGGGTACAGTGACGTCCCCGCCCTGCCGTGGGAGGGATTTTTAACCGGGGCGTCTGGTTCTGAGCCAGTGGAGGAGGAGAAGGAAAGGGTGGGAGTGTCGCTTCCAAACCGCGGCTTCAACTGCCTTCAGCCGCAAGTACGAGGCAGCAATGATGTCACGAGCAGCCAATCAGAAAGCGCGTCGGTAGAATACAGGAAGAAGACTGCGCTGCGTTCACGTGCCGTTTCGTCGTTTTGGAAAAAGACGACGCGCTGCCTTCGCGTACCGCTCGTCGACCGGAAGTTGGCTCGATACCAAGTACAGTAAATACGACACGATGTAAGACGACGTAATAATATTAAAATAATAAAATTACTCCTTTTTTATTTTGTGCTACTACAATTATTTGAGGAAAATCAAGTCAATAGTACAAAATGAGTTAAGAAATGCAAAAAACTACTCTTGGCTTTCAAGAAAATAGTGCTATTGTAAATAAATGTTGACAGTTACTACTGTATTCATACATTTGTGACTGTTTGACTGTATATCATCTGCTGTAATTATGATTTTTTTAACATTATTAGAGCCCTCCAGACATAAAATAACACCCCTATAGTCACCTTTATGCTTCTATTATTCATCATTTACACCGCAGTGCACAGCTCTTATGGTGTAGGGACTCGAGATGGCTGCGAGCTAGCGAGCTAGTGAGCTAAACAGTTAGCCATATTCCTTATAAACCTCAGAAAGGGTTTGAAACGCAGTAAAGTAAGAAAAAAAATTTACCACTTCCACATGGATTGGGAGGAGAACCTTTTTTTTTTAGTCTGCATCCATGTCTGTCTACATCGGGTGCCAGGTACTATCATGTAATATGACATGACAGCCGCCTAGTGACCAGAGTACTACTTATGTTTTGACTAATAAATAGACCACAGTCTACAACAAAAACAGTGACCATGAATGAATACATTAATTAGTGAAAAAACACAATATATGTATTAGCAATTTAGCAAATCTAAAGAATCGGGAATACAATACTGGCAGGGAGATGTGCTTAAACCGAAATTTTGAGGGATGATTATTAGTTCCTGAATGGAGCTCATACACAACAGTCTCTATACGCATGAAGCCAAGCAGTGGGAGTGTCCGTAAATCGAATTCAGGTGACTGTTAATTAATGACATTGGCAGTTTTGCTGCAGGCGTGCATGCAAACAACATACTGTATTATTTCATCCAGCTGCTCAGTGCATGGTTGGGATCACGTGCGTGTTAACCTGCTGCAGTTATTTGCATCAAATGAGACATAATGTGATTAAAAAAACGATTTGTTATATTTGAATCTGACTGAAAGATGTTTATTGTCATAAAAATCAGTATTTCCCAAGCCTCGCAAGGGAAACAACTGTGATAAGATAGTAAATATAATGAAATATAATGAAAATTTTCATTTTCTTGATCTACTTTCCATAAACGTACACTCTAAAAAGTAATTCAGAGTATCTGTTGACACCACTTGATTTAATACATAAATACAATGTAAAAAATGTATTTAATTGATTTAGATAACCTTTCTAAGTTGCTAACTTTATTTTTTAAGTTATGTTCAAATAATAATGTTGGCTATTACGTGAACTTAATTTAGTCATATACACTCAAATTTTATTTATTTATTTTATTTATCAAAAAAAAAATATGTGCATTGTTATTATAATTAAGTAGACAACAAATTAAACTACTTTAAATAAAATGATTAAGTCAGTTATAATAATGTTGCTATTACATTAACTTAATTTAGTATATATATATATATATATATAATTTGATAAATAAAATAAATAAATAACATTTGAGTGTATGTACATAAAAAGTTACTGCTACTTAAAATGCTGTGTGTATTGTTATTATAATTAAGTAGACAACAAATTAAACTACTTTGAATAAATAGATAACCTTTCTAAGTTGCTAACTTTATTTAAGTTATGTTCAAATAATAATGTTGGCTATTACATGAACTTAATTTAGTCATATACACGCAAATTTTATTTTATTTTATTTATCAAATTATATATATATATATATAATTTGATAAATAAAATAAATACTATATATATATATATATATATACAATTTGATAAATAAAATAAATACATAAAATTATACATATATATATAAAATTTGATAAATAAATAAAATTTGAGTGTATGTATATGTATATGTATATGTATATGTATATATATATATATATGTATAAAGTTACTGCTACTTAAAAAGCTGTGTGCATTGTTATTATAATTAAGTAGACAACAAATTAAAATACTTTGAATAAAATGATTAAGTCAGTTGACTTAACATATTTCTTTGAGTTACGAACTTAAAAATTTGTCCCCATGACAACAATTATTCAGTAAGCGGTACTTAAAATAGCTAATTCGTGCAATGCAATATTGTTTGTTGGTTCAAAGCAATTTCAAATTAAGTTGTCATAACTAAGAAAGACTAATGGAAATTGTTGCGTTGATTTTTTTGTTGTTGTTGAGGCTAAACATAAATTTTTTTGAGTGTACTTCTTCTGTCATGTTTAAGCAATGTACTGTACATACACCGAGGTTCTATTTTAGGAAAAGCCTGACATTGTTATTCCGCTCTTCATGTCTCATCTGTCATTTCAGAGATAGGAAAATGTCATACTTTCCTTTTTCTTTTCATCAAACCATATTTTTGCATATTTTCCAGCACGTTACACATACTGTAAAACAAAGGTCATGTATATTAGTATAAGGTGGTATACAAAGAAAAAACAAATGATGTTTTTGGCAGCAGTGCCAATGAGTGTGCCAGCTTGTTATTGTTATACATACACTCAAAAAATAAATGTTTAGCCTCAACAAAAAAATCTACGCAACAATTTCCATTAGTCTTTCTTAGTTATGACAACTTAATTTGAAATTGCTTTGAACCAACAAAAAATATTGCATTGCACGAATTAGCTTTTCCTCTTCACTCAAAGCTTATTTTAAGTACCGCTTACTGAATAATTGTTGTCATAGGGACAAGTTTTTAAGTTCCTAACTCCAAGAAATATGTTAAGTCAACTGACTTAATCATTTTATTCAAAGTATTTTAATTTGTTGTCTACTTAATTATAATAACAATGCACACAACTTTTTAAGTAGCAGTAACTTAATATATATATACTATATATATGTGTGTGTGTGTATCTATATTATGTTACCAAGCTAATTTTTATTAAGTCATGGCAACTTGAATTTTGTTTTAAGCTTACCAACAATAAAATTTGAGTGTATATGACATTCTAAATTAAATTCATGTAATAGCCAACATTATTATAACTGACTTAATCATTTTATTCAAAGTAGTTTAATTTGTTGTCTACTTAATTATAATAACAATGCACACAGCTTTTTAAGTAGCAGTAACTTTATATATACATACACTCAAATTTTATTTATTTATTTTATTTATCAAATTTTATATATTTTTTAAATTTTATTTATCAAATTGTATATATTTTTTATTTATTTATTTTATTTATCAAATGTTATATATTTTATATATATATATAATTTGATAAATAAAATAAATAAATAAAATTTGAGTGTATATGACTAAATTAAGTTCATGTAATAGCCAACATTATTATTTGAACATAACTTTAAAAATAAAGTTAGCAACTTAGAAAGTTTATCTAAATTAATTACATTTTTTACATTGCATTCATGTATAAAATCAAGTGGTGTCAACAGATACTCTGAATGACTTTTTAGAGTGTATATGACAGGACTGGTGCTGGATTCAAACCCTGAATATACTCACAGCTCCCCATTTATCCTCAGCAACCTGAAACAATGCAGGGCATTTTATTATTGCTGCTATTATTAGCGCACTGTACGGTTATTTATAAATGGACAAGCCTAATTCCGATTCTGATTCCCAGTGTCTGATGAATTTTGTGTGGAAGAGTGAACGCATGTTGTGTTATACACAGTTGTGTACTACTATAAAATGAATATAAAATGACTAAAGCTTTATCAATTCAATTAGCTGTATTTGAATATACCTTCTATAGCAACACAAGTATCATCATCATTCATTCATTTTCTACCGCTTTCTCCTCAAAAGGGTCGCGGGGGTGGGGGTGGGGGGGGGGCTGGAGCCTATCCCAGCTGTCTTTAGGCGAGAGGCTGGGTACACCCTGAACTGGACGCCAGCCAATCACAGGGCACATATAGACAAACAACCATTCACACTCACATTCATACCTATGGACAATTTGGAGTGGCCAATTAACCTAGCATGTTTTTGGAATGTGGGAGGAAACCGGAGTACCCGGAGAAAACCCACGCATGCACGGGGAGAACATGCAAACTCCACACAGAGATGGCCGAGGGTGGAATTGAACTCCGATCTCCTAGCTGTGAGTTCTGCGCGCTAACCACTCGCCCACCGTGCAGCTGAAAAACAAGTATTACTTTATCAAATGTATGATGGAACATCTGCAATATGACAAGGCTGTTTTGACAGTATTGTCTGTCAAATGATTGACAGTACCTCAGCGTCAATACATTTGGACATTTGGAATGGATACTAGTGGTGATGGATGGGAAAGAGATGCTTGCTTTTTAACGAAGATGTTTGCATGACCGGAGCAGTTATTTAAATTCAACCAGTAGTGCCGGTTGGACTGGTTTTGTTAGGCTAAAAGTCAAAGTGGCATACATGTAGCGTCATGAAAGTTTATCATTCAGAGGTATAAAAAGTAAAGAAAGAAGGAGAAGTCAACATTGGGGGGAGGGGGGATTTGCTTCTCTTCAAGTAGCAAGTTAAACCATGGACGACATCATCAATACCGACATTCTTCGATATTATTGAATGTATTGGCGACTTTTGCCTTGAATTTGTCGCTTGTGATTATAATCAGGATAAACACAAGATTTTTGACAAATATTTGTAAAATACATAAAGGCTGAAACTACTTTTGGTACTACTATACAGTGTAAGATCAGTTTTCAGATTTTCAATGAAAATAATGGTTCTTTTAGCGTTGGGACACTATGGACAGATTCCAGCCAGGCAATCCTTTTATTCATTCATTTATTTTCTACCGCTTATGCTCACATGGATTGTGGGGGGTGCCGGAGCCTATCCCAGCTGTCTTCGGGCGAGAGGTGGGGTACACCCTGGACTGGTGGCCAGCCAATCACAGGGCACATATAGACAAACAACCATTCACACTCACATTCATACCTATGGACAATTTGGAGTCGTTAATTAACCTAGCATGTTTTTGGAATGTGGGAGGAAACCGGAGTACCCGGAGAAAACCCACGCATGCACAGGGAGAACATGGAAACTCCACACAGAGATGGCCGAGGGTGGAATTGAACTCAATGAAAATTATTGCTAGCCAATCGTTGCACCTAACAAACTAGTCCACATCTCATTCCTTGTAACGCCCAAACAAAATATCCACATATTTCTGTGAAGAATGAATAATGATTCTTTTAGCGTTGGGACACAATGGACAGATTCCAGCCAAGCAATCCTTTTATTCATTCATTCATTTTCTACTGCTTATCCTCACGAGGGTTGTGGGGGGTGCTGGGGCCTATCCCAGTTGTCTTCAGGCGAGAGGTGGGGTACACCCTGGACTGGTGGCCAGCCAATCACAGGGCGCATATAGACAAACAACCATTCACACTCACATTCATACCTATGGACAATTTGGAGTCGCTAATTAACCTAGCATGTTTTTGGAATGTGGGAGGAAACCGGAGTACCGGAGAAAACCCAGGAGGACATGCAAATTCCACACAGAGATGTCCGAGGGTGGGATTGAACTTGGGTCTCGTAGCTGTGAGGCCTGCATGCTAACCACTCGATCTTGGTCATGTTCCAAATTTGAACCCTTATTATGAACAAAACAGAATTAGTAATAATAATAATAATAATAATAATAATAATAATAATAATAGGGCTGCACGGCAGTCTAGTGGTTAGCGCGTAGACCTCACAGCTAGGAGACCAGGGTTCAAGTCCACCCTCGGCCATCTCTGTGTGGAGTTTGCATGTTCTCCCCGTGCATGCGTGGGTTTTCTCCGGGTACTCCGGTTTCCTCCCACATTCCAAAAACATGCTAGGTTAATTAGTGACTCCAAATTGTCCATAGGTATGAATGTGAGTGTGAATGGTTGTTTGTCTATATGTGCCCTGTGATTGGCTGGCCACCAGTCCAGGCCTCTTGCCCGAAGACAGTTGGGATAGACTCCAGCATCCCTGCGACCCTCGTAAGGATGAGCGGTAGAAAATGAATGAATGAATGAATGAATAATAATAATACAAATTAGTTTCAATATTTATTCAATGTCGTGTGCCTGGGTACTACCCTGGTATCAATGATATTACATTACGTTGACTCCAATCATCTGCGCCTTGAAGCATGATAAATGTCCGAGTTGTCTGCGGAAACAGAAGTAGGCAAAAGGATGAACACTTTCAGACGTTGCAAGTCCTTCATTATTCATTTTCAACGCTAGAGAAATCTCATTTTGTGCCTCTTTCTTTTTCGAGCGTAAAAACCGCATCGAGCTGACTGACTGACTTGACTTGCGTGTAAATGTCAGCCAGTGGAAAACATGAGAGAATGTGGCTTTCCGTATCTGTTTTGAGATCACACCAATATGACATCATGACAAACGTTGAGGTGAAATACTGTTTTTTTTTTTTTCTCACAGCATGGAAAATGTGACTGATGCTGACGTGGTAGTCGCTGGCCCAGAAGAAACGCAAAACCGCTTCCTGTCTCCGACAAGGTACCGAGTCAATGTCACATTTTAAGCAACATGTAGGAGATATTATATAACCTTGGAAAAGCCTTTATCATACATCGACGGGGCTGTGGCTGAATTTCAAATGAACGTGTTTACTCATTTTTGATCAACAAGCTTGCAGTACTTTATCATATCTGGCCAACCACTGCATCAATACCGAGGATATTAGGGACATATGAGGGCACAGATGGGCCGACTGCAAAGCCAACAGCTTGAAAAGCAACATGTCCACCAAAAGACTCTGCCAAAGACGCAACAGCCTGTCGCCCCGATGCTCCCTTACTGTACATCCACAGTGAAACTTGTCTTATTGGACTTGAAAGTCTAAATCAGGGGTCTCAAACCCTATTTACCTGGGGGCTACTGGAGCTAGGGTCTGGGTGAGACTGGGCCGTATCAGGTTTTCCAAAAAAAAAACAAAAACACATTTATTAAAAACAGAAAAATATACAAACTTTTTTAGTGCTTTGGTGCTTTTATTTTTCTGCACAAAATAAGATGAAAAATAAACAAATCAAGAATAAAGAAAATCAATCAGTAATAAATAAATATAATAATAATAATAAAAACTTAAGAAACCACATATAGTTGGTGGGTAGACAAATTATTTTTTTCAGATTAAAATGAACAAAGCATTATTAGAGCCCTGTAGACATGACAAAACATGACTATAGTCACATTTATACTCTTTTTATTTACAACATATTGCGCAACTGCAGGGTCTTGAGACACATGCTAACTCGCAAACTAGAGAGCTAGCGACCTAAACGGTAGCCTCCAAGTTATTTCCTTTAAACTTAAATAGCCAAAAACTTACCACTTCCACACGGATAGGGAGGATAACTATTAACAGTTATTTAACCTTTAACATGAACATTAATCAAACGTAATAATTTTTTCTGGGTACATGATACCATACAGCATCCATATCAAACTTAACATTAAACTTTCATATCAAGGCGGGGGCCTCAAACTAGTGTCCTGCGGGCCGTGTGTTTGAGACCCCTGGTCTAAATCTCGACATTTTTCATTTCGATACTGTTCAATACTTTTTTGTAAAACAACAAAAAACAGACCAAAAAAACACACTTTATTAGGAAAGCAGGAAGTGAACAAATGTACCAGTTACTGATTGTAAAAGTACCACATGGAGGGGTAGGATTTAATAAGCTTTGCTTCTTCCTACTCCTTTTGGACATGTGGAACTGTGAACTGATTATGGGATGCATTCAATTGTAATCTGATGCATGTTCAAATGAAATTAAACCATTACCATTACATTACAGTCACAGAGTAGCATTGGGAAAGTCACACTATCACCAAGTACTTCCTGAAGTGGCTATTATCTCATCATTGTATCAGTACTGAACCGACTGTACCAAATAACCAGTGTAGAATACTTCATAATGGTTTTAGAGCTGAAACTGGTCTTGTGCCACAACCGAGCCAAATCTAATGTAATAATTACAACAATTATTGTAAATGTTGATCCAAAAGAGCCATCGTTACGAGTGTATCAATTCGTCCCGATTCGCCGTTGGAACGTAAAGCCTGGAAAAGGCAGGGAATTTATTCTGCTCTTATTTACTGGCTTTCACTGGTGGTTACATAACAACACAGAGTGCATTTATCTGCTTCTCTTCATCCACGTCTAAAGCCCGTCCCTTTGACAACCCCCTTGACGATGATTATAAAAATGTGAAGGTTGTGGAATAATCTTCATGCAGTTTTCAAGTACGTCCGCTCTCGGCGCCGGGTGACACATCGCAGATAGAAGCGGGTTCATACCTCACCATAACATCTCAACTTATAACAAACCTATTTAGTTGAGCAGGCCTGCCGGGTATTATTCATTCACGTTGGCATGTCCCCTAAACCGAGGGGGAGGGCTGAATCATCCTCGTGGTCACCTAGCAACTAGTAAATATTGTCCAGTTAATGATCAGAAATTGTAAACTTAAGCATATAGTGTAGAATTATTGCGCATAAATACAGCCACCGTTGTTGATCGGTGGCCATGTGTGTACTGGATATCTTAATTTCATGCTTCATTTATGATGAAATGTGAGATAATGATCTCCAGAACAGCAAATATTGTCATTGTGCCTGCGGTGGGAGCCCAGTTTAGTCGTGACCTTCTCCCAGAATGGAAGCATATCACACACACGGATGAATTTGAGGGGATTGGATGATGTGGAGTGATATTTATACCCGCAGTAAGCGCATGTTTATAAACAAGAAGGTTTATAGAAGGGGTCTCAAACTCAATTTACTTGGGGGCCACTGGAGCTCGAGTCTGGGTGAGACTGGGCCGCATCAGGTTTTCCAAAAAAAACCCAAAAAAACGCATTTATTAAAAACAAAAAAATTTAAAAAACTTCGCTTTGGTTCCAATTTTCTACAATAAAAGCTCTGATAAAACATTCCACTGTTCTCAAATATCTTACTTTTTATTTTTCTACACAAAATAAGATGAAAAATAAATAAACAAATCAAGAATAAAGAAAATCAATCAATCAGTAATAAATAAATAAATATAATAATAAAATGGCAAATAATAAAAAATTAAGAAACCACATATAGTTGGTGGGTAGACAAATTATTTTTTTCAGATTAAAATGAACAAAGCATTATTAGAGCCCTGTAGACATGACAAAACACGACTATAGTCACATTTATACTCTTTTTATTTACAACATATTGCGCAACTGCAGGGTCTTGAGACACATGCTAACTCGCAAACTAGAGAGCTAGCGACCTAAACGGTAGCCTTCAAGTTATTTCCTTTAAACTTAAATAGCCAAAAACTTACCACTTCCACACGGATAGGGAGGATAACTATTAACAGTTATTTAAACTTTAACATGAACATTAATCTGGGTACATGATACCATACAGCATCCATATCAAACTTGCGCGGGCCGCACTAACATTAAACTTTCATATCAAGGCGGGGGCCTCAAACTAGTGTCCTGAGGGCCACATTTGGCCCGCGGGCCGCGTGTTTGAGACCCCTGGTTTATAGCAAATTTCACCCGCAAGCTGACCGAGAGGCTCATGAGAAATACTTGGCCCGGCCCCGCCCCCTTCCATCTCTGACCCAAACATAGCGCTTAAATATAAATAACAATGACTCCCTAAGCCTGTTGCTAATCACGGCTAAACAGCAACTGTTTCTAGGACATGGGGTCACCTGTTGCATGTGTGGGAGCGTGGGACTGTCCCAATGGGGAATAATTCTATCTGTAAAAATGTCATACAACCTGCTATATGTGCTTGTGTCCCTTTTTTCAGGAGCACTTTGTAAATAACAGATCACATGAAATAACCAAATTAATAAAAAAAAAATCAAGCGACCAAGCTAATCCATCAAAAGGTTGGCTCAAGCCATGATGCCAGGTTGTATTTTAAGTTTCAATGAAATACTTTGGAAAGAACGGGCGGGCCGTATTTAAACACTTGGCGGGCAGGATCTGGCCCCCGGGCCATAGTTTGCCCACTCCTTACCTAGCATGTTTTTGGAATGCAGGAGAAAACCGGAGTCATTCATTCATTTTCTACCGCTTATCCACACGAGGATAAGTCGCGGGCGTGCTGGAGCCTATCCCAGCTGTCTTCGGGATGGTGGCCAGCCAATCACAGGGCACATATAGACAAACAACCATTCACACTCACATTCATATCTATGGACAATTTGGAGTCGCTAATTAACCTAGCATGTTTTTGGAATGTGGGAGGAAACCGGAGTGATAGCTGAGGGTGGAATTGAACTCGGGTCTCCTAGCTGTGAGGCCTGTGCGCTAACCGCTCGTCCACCGTGCAGCCCCTTCTTCCTATTAAGTCCAATTACCAGGAACCGTAATGTTGTGTGTTTATGTACTGTACATGTAAACGTGCTATCATGAGCCATCAATCACTGAAGTGTACATCCTCGCTTCATCCTTGTCTTTTCCATTTGCTGTCATGACTATTAAAGGTTAGCCTGCCGTTAATGGTGAGTTCAAATGTCAGTCTATTGACTTTACACATGAAGAACCGTTTACTAGTCATGCATGTACAGTTAAGTAGCATGGGTGTGGGGGGGGGTACTTGAGTTTCATGGAACGAAAATGAAATGATGACAAGTTGTGTAATTACATTTTTGATCTTGTTATTGAGCATGACATCTTATTTTTGTCTTTGACACAATCTATTTTGGCATATCTTGAAAAAAAACTTCACATAAATGGGATTGAGGTATTTATTACTTCTGAGGCACATCCTGTCTGTGATTTAATATTCATTTTATTCAGTGATAATTATCACAGTTCATACTTCATTCATTCATTCATTCTTTCATTTCAAATAATGGTTCTTTTAGCGTTGGGACACTATGGACAGATTCCAGCCAGGCAATCCTTTTATTTATTCATTCATTCATTCAAGGGTTGCAGGGGGTGCTGGAGCCTATCCCAAATGTCTTCGGGCGAGAGGCGGGGTACACCCTGGACTGGTGGCCAGCCAATCACAGGGCACATATAGACAAACAACCATTCACACTCACATTCATACCTATGGACAATTTGGAGTCGCCAATTAACCTAGCATGTTTTTGGAATGTGGGAGGAAACCGGAGTACCTGGAGAAAACCCACGCATGCACGGGGAGAACATGCAACCTCCACACAGAGATGGCCGAGGGAGGAATTGAACCCTGGTCTCCTAGCTGTGAGGTCTGCGCGCTAACCACTCGAGCGCCGTGCAGCCCAGTTCATACTTTTCAAGTCTAAATCAAATCACGTAACTACTAAAAAGCTCTTATCTCTCGACACATGAAAGCTAACGACGTCGTTAACGACCCCACAAAAGCTAAGAAAATGAAAAAGGCAAACAGACAGAAGAAAGAGAGAGGGATGTGTCACTTGGTGATGTCACCCGTCCCGAGCGTCCACTGTGACAGAGACACGGCGGCAACGGCCTGAGTCAGAGGATGACATCAACGCTACAAGCTGTCAGACAGGTCGTGAAAGGCCTTTTGTCCCGTGCTGCCATTGTCCGACGGTTAATGCCGTCATTCAGGCCGCCACCGGCCTTAACATTTGTTAATCTGACCTAACACACAGATAGCTACACACAAGACAAAGACACACAAACAGCACATTTAAAAAACCAGCGTAAACCAAAACCGGGCACAAAAGAAGCGCGCTTTGATTGAGGTCAGGCAATAAAAAGTGACCATTAGACAGATTCACTGAAAGGCTTTAAATGAGCTAATGAGTTTTATGGTGTTGGTCCAACTGCTTCTTCTGCATGTTCGAGTCCGGCTTTTGCCCAAAGTGCAGCTGTTGGGTTATTTTTGCAAATTGTAAATTTGCAAAAATTTTTGCAAATTGTAAATTTGCAAAAATGAGGTGTTCATTGAAAGCGGAGGAGTGATTGCTATTGTTATTTATCTAACCGACAGGGATTAAAATATAATACATATATATATATGCACAATATAAAAATATATAATATTAAAAAAAATTTAATAAAAATTCTGATGCTTGTTTCCCATATTGTAGTATAAATATAAATATATATTTTTTTTTAGCAAAGATATCAGACAGGAGGAAAAGATTATATATTTTTTCGAGATTTAATTTTTTTGCGATCAATTAATGATTTTGCCTTTAATTCTATTAAAAATACCATTAAATGGCTTTGGGGGAAAAAAATATTTGTATTTGCAAATATATTTATGAAAAATTTTTATGCACAACAGTGTAATTATTTGTTGATTGTCATTTTTAAGAGACACATCAGTATTTTCATTATGCAGTATTATATTTTTTTAAATGTTCCTAAGCCCCCCTAAATAATTTTATATTTTGTATTGTATTGTATATATTTTTATATATTTTTTTATTTTTTATATATTTTTTATTTTATTATCTCTGACAAATTTCATATAATAGGGCAAAAGCAGGCTAATACTAGCCTATTACTAATAGTAATAATCAGAAGAAGAATAATGATGATAGTGATAATAATAGACTAATTAATAATATAATAATGATTATTATATATATTGTTTGTTGTATGTTTTTTTATCAATTTTTATTTTATATCTACTACATTCATTCATATCCTGTGCATCTCTAGGGGGGCTAAGTCCCCCCCTTGTCCTCAGAACCTAGTAACGCCCCTGACAACAACAATAACATTTGACATAAAAGATAAATAAAAACAGTAAAACAGGCAGAAATTTGGGGAGCCATAAAGTGTTGCAGTTTTAGGTGTTAAAATACTACATAATCAGAATATTGGCTTTTTTGCCAAAAACCGATATGCCGATATTGTCCAACTCTCAATTTCCAATACCGTTATCAGCCGACACCGATACATGGTGAAATGAACACATATACAAAAATCTTATCACATAACTTATACTACCTTTGGTATCTATATATCTATATTTAAATGGACCTGCCCACCCGTACTACACAGACCACAGTGCTTGTGGGGGGGAACAAGCCCACACTTGTTCGTGACTCATATACTTAACAAGAACTACAAAGGTGGTGGGAGAGTTTCATCTTTACGGGATTTATATCATACTTTATATCATTATGTCATACTGTGTTGGATCCATATATTACGGTACTCTACCAGGAGGCATTTATTTAAGGTGTGGTGTTTATGTACACTAAATGGAGGTACTAGTATTTGTTTTTTTAAGTATATCATCTGAGCACTGATGGTATGACCCCACTGATATGTTCGTCAAACCACTGTGTTAAGATTACATAACTTCAACAACAATCTTCAAACCGTTGTGGAATCTTAATAATTCATACCATCCTGAAAATTATGTCTTGCTTGTCTTTAATTTAGGAAACTCTCCTTATGCTGTAATTTGCAATGCATTCTCAATCTGGAGGAAAGTCCCGGGATTTAGATTACCACTTATCACACTCAGGTATGCAACAAATTACATGCTTTACAGCCTAAGGTTAGCACTACCCAAATAATGATGGGGGTAATTAATACCCCCTGCCACCTAGTGGAGGAGCATTGAACTGCTTTGCCTGTTTCTATGCGTCGTTGGTATGAATAGACATTTTTATTGGATCATATTGTCCTGCTGCAGAATCCAAGTTGGTTGTTGTGGGGTCTTTTGTGACCACTTGGATGAGTCATCCCTGCATTCTTGGGGTCATTTTGGTTGGCTGGGAAGGTTCACCACTGTTCCATGTTCTCGCCATTTGTGGAGAATGGCTCTCGCTGTGGTTTGTAGGAGTCCCAATTCTTTATACATGTTGTTGTGGGGTCTTTTGTGACCTCTTGCATGAGTTGTACCTGCGCTCTTGGGGTCATTTTGGTTGGCTGGGAAGTTTCACCACTGTTCCATGTTCTGGCCATTTGTGAATAATAGCTCTTGCTGTGGTTTGCAGGAGTCCCAATGCTTTATGGATGTTGTTGTAGGGTTTTTGTGACCACTTGGATGACTCGTCCCTGCGCTCTTGGGGTCATTTTGGTTGGCTGGGAAGGTTCACCACTATTCCATGTTCTTGCCATTTGTGGATAATGGCTCTCGCTGTGGTTTGTAGGAGTCCCAACGTTTTATGGATGTTGTTGTGGGGTCTTTTGTGACCTCTTGCATGAGTTGTCCCTGTGCTCTTGGGGTCATTTTGGTTGGTTGGGAGAGTTCACCATTGTTCCATGTTCTCGCCATTTGTAGATAATGACTCTCGCTGTGGTTTGCAGGAGTCCCAACGCTTTATGGATGTTGTTGTGGTGTCTTTTGTGACCTCATGCATGAGTTGTACCTGCGCTCTTGGGGTCATTTTGGTTGGCTGGGAAGGTTCACCACTGTTCCATGTTCTGGCCATTTGTAGATAATGGCTCTCGCTGTGGTTTGCAGGAGTCCTAACGTTTTATGGATGTTGATGTGGGGTCTTTTGTGACCTCTTGGATGAGTCGTCCCTGCGTTCTTGGGGTCATTTTGGTTGGCTGGGAAGTATCACCACTGTTCCATGTTCTCGCCATTTGTAGATAATGGCTCTCACTGTGGTTTGCAGGAGTCCCAACGCTTTAGGAATGGTTTTATAGATCTCAATTAATTTTACTTATGTTTTAACAGGGGGTGGGGGGGGCGATCACACAGGGCCATGTAGGTTAATCAGGAAGGGGCCAAACACTTTTTCACATCCCAGTATAATAAACACACTATATAACAGGGCTAGGCAAACTGCGGCCCACGGGCCACATCAGACCCGCCATACATATTAATCCGACCCACAGGGCATTTCTAAACATCCATATATTCCCACCGCAAGGCATGCTGGGTAGCTGTTTGTTACATTTGAACATCCCAGAATGCCTGGAGGGCATTTGTAAATAAACAAAATTAAGTTACGTGTTATGTTTAGCGCGTAGCTGTTGATTTATGTGATATGTTGTTTTTGTTTTTGTATATCATTCAGCTTGATGCCGCCTATATATAGATGGCCCCTCCGCAATTTTTTTTGACCCATTGTGGCCCACATGTTAAGAAAGTTTGCCCACCCCTGCTATATAATATACTTTTGAATATAATGCTTCTTTGCTATTCATTGGTCCACAGCCGGGATATACTGCATATGGAGAAATTTACTGCAAGTAGTGAGTTTTGCAGGCATGTTCATTATTGTTTGCAGCCACTGCAGAGTGCATATACACAAATAAAAGGTGTCTAGCGCAGGCCGACCACATCTGCATGTCTTCTCCCCAGAAATCAGCACAGTTTTTACTCCTCCAATACATTATTGAAAGCTATTTTTTGCACTCGGAGAACAAAGGTATTGCGGTTGTCAACTTTCAGCTTCACAGTCGGTACGGTGGGGATATTTTGGGAATCTTTTGTTTCCTTTCCCCTGAAGTTCCACAAGACATGTCTCCCCTCAAGCGATTTTTTGTCTTAGCATCTGCTGGTGTTGAAAGCGATTTGTTCAAGGGGCCATCATGTTTGGAATATACCAATTATACATGAAATAACCGCACCACAGCAATGCAATTAAGATAAGACGTAATCGTGCTGACTCCTGCTGGATTCTCATCAGTTGGATTCCGTTTCCTGGTTTGATCTTCAGTCGTGTCTTCAAGAAGATTCTGACAGCAGCCTTGTGTTTTCCTCTTTTTTTTTTTTTTTGCATGTGCAGAGCTGGCAAACAAATCAGTATGTTAAGCCCCAGTTGCAAGGCTAAATGAACACATTTTCACCCTCCGTATCTCTTGTAGCACCCCACATTCTCTCGGCGAACCCGACTTCAAATGTCTTGCAGTTGCTAAGATGTTGTGCCGCCGCCGTGTAAGACAGGATTTTTGGTCACAAATCCTCTGAGCCACCCAGGCGAGACTCTGAGTACCAACTGGTTTTTCCCCGATGTGGGTAGAGAACGAGGAACTGTACAAGGTGGAAGGAGAATTTAATTCATGTCCGCTGGACACAGTCAGGACCTTTCTATAGGCCCAACAATGAATGATTGACTGTTTTAGCCAATGGCGTCATTAGGCCTATTTTAGGGGGGCTTCAGTCCTATCTAACCGACAGTTCTCCTGCAGGGATTAAAATATAATACATATGTATATATATTTATATACACACAATATAAAAATAAATAATATTTAAAAAATTCAAATAATTCTGACGCTTGTTTCCTATATTGTAGTATGAATAAAATAAAATTAAATTAAATATAAATATAGATTTTTTTAAGCAAAGAAATCAGACAGAAGGAAGAAAAGATGCTATATTTTTTCGAGATTTAATTTTTTTGCGATCAATTCATGATTTTGCCTTTAATTCTATTAAAAATACAAGTAAATGGCTTTGGACAAACAAAATATTTGTATTTGCAAACTTATTTATAAACAATTTTAATGCAAGACAGTGTAATTATTTGTAGATTGACATTTTTAAGAAAGACACATCAGTATTTTCATGCAATTATGCAGTATTATATTTTTAAAATGTTCTTAAGCCGCCCCTAAATAATTTTATATTTTTTATTGAATTTTTTTTACAAAAAACATCTCTGACAGATTTCATAAAAGCAAAAGCAGGCTAATAAGCAAGCCAATAAGCAGGCTAATACTCGCCTACTATTACTACTACTAGTAGTAGTAGTAATAATCAGAAGAAGAATAATGATAATAATAATTATTATTATTATTAATAGGCTAATTAATAATATAATAATGATTATTATATAACTGATCACTGTTGATTTTTTTATTGATTTTTTTAACAAAAAAATCTTTGACAAATTTTATATAATAGGGCAAAAGCAGGCTAATACTCGCCTACTACTACTACTAGTAGTAGTGATAATAAGAAGAAGAATAATGATGACAGTAATAATAGGCTAATTAATAATATAATAATGATTATTATATAATTGATCACTGTTGATTTTTTTTAATTGATTTTTTAAACAAAAAATCTCTGACAAATTTTATATAATAGGGCAAAAGCAGGCTAATACTCGCCTACTACTACTACTACTAGTAGTAGTAATAATAAGAATAATGATGACAGTAATAATAGGCTAATTAATAATATAATAATGATTATTATATAATTGATCACTATTGATTTTTTTAACAAAAAATCTCTGACAAATTTTATATAATAGGGCAAAAGCAGGCTAATAAGCAAGCCAATAAGCAGGCTAATACTAGCCTACTACTACTGGTAGTAGTATTAATAATCAGAAGAAGAAGAATGATGATAGTAATAATAATAGGCTAATTAAAAATATAATAATAATTATTATTATTATATAATTGGGGCGGCACGGCGGCGAGTGGTTAGCGTGCAGACCTCACAGCTAGGAGACCAAGGTTCAATTCCACCCTCGGCTATCTCTGTGTGGAGTTTGCATGTCCAGGTACTCCGGTTTCCTCCCACATTCCAAAAACATGCTAGGTTAATTGGCGACTCCAAATTGTCCATAGGTATGAATGTGAGTGTGAATGGTTGTTTGTCTATATGTGCCCTGTGATTGGCTGGCGACCAGTCCAGGGTGTACCCCGCCTCTTGCCCGAAGGCGGCTGGGATGGGCTCCAGCACCCCCCCGACCCTCGTGAGGAAAAAGCGGTAGAAAATGAATGAATGAATGAATGTAAAACCAGTCCTGTTTTGAGGGTTTTCTAATTGTTGTTAATTCCATGAACACCAATACATCTGAAATTAATTAACGAGGCCCTCAGCTGCTTAACCAACCAGAAAATTATCAGACAGGTTTAATTCAATTCATACCAGACCCAATAAAAAAAAAGTCTTCCTTTAATTTTTGTTAACAGTGTAGTTATTTGTGCTAACCAAGGGCAACAATTAAAGGATGTCAGTGTAATTTGGTAATCAATATTAGCGTGAAAAACAATTTCTGTGAAGTCAAGCATGCAACAATCTACAGGGGGGTGACTGTTTGGACTTTTCAAAAGGACATGAAACTTGTATTCCCAGATCTCTTTGGCAGCTGTGTCTATGGTAAGGCAATTGCTCTGGGCTTTTGGTTTATGTAATGACTGCAACGCAACACACACACACACACACACACACACACACACACACACACAGCCACGCCAACATTGTGGCAGGCCGAATCAAGTAAGCAGCATCATTACAAAACACTTCCATTTATTAAATTGGCATCCTGCTCCGTGCAGACTTTTTTATAATACAAAAAGACCAACGCGGTCATCTACATGATGACGTTACACTGGAAGATAGTCAACCATAATTTTACAGTGTGCTAAATATTAGCACATTTATTATGCGGCTTGACCCACCATTTCATCAGCGTGTCCTAAAAAGCTTTCGTTTTAATTCGTATCCACACAATAGGAGCCTCCTGTCAACAATCCGCCATGCTAATCCAAATTAAAGCACGCTGGATTCTTGAGAGGTCTGTGTTGGTTGAGTAATCTGTCATGACAACGGAGCTGACGGAGAGGCTATGTGTGTGTGTGTGTATGTGTGTGTGTGTGTGTGTACCAATGATGCGGCAAAAGTCAACCGAGGACAGAGGAAGACTTCCAATTAAATGCTACAAAAAAACATAAAATACACATGAATGCTGGCTCTGAGCTAAATTTGTGTTGTGTCCAGAAAAGGCTGTCATATCCGCCACAGATTGAGGTAAAACACGGAACAAGGGCGCCACACAGTGGACAGAGAGGATACTACCTGATCTTGTTCCCAAATGGGTAAGAAAAAAAGTCCAAAAGTTCAGGTTCTGTCACGTCACCTTTGACTATTTTGGGGAACAGAATATGTGAGTTGTATATCTGCAAGGACAAACATAATGAGAAAAATTATTTGTTATTCTCAAATTTATAATGTTTTAATTTTACTTTAAATATACAATCATAAATTAGGCTGATTTAGTTGCATTATATTGTCATGTACGCTATAAATGTTTTTAAAAAGGTTTTTACTGGAACCCGGGATCATTTCGGATCACTGATGATGAACAAAACTGCTTTCAGATCAGTCTTAGAGACAGCTACCATCCTATTTTAATATTCCCTGATGTGAAAATGGTTCAATCAATATTTCATGAAGCATCAGATTCTTTTTTTTTTTTTTCTTTGAGGGGGTAAATGAATAATATATCAAAATGCTGGGAGATGCAACACTGACATATAGTGACTTTGTGTAAACATTTCCTGCATTATTTAACTGACAGCATATACAGTACTTGAAATACCTACAGCAGGGGTCTCAAACACGCGGCCCGCGGGCCAAATGTGGCCCGCAGGACACTAGTTTGAGGTCCCCCTGCCTTGATATGAAAGTTTAATGTTAGTGCGGCCCGTGCAAGTTTGATATGGATGCTTTATGGTATCATGTACCCAGAAAAAAATATTACGTTTGATTAATGTTCATGTTAAAGGTTAAATAACTGTTAATAGTTATCCTCCCTATCCGTGTGGAAGTGGTAAGTTTTTGGCTATTTAAGTTTAAAGGAAATAACTTGAAGGCTACCGTTTAGGTCGCTAGCTCTCTAGTTTGTGAGTTAGCATGTGTCTCAAGACCCTGCAGTTGCGCAATATGTTGTAAATAAAAAGAGTATAAATGTGACTATAGTCGTGTTTTGTCATGTCTACAGGGCTCTAATAATGCTTTGTTCATTTTAATCTGAAAAAAATAATTTGTCTACCCACCAACTATGTGGTTTCTTAAGTTTTTATTATTTGCCGTTTTATTATTATTATTATATTTATTTATTACTGATTGATTTTTTTTAGCCTTGATTTGTTTATTTATTTTTCATCTTATTTTGTGTAGAAAAATAAAAAGTAAGATATTTGAGAACAGTGGAATGTTTTATTAGAGCTTTTCTTGTAGAAAATTGGAACCAAAGCGAAGTTTTTAAAAAATTTTTGTTTTTAATATGATGCGGCCCAGTCTCACCCAGACCCGAGCTCCAGTGGCCCCCAAGTAAACTGAGTTTGAGACCCCTGACCTACAGTATATATTCACCAGGCATAATAAAGTATTATGTATTACAAATATTTTCATACTTTTTATAGCATAACCTAAAACTAAATTGTTCGTGTGTAAAACTGAAGTGAATGAAATGTAAGTATGCAAGATTTTTGCCTGTGGCTAATTTCCATTATTTTGCCCCTGAGGGAATGCTTTATTTTAATAAGAAATAAACCGTACCTGGACAGAGGATTTTGGTTAATGATGCTTTCACTTTCATCAACTGAGGTCTTTGCTCGGCATCTTCAGTTGCATGAAACCTTGTGAAGTGCAGTGCAGGCCACCAGCCTTTTCTTGCGGCCATCTTCTCAGCGACAACCTCCGTCCAGTCGTCACTGTTTCCACACACACACACACACACACACTTACATGAATGGCTTTGAAATTTTAGCAGTGAAGAATAGTCTAAAAGCATATACGTACTGTAATTGTAATTTATCGATAACATATTTTAATCCACCCCATACGTTCGCGTTTGTCCTCCAACAGGCGTAGTCCAGCATATCAAGGAAGACCCCCAAGGCCTTCTTTGTGTGGCTTTTTTTCTCTAAAAAACACAAAGGGACAATAGAGGATGCACATAATAGTCAATTTACCAATTGTGGGCTGCATGGCGGCGAGTGGTTAGCGCGCAGACCTCACAGCTAGGAGACCAGGGTTCGATTCCACCCTCGGATATCTCTATGTGGAGTTTGCATGTTCTCCCCGTGCATGCGTGGGTTTCCTCCCACATTCCAAAAACATGCTAGGTTAATTGGCGACTCCAAATTGTCCATAGGTATGAATGTGAGTGTGAATGGTTGTTTGTCTATATGTGCCCTGTGATTGGCTGGCCACCATCAGTCGCCTGAAGTCAGCTGGGAATGAGCCCTTTTCTCAGTTATAGAGCCTCTTTGTCGCAGTGGGTGGAGGCGGGGCCGCTAGCATACACACAGAGTGCAGAAGAGTTTAATATAGTTAAATTATATTATTATTGTCATATTTTTTTGTATTGTTCTTCACTGGGCTGCATGGTGGACGAACGGTTAGTGCGCAGTCTTCAAAGCTAGGAGACCCGACTTCAATCCCACCCTCGGCCATCTCTGTGTGGAGTTTGCATGTTCTCCCCGTGCATGCGTGGGTTTTCTCCGGGTACTCCGGTTTCCTCCCACATTCCAAAAACATGCTAGGT
Source organism: Doryrhamphus excisus (assembly GCF_037039965.1). Lineage (NCBI taxonomy): Eukaryota > Metazoa > Chordata > Actinopteri > Syngnathiformes > Syngnathidae > Doryrhamphus > Doryrhamphus excisus. Next base: position 4,892,705 of record NC_136367.1, on the reverse strand, counting down.
TAATTGGTGATTCCAAATTGTCCATAGGTATGAATGTGAGTGTGAATGGTTGTTTGTCTGTGATTGGCTGGCCACCATCAGTCGCCTGAAGACAGCTGGGATAGGCTCCAGCACCCCCCGCGACCCTCGTGAGCGGTAAAAAATGAATGAATGAATGCATGAAAATGATTGATGATATTACATAATATTGTCATTTTATGTTTACACCATGATTATCCCGCAAGTTATGCATGGAGCAGACAGTGAAGGCAACATGTGCACACAGTCAACGGCATCAGCATTTTTTTTGTGGTACCTTAGCTTTTGTTGTAAATTATGTTTTTATTTTAGAACCCCCACCCCTCTTGAGAGTGGCATCATGTGACATATTTCCACATTTAAAGAGCTTTTTTTCCTGTTTATGTCGAATTTACCTGAGCCCAGCAGAAAGGAACTGTACTCCAACATCAGCTCATGGCTTGGGACTAACTTATGGAGGATCTAAAAACAGGAGAAATTAAGAAAGAATAGAAAGAGTTGTGTGTTGCACCCTAAAAAAAATGTTTCGGCTCTCATCACAGCATTGCATGTTGATGTACTGTACCTTCAAAACTTTCATCAACTTGCTCTTTGAGGCGTTGTGTCTTTGCAAATATCGATACAGATAGGCGTGCGCGTTTGGGTTACTTGGGAAGGTGTTGTCATACGCGTAGTCTTGCAAGACTTGCTCTGCCTCTTGGTGATCCTCATTGAATTCCAGCATCTTTTGAAATAAAGACAACAATTATAATGTTGTTTTTTTCCATGAATTTGGCCTTAAAGTGCACAGTACATGCAAAATCCTGGTTAAACAGAAGCCAATGTGTATATGTTTTAGTACTAATAAGATATATATTTTTTAATGTATTTATTTATATATTTTTTTCCCTTTGTGATGCTGGTCTTGAGTCTATTTGTGTGAATAATGTTTTTTTACTTGTATGCCAAGGTTTTTTTTTAACAGTCCCACACTGTGCTCCTTCCTTTAGGAGTCTAGTTTGGAGTTGTTGTTTTTTTCCTCCCTCTCCTCTCCTAATGTTGCCCCCACCCCCCCCCCCCCATCACCCAATCATCCCGTCCTATCACCCCTTGTCTCATTGCATAGTATATTGTATATGTATGGACGGATGATTGCACTATTTCGCTTGTACTCCTGTATAAGAGACAAAAATAAAGGGCTACTACATATACCTCAACATAACTCAGTATGAAGGAATCCCAGACGCCAGGATATTTCAAAATCTCCTTAAGATTGACTGACGCTTGTCTGAAATAGTTCTGTAGTTCTTGGTTGCACTGGGGATCAGTTAAATCTTTAAAAAAAATACAAAAACAACATGTTAGATACAAGGAGCAATTTGTTTTTGTACCACTCAATCATCTGTAGGTGGCAGTGTTTCACCATAGAAATGTATGCCCATACGGTACAAAACATCTAATGGAGGTTAAACCAGTGTATTGCCTTACTGGTGCTGCTGTGTGTGTTTTTCTTGTCGCTCCAGATGATAAAATCGAGCAAACTCTTGTAAGCCTGGATGAGTTTTGTCATCTGAATCTGACACGCTGACTCTTTCCCGTGCCGCCAACTTTCAGCGATGGCCAAGTGACGCTTTGCGTTCTCCATTTGGTCGTGCAGCATGAGGTGGAAGGAATGTTCCAGACAGATCTGAAACCGTGAAACGGTGAAGATGTAAAACAGAGATATGCACACAGTTGTGTGTTGTTCATGTACCATCAGGTAATGTTTCACTCCAGAATGTTTCATTCGCTCATAAATGACGTTGTAGTCATCCATCTTTGAGTTGGGGTGATGGTGAAGGATTTCTGTGCTCATTCTCCAGATTATCTGAAAAGCAAAAGACACATTATTATTGGTCTTAAAGCTTAATAACCACATTACATGTGGTAAATACAATTTCCTTTCAGAGAGTATGATTTCATGCCTAAATTATAGTTCATGTAGTCCTACCTCTTTGTAGTGGTGTCCCGAGCCAGCTGTGGTGTCTTCTATCATTTGGGGATACCATGCCATGTATTCTGCTGCCTCTCGCCATCTGTGATGGAGCATCGCTTCTCTGATCCTCTCCAGACAAATCCTTGTGGATCGGTGAAAGCCTGTTTCCCTTTTTGTCTCTGAAGGTGCAAATTAAAAACAATGTTATTACAATTGTTCATGTTTTTACAATTACAATCTTGTGCTGTATGTTCTTTATATGTACTCACCCACAACAAATGAATCGGCCAGTGGAAGCCTCGGCTTTTTCCTTTCTTTTGCCGACCCATTGTCAGGAGAATCACTGCCATGTTCTAACTGTGTCGGAAGACAAAGTTCGTGTTCTAGATCGTCCATTGTCATCAACAAGGGGGACTGTATCACCTTAGATGCTCAAAGTAGCAGTTCCACCTGAGAGAACAAAATTGCTGTCGCATAAAACTACAAGAATGCTCATAATGGAAAAAAAATACACAAAAATGTAAAAGAAAATGCAAACATGTTAAATAACATGCCAATGCTAGCTACCATCATCAGAAGAGGCAAAGTTGGTGTGTTTATGTTTCGAAACATATCTGAAATAACTCCTACCCGTATCAAGTAATAAGAGCTCTTTGGTTTAGTCGGTGTAATTAAAGTTTAGAAACTTAAAGGTTACTTAAAATATGCCTTGTATTCCTCGCGTTGAAGACATCTTCCACATGTGTTTTGCTGTTATGAGCCAGAGTCTTCTTCTGATATGTTTGTAAGGCGGGCAAGATTACATTACAACTCGATGCTGCCCCCTGCAGGTCTCGCTTGGAAGCGGTATGTGAAAATGTGCAATATGTTTTCTATTGCATCTGTTCAGTTTGCTCCCAAAACAACTTCCTCATGCTAACAGTTGTTTATTGTACCATTCAATATTTATAACAAAATTATTATTATTGTGGCTTGTTTTTTTGAGAAAACATCAGCCAAACATTGTTAAAAAAACAAAAAAGCATAAAAGTAGACAGAAAAGTCATGGGAAGAAGAGAAATGTTGAAATGATACAAATATAACTAATAATAATATTTCATACAAATCTAAAAGAATGAATAAATAAATAAAAATAAATAAAAATAAATAAAATAAAATAAAATAAAATAAAATAAAATAAAATAAAATAAAATAAAATAAAAGAAAAGAAAAGAAAAGAAAAGAAAAGAAAAGAAAAGAAAAGAAAAAATGAAAATAAATAAAAATAAATAAAAATAAATGAAAATAACCCCTGCAACAAACGTTTGGGCTTAAAGGATAAAGGACAAACATCTATAAAAAACGATTCCTGCATAATAACCAGCACCGAATGATGCAGTATCGTCCTTGTACGTGTTGTTATCGCTGCAGCAGTGTGTTTCTCATACATATGAGCAAACAGAAGCACACCAAATGAATCCTGGAAGCCGTGCAGTGTAAACGAAACGGAGCCGTGTTGCCGGATCTGATGTGCTGACGTGTCGCCTCCCCGCTCCCACCCCAGTCGGCCAAGTGCTCATATGCCCCTTCCAGTAAGCCGAACCAAGCCAGCATGGCAGCCAAACACTTTTACCGAAACGGCTTTTTATTACTATTATTTAATTTTATCTCAACCGCAGCCTTGGAGAAGCGATTCTCCGATTTGAAGAGATGTGCGGACGAGGAGTGCAGCAGTAAGTTAACCATCAAGCTTTAGGGATGCAGCTTCCTTCCTCCATCCCTGCGCTGCTAGCCATAAACTACGCCTTATCGCATGACCTGTTGCCCGTCGATATTTGTAGTCGAGATAACCCAGAGTTGTGGTTTTTTTCTATCTCAGCGACAACTTGGCTATTATTGACCAGTTTGCCAACGTTGGCTGAGTGAAGGTCATTCTGCGTTGGCCGGTTGCCTGGCAGCTTTCGGCCTGCTTTTAATGGCCGGGTTGTGCTAGCTGCACTTAGCAGCTAATTAGCCACCGGTCAGTCATGTTGACAAAATAATACCTCCTGAAACAATAGCTAACAGCAGCTAGCATTAGCAACAGCTTTGTAAACAACAGCTAACATTAGCATACACATTGTTAGCAATGTCGCCAAGCAACCTAGTGTTGACTTTTGCGTTTATTTTTGTTATTCATAAGCTAAGCTAGCTAAACACAACAACAGAGGAAGCTATTCTGGGGAGGGGGGCTGTAGAAATCAGGGTGTCGTTTGAGGTTTTGTGTTAATGTTTGATTATTATTTTTACGACGTTTTGTAGTCAAGTGCCATTAGAATATCACCTGAAGGTTTATGGCTACTTAAGATAAAATCTCAGCTAACTGTAAAAGATACGGTGGCCGATAAGGGGCACAAGTCCCTTACACGGAAATGATCCAAAACCATAAAAACATTGCTGTAAGGTGAGATTCATGATTTATATTCGTATTTAAATATTTTTTATGAAAACATTTGTGTTCATAACCTTTTGTTGCTATACAAACGTAAGTAGCCTTTCTGAGTCTGAACACCTCCCAGTAATATTGGGTATATAAACGGCTCTTTTTCTATGGAAGGGCGGCAGTGACAAGCACCATCCAGCTCACACAAACCCCCCACTCCTGCAGGAGTATTTTATTGCAATAGCAGTATTGTCACACATACATTAAAGTCATGGTGTATAATAAATGTTTCTGCAACATTATGTTGGAGGTAATAAGGACATGTGCAATTTCAGCGAGTTTTACTGAAGAAAATGTTAAAAATTTTGGACTTATACAGTAAACACATTTAGAAAACAGTTGATCGGACAAATAGTATTTGTTTTTTTATTTCTCATCAGGTTTTACCTCACCAGCCTCCCCTGAATGTATGTGACTAATAAACACAACAAAACAACTTCAGCTCCTCGTTCTCTTCCTAACATGTTAAATATAACAACATGAGGGATTTAAAACCAGTCTTCTCTCAGTACTGGAAAGCCTCCACACCTTTTTGTGTTGAACCATCGATTTTGGTCGTCGATAAAATGTTGTTTGGAAACAACCTGATCAATAACTACACACATTTGAAATCTAAAACCCTTGTTTTTCCAGTGCTTCTGTGTCGTGGGAAAGCAGTGGAAGATTTCTCAGGACCGGACTGTCGCTTCTTGTCATTCAAGAAATCAGAAACTGTCTATGTGTACTACAAATTGTCAGGAAGACAACCTGGCATATGGGCCGGGAGTGTGAGTATATTCTACTATGCCGTCATTAGCCTCTCTGTCATATGTAGGGTTGATATATATATATTTGTGCTTCTTGTCTGCAGGTTGGAAGCCATTTTGGTTATTTCCCAATGGACCTCCTTGCTGTCAACCATGTGTATACTGATAAAGAATTTGAAATTCCAACAGAGGTAGAACATGTTCATTGCCACACCACAATGTAGTACATCATTTCCATTTTTCCCAACCAAAAACTGAGGTTCCATTCTACATTGGGGCAAAGCATTGTGGTTGGAAATCAGTGCATTATTTGCATTTTGTTTGTTTAAAAAGCAGTGATGCCGGAAATCCGTTCTTCTGTCTGCTTTACAGGAGACAGATTTTGTCTGTTTTGACACTGGATTTGACCGCTTCGACAACTATGAGATAGACTCTCTTTTGGGCTCATCGAAGGAGAGTGACAGTGGAGTTATTGGTGATTCCGACTTAACCCAAGTGCCAGAGGAGAAGCAAGAGGAGGTGATTGACAGCGATGTAATAACTCCTGATATTGGCCTGGTCCCACATGATCAAAGTGCCTCTTTGCCTGAACTTAATATGGCAAGTGACTCTCCCGCCACTCAAGAAGTGCCTCCACTCGATGACACTGACAGGGCTGCAGAAGACCAACAGAATGAACAACCACCAACCAAATCCTCTTTTCCTGAAGATAGTGAGTTTGAAAAGCAGGAAGCCAAAGATGTCCGCAAACCACTTGAAGAGGACTTTCAGCACAAAGACGATCTCTTGTCAGAAAGTCAAACAATCTCGACTTCTCCAGGAGAGAAAATCTTAGATTTAAAAACCACCTTTGGCTCGACCTTCGACGCCGTCGCTACAGATGCGGAGTTCACCACGAAAGTCACTCCATACGAGCCGGAGGAAATGCTTGAGGATCTCTCTGAAGATGAACCAACTCCATTGCTATCTTTCTCTGAAGAAGAAGAAGAAGATGAGGCGGCTGACACTCCAACTTCTGTTCCCCACAAAGATCAAGAAAATCCTCTGGCAACGCATGACAAACCAAAAACCAAAGAAGAGGTCACAAAAACGCTATTCGATGACTTTTTTTCAGCTGTAACCGGTGGAGTGAAGACAGATAAGGAAACAAGTTCAGAAGAAGAAGAAGATGATGACGAGGAAGAGCCAGTGGCAGAAACCATTCAGGATTTTGAGGAAACAGCAGAAGAGAACATAGATACAGTCCATAGTCATTCATCATTTGGACACCCTGAAGAAAACAAAGCACCCGGTAACCTTCATTCGATTCTCAGCACTTCGCCTGAATCTATAGTTGAACACCCTGAAGAAAAGGAAGCACCGGATAACCTTGATTCGATCCTTCGAGATTTACCAGATTCTGCAGTTGTACACCCCAAAGAAAACCTAGACTCAGTCCATAGTGAATCAACCGATTCTGCATTGGGACACCTTGACGACAACAAAACAACAGAGACTCAAGATTCACCAGAATCAATTCTCGGGGAACCGTTTGATCTTGATCATGGTTCTGATGCCGTAGCCGTCAAACACGAGGATCTTGAAAACGAAACACCGAAACCCACTGATGAGCCAGAACGACAAGAAGGAACAACTGCAGTCGTATCCAATCGTATTAGACAGAATGACCCACAGGACTATTTACCCAACAAAGTGACAGATGAACCCAGCAAGGATAAAAAGGAAGAGGATCCACCGGTTGGTAAAGAAGATACACACATCGGCATTGCAATGGAGCATACGGACAACCTGGAGGAGGTGTTACGTGAAAATAAAACGGAAATACAAGAAGAAATTCCAGAAATTGTTCCAGAAACTATTAGTGGCGTGTCTTCAAAAGAGATTGAATCCTTAGATTTGCCTAAGAAACCTGAGGCTAATGTAGCAGGAGATTCCATCCAACTTGGACTTGAAAGCGATAATGAAAAACAGGACGCGCCACCTATTGATGAGGGACCCCTCGACATGGATAAGAACGTGTATGAAGATAAATTTGAGGAAATCGAAGAACTACTTGAAGATGAAAATGCACTTTATTTGTCGCAGTCGCACGACTCGGCGAAGAAACCCTCGACAGGGACAAGTCCACCCTCGACTCCCGAGCCAAAATACAGCGACAGTGTGCTGAGACTAACTCTGCTGCAAGGATACTTCAGTCTGGAGAAGATGGTGCGCTTTCAGAAATTTCTAGGGCTCAAGAATCTCTTCAAAGTAGAAGCCATGTTCTCAGACCTGGATATCGAGCTGCAGGCTACCCGTCTCGCCCACTCCGGCACAGTGCAAGACATGGAAGATGCGCTCGAGAACATCTTGGAGACTTCGGAGAACACTATCTTGGATGAAATTGAACAGATGCTGGACAGCCGAGATGCAAAGCATAACGATGAGCAGCGAACGGGCATGCAAGATGAGGAAACGGAAATACTCGATGACTTCCAGGAGCTAGCATTCCACCTGCGGCAGAAGTATTCAGCAGCAAGTGATAGCACACCTTTGGCAACAGAGAAAGCATCAGATGATGACCAGGGTAGGTATTCTTTGTATGTCTGTTTTTTTCCATATTGATCCGTATATAAGAGGTCCACGATTTTTTTTTATCATGTATCTCTTGCTCAATCATGGTTACCCACATAGAATGGTAGTTCATTGTCTCTCCATCTTTATCAGAGTTTGTTGGGTCTCTATTCTATTCTAAAGGTATTGTGTGTGTCAGTCATTGCAGATAAACCTGAAGATTTGCCTCGCATGGTTGAAGAAGTGGCGAAAGCTAACATTTCGGAGGTAGAGAGTGACGACAACATCACAGATCTCCTGGAACAGGCGACCGAAGTGACTGAAGAACAGATCGTCTTGGATGAATCGCACGCCACACGGGATATTAACGTAGGGGAGGATGGCGGACACTTCAACAAAAACAAAGAAAACCAGCCGAGTTTCAGCACGTCAGATGAGATGCAAAAGTTCCCGCAAGCCACATTGGAAAATCCCTTAGAGATGGGCCTCACCGAGGTGGAGAGCTCACCCTCAGGTTGGTAATCCAAACATGCATGAACTGTTTTTTTTTTTTTTCAGTCAAATTAATTATTGGTTGTAAAGCTAGAATTGCATTGTCATAAATGGCCACAATGCATCCCACACAATAACTTGATGAAATCCAATTTAGAATGACAACTACTGAGTTTATATACCTTTGTTTGCAGGGTTTAGTGGTTGGGTTTAGGGAGTTGAACACTTTGTTAAATTGGTGTATGCAGGATCTTTGGACTCCATGGATGCATCACCTGAATTTCACGATGAAGAAGTGGGAATACTCTCAAATGGATTTGCCTTTGTGTGTTCCGTTGCTGCATTGATGAAGACTAAAGTTATAGAGTGGACACTTACTGTAAGTAGAAGGCCAACATCCCTGGTATGTTTTTCATCGATGTGTTTAATTCCACTTCATAAAAGTAACAACAGGATCGCGCTAAAATGCTCATTTTGTAATCATATCTTCTGGTTATATTGTTTAATTTTATTTATTTTCATTGTTTGTTGCCATGAATCCCTCATTTGACCTTTTTGTTGCGCCGATGTTGTATTTTAACAGCAATATCAAATATTTACGTACAGTAATTTGTTCCATCGGGTATCAATGCGCTTTAGTACTAAAACATGCAGAACACCGCCAATTTCCGAGTTGTCTTGAACGCCTCATGGCCCTACTCCTCCTCCTGTGTTATTGACTGGCAACGAAAGGCTGAAGTTCAACACAGCCGGTGCTTAAGCGGGCAGCTATTATCTTAAACGCTGGGTCTTTTTCTGGCAGCGATAATCATCTTGACTGTCGGTCGTGTCATTTCATCAGCAACCTTCTTCTGTCTATCTTTGTCCCAGTGTCGCTTGTCGTAATATAGCTAGCACGCTATCGCATGGCTAACGAGTCTGTCAAACGGGATCGACAGTGAATGTGATTCGACGGCTCGTAATGATAATCGCCGGTTGCCCAACTACCGTTTCCAAATCCAGCTATAACTCGCCTCTACTTTGTGGTATTTATTGTAGTATTAGTAAAGTGTGGCCCATTTATAGCGCACACGCTGGCCTTTGACGCTGTTTTGTTTTGTAGCGTCTATTTTTAGCTAACGCGCTAAAAGGCTAGCATCTGTCAAACTAGCGTAGTTGTGCTAGCTGGGCTAAACGGAGAGCGACATGCTAACACGTTCTGTCACTGAACTGAATCATTTCTACATGGTTTTTCTCAAGGAGCTTCAACATGTGAGTATAAAAAAGACATTGCTTATACCCATGACGGATATTATGTATTATGTTTTAATGACGCGCTGACGTGTTAAGCACTTGGCGGTGCTTATTCACATCAAGTCACTACTAGCAACATAATTAGCTTTGTGTGTAGGTGTCATCTTGTGTGTGTTTGTATTTGTAAGACACTGCAGCCACTCATTCACTTAATGCTTCATCGTGAGTTTCCCAGGCACACATTCAGCAATAATCCCCACACCTATTCCCTTTCCTGGGACTTAAACCCCTTAAATGAGACAGTTTGGATTTTGTCCTCAGATTATTTCACTGCTGCCAGACGAGTGGAAGCCTGGGGAAAACTTCTTTGGCTGTCCATGGCAGGCCGTCATCATCACTGCTATGGTTGGAGTCATGACCTTCACCATCTTCTTCTGGAAAACGGTGCTAGCGGTGAGTGTTCACATAATGTGAAGTGTGAATTTTGCAGTTTGCACAACAGATGAAATTTTGCTTGAAAGTAATTGAGGCAAAATTGAGTGCATGACTCGGCTGCAATAAGCAGAGGCGCTGTTCATTCAGTCTCAGTTAGTTTGCTGTCTAAAGGACGGCGACATATCATCAGCTGACAAAACAGGAGCGTTATTCTGCAACACTGACGTGGGAAACAGACATTCCAAGCGATATTCACATTCATTATCTGAACATAAATAAAATAAACACAATAAATTGGTAGTTAATTTTCTCATTCATAATTTCTAGCATTATTAAATTGTATTAATTGCTCCTTTGCAGGTAAATAAGAGGGAATATCTTGGTAAGTTTTATTCTTCCCAGAAATAAGTCACAATGTTTACTAGTCATTCATTGCCAACTGATACATTTCTGTTCAGTGGATGAAAAAAGACTGGCTGATCAAATCCAAGCACTTAAAAATGAGAAGAATGATACGCTGGCGAGAATGTCTGAACTCCAGAAACAGGTAAGGTTGGGAGGGAGGGGAAATGTCCATATTCATCTATTGAATGCTTTGTTTTGTTGTTTCTAAGTTTTGTTTTCCTGCATTTGTCCTCTATTAGACTGAACTACTGAAAGAAAATCAAAAAGAGTCTGCAGAGACAGTTAGCTGTGCAGTGAAAAAGATGCAACAGTTGGAGGTAAGATGGTTCTGTTACATATTAGCAATACGGTGGATTTGCGAAGTATTAGTGATCCTGCAATACAGATTTTTGTGGGAAAGCTCCCTTTTTGTGCTTTTAACCTCCATAATTGGGCCATTTATTAGGAGAAAAACAATCTTGTTTCTCATTGTTAAAATAGTCAGAGGCCAACTTCAACTTGCTTGAGGTGGTGTTCTTTTAGTGTGTGACTCCATCTGATATTTAACACATCATGAACTAACAGGAACGTATCAACCCAAACGCCTACCTCACTCAGTGCAACCAAAAATAACAAGTACCACATGTGGAACACACAATGTAACTGTACGACACGGACGATGTGGGTGGTGAAATGGACACACACGAATGTACATGCAAAATCACACTGTTGTATAGTAACTTTTTTTGGTCGAAAAGCTGGGATCTATTTGTGACTGTTTACTGCATTGACTTTTTACCCCATTTTTTCTGTACTTTTCATAGAGTCAGGTTTTGGAGGCAGAAAAACAACATGAGGACATGGCGGAGGAGAAGAGGTTGTACCAAAAACAGCTTGAAGAAGAAAAACAAAACTCAATACAAATTGGAGACCGGGTAAATAAATGATCAGTATTGTAATATGAACACTCTGACTCATGATGCACACTTGTCTCTTTTACATAGATACAAAAATTGGAGAAGTCAAACGAGAAGCTACAGCTGAGCAGGAAGAAAGTCCAGGAAGCCTTAGCTAAGGTACAAATCATAATTATGTTTTGATCAATTAATCCTGTGAGATTTCATTTCAATGTGTGTAATAAATGCAACACATTTGCCTCAGACTACTGTTCTCTTGGATGAGGCCAAGATCCGGGAGGATGCAAGGAATGTTCAGCACAAATGCCTCGAGAAGGAGCTTGCGGCCCTCAAAGAAGAAAATAAAAATGTAAGGCCATTTTGTGTTTAAACCCATTTGAGTGTTTCAGGATTTTGGGGGGGTTAGATTCAGTTTTTGTGTCCTGCATTTTAATTTTGATTCAGTTCCATCCATGTATAAAAGCAAAATGTAGAAACGTGGTACATTTAAATTTATCATGTTCCAGTGTTTCCCAAAGAGTCATCCCTCGCTACATCACTTTTCAAAAATTAATGAATAAATGGCCGCTGTTTTGTGGTTGGACTATGGGCTATTATTGGTAAAAAAATATATATATATATATATTTTGTAAGAGAAGTTATACGTATGTAGCATTATGATCACTAGGCATCAATAATTTTACTAATGATGAGGCATGACCTTACATTTGACTTACCTACACACCAAAGTTAGCCATGGCATGTCTGACATGAAATAGAGGAAAAAAAGTTCTCCCATAACGTGTGGAAGTGGTAGGTTTTTGTCTTCTTACTTTGTCCTTCTTCCCCTTCACGGCTATAATACTGGTAAAAAAATCATATTTTAAAAAGAAATCTGAGCGTCTCATTTTGATGCTTCGTCCAATGATGCACAGTTTTCAGGTTCCTGCAATGCTATTTTGAAGTGGACGCCCATATAATGCGCAATGGAAAAGTGGCATTGGACCTTGTTTGCTGTATTTGTGTTGGATTTAATTCTGTTTTGTTCCCTTGGGTAAAGCGGAAATTAATGTAGTTCTAGTTGCTTACCCATTGATTTTGTGTCAGCCTTGATGTAGTTCTGCATTCGGAGTACTTTTGTGAACAACAGTGCATTTATTTTCTCATTTTTCCAGCTTAAAGGTACAATAAAAGACTGGGAGGACAAACACATCACGCTCAGTGAACAGATTAAAGTCTATCAAAAGGCCCAAAAAGAGCTGGAGGACTCTGTGGTGCTCAAAGATCACAATGTGGAGGTCGGCACTTTTTTATTCGGCATGGTTGTTGTGATGCTTCAAAAAATCAACAATTTGCTCACCACAAAAAAAAATCTTGCAGGTTTTGTCAGAACTCCTGGCTGATCTCGATGCTTGTGAGTTGCAAAAAGGCGATGGTAAGATGTTAGTGAACGGCGAAGTAGCACCTGGTAGGTCCAGCTAAGGAAAGATGGCACAAAATGGAATTTGGACAGCTTGTCACAATGTATTCTTGTGTCTTGTACAGATAAGAAGACTGCAGTGAAGAACAGGATCAAGCAGATGATGGATGTTTCCAGGGTAACATAGCCAAACTTAACTTAGTTCTGACTTATGTAAATGTTGTGTGGAGTCCTAAACCACTTGTGATCATCTTATCCAGGTCCAAACCACACTCTCAGTGATCGAAGAAGAGCGAGACCGATTCATGTCCAAACTCCTTCATGAGGAAAAGTCCAGGAACGCTCTGGAAGGTGTGTGTGGCTCACAGAGAACATGAATATTATGACAAAGTGATATAGGACAGTGTTGTACAGTTTGACGTTGTGCCACAGAAAAGCACCAGGAACTGGAGCATGCCATTGCCACCCTCAAAAGTGAGAAGAGCCATGTGGAAAACCAGCTCAAGATCCTGCAGCAGAAGAATGAAATCATGGTGGAAATGTACCAACAGAAGGAAAATGCTCTGCAGCAGTAAGTTACTTAAAATATAACGCTTGAGAGTGTTCATTTCAAATCAAATCAACTTTATTTGTATAGCACTTTTCCTGCAAAGACATGCAACACAAAGTGCTTTACATAATTAAAAACAATTACGACAATTAAAAGGAAAAACAAATACTAAGAATGCCCCTCCCTCCCACCCTCCATACTAGACACACACACACACAATCACACACAGTAGAGACATGGCATGGCATGGCACTGAGGATCAAGGAACCGCCACCTTTGGGGCCATCCACACTGGGAGGAGCCACAGGCCGTGCCATCGGGGGACCAGCACCCGGGCCCCCCCGACTCCGACAGACGGGCGGACCCCCACATTAAAGGGAGGAACCCCCAGCCGGCCCGGGTCGAAGGGACCCAAGGATGGCACCCCCTCAGCAGACCCGACGCAGCCCCCAGTGTGGAGGACCCCCCCTGAGGAAACACTGGAGTTAAAAGCTAAAGAAGCTAAAGCTTAGACTAAAAGCATAAAATAGGACTAAAAAGATAAAAACATAAGAAAAGTTTACAAATATTAGTTAAAAGCCTGATTAAAAAGGTGTGTCTTTAATCTTTTTTTTTTTGTATATCAACAGTCTCCGCAGTCCTGAGGCTCTATGGCAGGCTGTCCCACAGGTGGAGGCCATAGTGGCTAAATGCTGCCTCACCGTGGGTTTTTGTTCTGGGTTTTGGTATTGTTAAAAGGCCAGTGCCGGAGGACCGCAGGGTCCGCGGGGGTTGATATGGTAAAAGCAGATCAGATAAATAAGAAGGTGCAAGGCCTTAAAAAAGACATTTAAAAACCAGTAAGAGAATCTTAAAATCGATACTGAAGCGGACGGGGAGCCAATGTAGCGACTTTAAAACTGCTGAGCTCGTCGGCATCTATTGAAAGCAAGGTGGCCACTTAAGACAGCATGTTGTTGTTTGTGATGTCACAGGAGGCTCACCAAGGAGGAGCTGGAGCGTCGCAGCAAAGAGAACATGCTGTCCGAGGTAGGAGGGAAAGCCGTGGAGGCCGAGGAGCAGGTCAAAGTCTTGCGTCAGCGCATTAATGAAATGGAGGAGCAGATGAAGAAGACGGAGGAAGTCTATAAGGAGCAGGTAGAATCCAAACTAAAAACAGACGTCACACTCCCAAGCCCTGCTTAATCTGACCCTCTCTTTTTTTCTTTCTTTTTAGATTAAAGAACAGGAGAACAAAACGCATTCAAACTGGGTATGCTGCACAAACTATATTGGTTTGTTCAGGAATGGGGCTAGCATGTTAATATTTCAATTTCAACTTGTTTTCATAGGTGAATGCTCGTAACGCGGAGCGAGCTTTGAATCAAGAAAAACTTGAATCCTCAAAACTGCGTGAAAAGTAAGCGAAACCTGCACTTTATTTTCTCCTTTTGTGCTCTTGAAGAATCACTAACATTTTCGAAAGCGACTGTAATTGATTTTTTTTCCCTCCTGCCTTCACAGGTTAGCAGGACTGACCGCTCAGCTGAATGAGCAACGCGCTCCTCTCTTCAGACCCAACTCGGGACAAGCTGCTGGCATTCGTCAAGGTGAGCTGGCCTCGCACGTCTGCTCTCTACTTTAGTAATCATGATTAAGGATCGACCGATACATCGGCCGGCCGATATATCGGGCCGATATTTGTGGTTTTTTTTCTTGTATCGGCCGATACGCACGTGGGTTCGCCGATGTATTTTTCCACCGCATGATTTAAAGTCAGGCAGAGGACCCCGCAAAACACACGTAGTCGCGGTACCCCGCCCCCACTGTTAAATCACAACAAGGGCGCGATTTCACAAGTAATAGAGTTAGCTTGCTTTTAACACTTTACTAAGCCCATCACATTTCACTGGGTGATCACTAGGCATAACAGTTTAAGTCACATACCAACGCAACAGACGAATAAAAGCACTCACTAGTTGAGCAGAACAAGAATGAACAACTATGCAACTTTAAATGCGTGTTGTGTTATGTGTGTGCGCTCTCTCCGAGCACACACACACACACACACACACAGAAGGAATTGGAGCAGCCGTGTCTGCTTATGAGATGTCTTTATCGTGCACAACACCAACTTCAATGTTTTATATATCGTACTAAATTGTGTCAGTGTGATGTGTTTGTGTGTGTGGAGGCGGGGGGTGCGCGTCACGCTGCGGAGGAGCAGTCATCACATCGATGCTAGATAAAACTTAAACGACGACAGAAATGTTTTGCACATGGTTGAATATTTATTCCTTTTAAAGTTGATAATGCAGTTTAAATGTGTGTTTAAGAAGTGTTTACATTTCAATAAATGTTTAAACATGAGACCTGTAATATTTATAATGGTCATTTTTTCATGTAAATTGAGGGATCAAAAGCAAAATCGGCCATCGGCTAAGGGTGATGGAAAAAAATCGGTATCGGCATCGGCCCCCAAAAAACCATATCGGTTGATCCCTAATCTTGATGGTTTACCTCCTATGATACCTGCTATAAAAGACTGTAACCAACACCCACTTCAGTTGTGGCTGCGGTTCAAGTTCTGACCCGAGCTTTAAGGAGGTCTCCGCAATTTTTTTTTGACCGCAACAGGTGATTCATATGGGCCCTCCCCCGTGAGTGGGGGGGCGCCATCCCCGCCGTTAATGATCGAGGGTCCCAGGCGCCCTCCCTCTGCCCCTGTGGGTCGGAGAATTGACCCGTATGGTGAGTCCTTTTTTTTGGATTCCTTCTTCAGCTTTTATTTCCCCCCGCCCGGTCATCTCTCCACTTCAGTCTTCTTCACCGTTTCTCCTCTACGACCCTCTTCACACTTGAATTCTTCATGTTTTTGTTTTTCTTCCTGAACCCACGAAGATTTGATTTCCACTTGCCTCCTCTTCTCTCCAAAGTCCATACATAGTAGTACCTTTTTTTTGGCTTGGCTTTAAGTAGTCATGTATATTCTCTTATACTTATACTGTGGAATGCCCATCCCCTCCATACCCACAAGTTGTGCAGGCAGCGAGAGGTTATTATTTATTCATCTCGGCATCTTGTTCTCGCTGCCCCTCAGGTCCACGCCCTCCATCAGACCCACACAATCGTTATCCTGACAACAAACACATCCCTGCGATGGGTAAGACTCATATCTCCGCAGGCTTGGTGGTTTGCTTTTCAATCCTCTGTACTCTTACTGATGATTTGTCTTTTTTGTGTGTGTGTGTTTGTAGATATGACAGGCCCCCGCAGTTCATCACCCGCCAACCCGGAGGGCTCTGTAAGTCTCATTCCAATGTATAAAAAAATATTTTCAAGCCATCCCCAACCTTTATGGGCATAGTCAGCTTATAATAATAAATATATTGAATTACACTACATGCAAGCAGCCAGCAAAGCAATACCTTTTGTATACCACAGTGAATGGAGGTCCCACATACCTACATTAAGATTAAGATAAGCCTTTATTCGTCCCTTAGTGGGGAAATTTGTATTGCACAGCAGCAAGAGTACAGAGTCAGTTAAGCAGTACAAAATACACGGTATAGAAAAATAAACAATATAAACAACCCAAGTATTCACAAAATCAACAGTTTTTCCCAGAGTTATATACAATACAGTATGTAGATAATATGAAACGAGATGAGATATATGACCAGTCTATACACTGAGATCTTGTTAGAGAGTTAATACGAGGCATTATGGAAATACTTCACATAGAACTTAGTATATTGCATTTAAAGCCCTTAATATTGCTCATGGAGGTTGATCAGATGTTGCACAGTGAATGGGGTCTGGAGTAACTATACTGACTATAAAAGCAAGTATTACACAGATACTACTACTACTGCTGTGTAGTAGACGGACAGTGAATGATCAAGGTATGACAGTAATTGCTTTACAACATGCCATACGCACATACCACAACCGATAATGCATCTGTTCATCAATATAATGAAATATTAAATGTACAATAATTTGAATGTTATCTTTTAAAATCAGCTCACACTGACGGTGAGCACAGGAAACATCATGTTTTTTTTTTTAATTGCCCTTAATACAACACTTGAAATGCATTGAAATACCAATCCATCATGTCTACCGTCACTACTTTTTGTATTATATGTCCTGAAGCAGACCCAGGCAGTAGATGCACAGATAACAGACGGCACTCAGGTTGAGGCCTCCAAAGAGGGTCCAGAGCCAGTGAGTAAAGAGGCCGATTGTGGGTCACTGCGCTCGGTGTGAAGGTGTTTGACAGCTGCTCCCTCCCCCCGCGCTTGCTAACCACACTTATGGATATACAGGGCATCGTAATGGGCTTGGCTGAATGTTGGGTTTCTAACACCACAACAAGGAACAGTTGTTTCAACACTTAACTGCTGCAAGGCTCATGCGTTTTTGATGTGAAGGTTCTGCTGACGTTTGCTGAAGTTTTTCAGAGGTTTACTGAAACTGGTGCATGTGTTTAATCCAAATAATCATGGTTTGGGTTTAGTGGGGTTTCTTATTGGGATTGCTCTGCATCCTAAAATAGTGTCCTTCATGAATAAATTAGAAGCTACCAATGTGGATCCAAACAGGGGTGTCCAAACTTTTCCCACCGAGGGCCGCATACATATTAAAGGATGCAGTGACCTGCAGGCATTTTATACATTTAAAGATGCTAAAATTAATATAATGTAGGTCAATATAATATAAGCTATTGAACAAAACAACATCTTAGCTTTGTGCTATAGGAGACAAAAAAAACAAGTGTAATTTTATCAGAACAAGCGATCTGCAGACCCTCAATGACCCCCGAGCTGCACATTGGACACCCCTGCTTCACCACACATTGATCCACATCACCTTGACGTGTTCTGTCTTTCAGGGTCCTGGATCTTTCCTAGCATCACCCATCAGAGACTCACCTGGCCCCCTGAGTCAAGGACCACCACCTGGTCCAGGACTCCATGATCCACTGTTCCCTCTCGGACCACATGGCCGCCTGCCACCCGGCGGGCCCTACAGACCTCCAAGGCCACCTCTCTACCATCCAACACCGGGGGCCCACGGTCCTCCTCCAAATGTGCCTCTCCCGCTCCCTCCTGGACCCCCGCTGCCAGCCAACGGCCACCCAGGTATGCCTCTACCAGGACCCATGGGTGGAGAGTTTGGACCTCGTCCCGCCAATGGACACACATTCCACCCGCGGCCTGATCCTCGAGGTCCTCCGCCACCGCATTTCCGTCCGCCTCATCATTTTGGGCCGATGCCTCCGCTGCATGGTACGTTCTGGTTGTATTTGTCGTGCTTTTTCTTCTGGTTTAGCAAATAATATCAAATATATCACTAGAAGGACTGGCCCATTTCTGAACTGGCTCTTTTAATGCAGGACCCCGTGGAGTCATGGGACCGCGTCCACCTTTCCCTCCTGACATGCGCTTCCCAGGACCACGTGACCACATGGGCCCACCAATGGACTTGCCTCCAGGTGTCCCGCCACACCCCGGTCGCAGTGAAGCCTTTGGTCATCCTGGAGGTCGGCCCGGTCAGGACCCGCCCCCAAAGCAGGAGGCCTCTCAGGACTCAGCAAGGTCAGCCATGGTCGAGCCTTAAAAATCCAAGCAGAACTTGAACACTCCCCATAAAGCTGAAAGATTACGTCTATATTTCATGAAATAAAATCACACATTTATAAGAATAAGGTCCTCAAAATTAAAGCATCATCAAAGATTGTGTGGGAAATTCTATATACTTAAGTTGAGAGGGTTGCCACTTTTTTTGAACATCTTATTGTGCAATAATGTCAGAGGGTTTGCATTCTTTAAAAAGAAAAATATAGCAATGATTTTTTAAAGATTTTTTTTTATGACATTTCCTGTGGAAATTATTTTTTAAAAAGGGAGAAAGGAGATACTATATAGCTTTTAAGCATTTCAGGATTCACCGTCATTTTTCTCAAGCAAACTTTCCTCTGGAGCCGACTGTAAAGCAAATGTGTAATTTGATGGCCAGATGTATAACTTATTTTACTATGTTGGTAGAACATTTTCAATAATAAAGAATATAAAAACCGCTGGTCTTAACTTGAGTACAGTTCACCTGCAAGAAAGATTTTGCAGGACAATCCTATTAAACCGAAACCTGGAAATACTGTAGCGTAGGCCATCCATTGAAAATGACTGTGTCTTGCCTACAGTCAAGCACGGAGCTGTGTGGGGGTTGTGGGTGCACCGCTGGCTGAAAAAAGTTCCCAAAATAAGCCAAATGCACATTCATGAACTCAAATGCCTTTTCTGTTTATTAGAAATGAATGTTTGAGAAAATTCCCCCCGTCAGTCCACGCATACCATCACACGTCACACATTCAGTTACTGCATCTTCATCTGTTAGCGTATCTTACAAGTCATTTACAGTCCTGGACATTGTAACATTACAAAAATAAAATCTAAAATCAAGTATTGCAATAAAAATGAACACTTAATTACACACAAGACCGTATAATTCAGACATACATTCCTTTTGAATTAAAAAAAAAAAAATCAATACTGGGGAAAGCTGTTCAATAACTGGGTTAAAGATGCAAACATTGCATTTAGTTGACTCATTGCTGTATTTTGTGAGAAATTAATTTATACGTAACAATGATATTAGGTTAGCAGTACAAATGCCACCTGACAAGTAGAACAAGTAGAAAATAAAGGTAATAAAAGACGTAATTAATGACTGAACCGATTTAAGTGGCGCTGCTGGAATCCAAAAACCATTACCTTCTGGTAAGGTGTAACTAAATGTTTAATTTCTGTTATATTTTGTCATAAAAAAATTTGTCACCAAAAAATGATGTGGACCTAACTGTATGAAACTTTGTCGACAGGCAAAATTTGGTGAATTTAATTTGTGTATTTTACATAAACTGGGGAACAAAAACAAAAAAGAGCTGAAATCAATCAAATTAATTTGGTTTTATCGTCGCTAGATTTTATATAAGCTGTATTTCATCTCTATTTTTTTTTTAATTTTTACAGCTGAGCCAAAGTTTTGAACCAAGAAGCATCCAAATGAAATGATACTTTTAGGTGGAATTTTATCAAAATTATAACGCTCATTATTGTGTAACTTGGAGAAGTGGGGGGGCGGAGATGCAACCAGGAAAAATAAAATACATTTTGAGCTTAATTTATTAATGATAAAATGTATTTAATCTTTGTCAGAATTGGTGGGTTGCCAGCGCTTGAAACCAGGAAGTTAAATGTTCACTAAAGTACATGTTGCCACTTTTGTTAAATTTAGATAAGTAAGTTATCTTTTTAGATTTACTTATTTACCTTTAGCATTGTCGAGAATAATAAATTCCAATCTGGATCTGATAATTTTAGCACCTACGACTGGCCTTTTCGTTTGCTTTGCTTAATCCCACATAAATCCACTTTTCTGGCAGTCTTTTGTAATGTTTTGCAGATTTCGGTTTCAAAGTCCAACAGTGCAAACAAGAGATATTTGTTGGTGAGCACCTGGTGCTACGCTTCAAGGAAGACAGTCAATGAACTGGTTAGTGTAAATAAGCGTTGCAGCATGAAACGTGTTCTGTAAAAATGACCGTAACACTGTTTTTTTACAGCAAGCCTAAGAGGGAACGTAAGCGCCTCATTTGCAGGAAAAACATATACAGTAGATCCCCGCTATTTGTGACGGTTGGTGGAAAACCGAATAACGGATGCACCCCTTAACATGCCTCTTTGTTAATAAAACACATTTTAAATTAATGTTTACACATTAAAAGAGGAGTACTACTGTATTTTACTGGCAAAAGTACAGTTACACATCACATCTTGTCGGAGCGTCTTCCTGCTGGAAAATGTTAAGTGAATTGATGCAAGACAGCGCCCCCTCGTGGGATGACTTTTCAAAAATGATCTACAGTTTAAAGCAGAGGAAATAAATCCGTGAATAGGCGGGGATCTACTGTACTGTGAACCAACGTTCAATTCCCTTTTACTTTAATATAGGCGTTGAAGAAGTTATTTTAATTGGCAAGAAAAACATATACAGTAGATCCCCGCTATTTGTGATGGTTGGTGGAAAAACGCACCCCTTAACATGCCTCTTTGTTAAAAAAAAACACATTTTAAATTGAGGAGTACTACTGTATTTTACTGGCAAAAGTACAGTTACACATCACATCTTGTTGGAGCGTCTTCCTGCTGGAAAATGTTGAGTGAATCGATGCGAGACAGCGCCCCCTTGTGGGATGACTTTTTAAAAATGATCTACAGTTTAAAGCAGAGGAAATAAATCCGCAAATAGGCGGGGATCTACTGTACTGTGAACCAACGTTTGTTAATTTATTAATGATAATGTTTAATTTCTGTTATATTTTGCGATAAAGAAACACTATTAAGACCAAAAAATGATGTGGACCTAACTGTATGAAACTTGGTGGACAGGCAAAATTGGTGAATTTAATTTGTGTATTTTACATAAACTGGGGAACAAAAACAAAAAAAAGAGTTGAAATCAATCAAATTAATTTGGTTTTATTGTCGCTAGATTTTATATAAGCTGTATTTCATCTCTATTTTTTTTATTTTTATTATAGCTGAGCCAAAGTTTTGAACCAAGAAGCATCCAAATGAAATGATACTTTTTGGTGGAATTTTTACCAAAATTATAACGCTCATCATTGTGTAACTTGGAGAAGTGGGGGGGGCGGAGATGCAACCAGGAAGAATAAAATACATTTTGAGCTTAATTTATTAATGATAATGTTTAATTTCTGTTATATTTTGTCCTAAAGAAACACTATTATTAAGCACTATGAAACACTATTAGAGAAATAAACCTGCAAATAGGCGGGGATCTACTGTACTGTGAACCAACGTTCAATTCCCTTTTACTTTAATATAGGCGTTGAAGAAGTTATTTTAATTGGGTGGGGTGCGGTGTTGTATTTCTGTGATCATGTTGGTCCGTCTTAGCTGTCCTTGTGCAAGGTTTGGTGAAGATGGAGATAGAGTGGTTTCTTTGTGAGAAGCTGGAGTTTCTTCCTCCTAAAGTCTGTGGGCTTCTTGTACCTACAATTTATAAAAAAAAAAAAAGACTTTTAAGTCATTAAAAATTAGTAAGAGTTTCACACCAACATCTAAAAGCGCATGCAGAGGTAGATAACGCTGATGGATTCTGACCTAAGGGGGGGTTGTCTACAGCCACAGCTCTTAATGCAAATGTTGAGACCCCAGTAATTATGATAACTGAACTGCATTGCGGTGTTTATTAGAGCATTTGCGGTACAACGGGAGTATTTTAGGATAACTCACAGCTCGATCACGATGGGTCCGGGTTTGATCTCGTCCATTTCCAAGAAAGCGAAACATTTTGTGCTGGTAAACCTCTTTTTGGGTTTGTAGTGCTTGAATTCAAAGAAAATGGCTGCTCCTGGGGATGAGAAATTGATATGCTTAAACATCTGCATTAGCATTATATTGTTCTATTCATGTCACTGAACCAGGAAGTATTTAGCATTTTTTTTTTTTTTCAAAGATGGGGAAAAAATGGTACAGTCCTGTCATCATACACCATCCTGTGTGAAAATGTCTAATCATTTGTCTGCTGGCTTTCTTTTAAAGCAGGGGTCTCAAACTCAATTTAAAAAAATAAATAAACAAATTAAGAATAAAGACAATTAATCAATCAGTAATAAATAAGTAAAATAATAATAAAACAGCAAATAAGAAAAACGTAAGAAATCACATACAGTTGGTAGAGAAATTATTTTCCGATTCAAATGTACAGTATTAACAGTTATTTAACCTTTAACATGAACATTAATGAAACTTAATAATTTGACCCAATTAGCAAGTTAGCATCGTACTCTGTTCCTTCTGGGAGCAGCGTCGTAACTTTAACAACATGTTTGATGAGATGCTTTATCTTGACGTGTATTTTCCCTTTTATTCCAAATCATTTCCTGCATTTATTTGTACCCAGTGTCATAAGCCTTTAGCTTCATTGCTAATCCAAAGCAAAACAGGGCGGGGTAACAGGGTAGGGTAACAGTATGGGCGGGGCAAAATCATGTTAATTGTGTCCGGTGTGCACACAGCTTTAAGCTGTCATTTCAACATTAAACTTTGGTATCAAGGTGGGGGGGCCTCAAACTAGCATCTCGCGGGCCGCATTTGGCCCGTGGGCCGCGAGTTTGAGACCCCTGTTGTAGCCTGTGGTCTATTATTAGTCAAAACATAAGTAGTACTCTGGTCACCAGGCGGCTGTCATGTCATATTACATGATAGTACCTGGCACCCGATGTAGCCAGACATGAATGCAGACTAAAAAAAAAAAAGGTTCTCCTCCCAATCCATGTGGAAGTGGTACATTTTTTTTCTTACTTTACTGCGTTTCAAACCCTTTCTGAGGTTTAGAAGGAATACGGCTAACTGTTTAGCTCACTAGCTCGCAGCCATCTCGAGTCCCTACACCATAGGAGCTGTGCACTGCGGTGTAAACGATGAATAATAGGAGCATAAAGGTGACTATAGGGGTGTTATTTCATGTCTGGAGGGCTCTAATAAGTTTGAGTTTGAGACCCCTGGTCTATATAATAGTGTTGGACCAGCCAGGACACCGTTCATGTTGTCTTTAACACGTGGGTTCATTGGTTTGACATCGAACTATACTTTGTTGGCCACATATATATTAAATGGGTACACAGAAAGCTTTCTAGATTTTCCAGAATCTGTACCTATTTCCTTGGATTTACCAAAATGGTCTGTTTTAATTTATCCCACCCATGGCAACGCCCATTCCGCTGAGATTGTTCACAATCCCGAGCAGGCCTATAGCTTGTACTAAGTTACGCCCATATAAGGAAGTCATCGACTGGGTGGAGCCGTTAACTTCTCACTGTGACATCACAGTTAGCGGGGGTTAGGAAAAATCTCTGAAACCGAGCGTTCAGCGCTCATTTCCAAATGCGACAAAGTCATTATGTGAAACTTTGGCATGGTTTAACATAACACATTTATAGGTCCCGCGGGCCGCAGGTTTGAGACCCCTGTTTTAAAGTATCACATTACCTTTAGGTAATTTCTCCAGATGCCTTTGGATCTCTACATCCATGCTGAAATGAATATAGATGTCTTCCTTCTTGGTGGCCACTGGGGTGTCCTGCATCGGGTTCACGTCCACCCCGGTCAAATCTGCATGCACATGACTTTCACAAAGTGGCACCTAAAATTGTCGCACTGTGATAAAGTGGGGTTCACTACCTTTAACACTAATACTCATGTAAGGGTCGATGCACTGCCCGGCGTCTTTCAGACCAATTTTGTCTATTCTTATCGTCAGGAGCGTCATCCCGGGCTCGGAGGGTAACCGTGGCAACAAGGTACCTGCAGAGGACACTGATGTCACGATTCATTCATTCTTGATTCTGCTTGGTCCTCATTATGGGATGAGCTGGAGTCTATCCCAGCTGGTCACACATACAGTATGGATACTTTAGTCTATTCATGCGTTGGTCCTACCTTGTATGACTGAATGAGGCAGGCAAGAAAAAGCGATGAAGCCATGCACAGCGCCAACAGAAAGGACAGAAAAACAAACGGAATTGGACATAGGGACACAACCATGCAGGCAAAAAGGCTTGTACATTTATTATTATTATTATTATTATAATATTATAATATATATAATATTATAATAACACTGCAATTGGTCGACGTAAACGTACCGGGAGCTCTTGGAGGAAAAGCTTCCGTGGAACCCGCGACAGCTGCAGCATCTTCCTCCTCCAGCTCCAGGTTCTCCTCTTCACCGGGAGCGAGGATTCTTCTGATAAGAGATGATTAGGAGAAAGCCGCCATAGTTTAAAGGTCGGATCATATCGGTTTTCGTCATGAGATCAGGCCGATCCGGTTGCCGTGTTATGTGTTCGTAACTTCAACATAACTCCCGGTACTCGGAACAAGTTAGTTGGGTGTTGGGTGTTCTGTTCCATAGCTACAGCAGTAGTTTCCCCTCACTGTGCCCGGACTGCTGTGTCATTGTGTGGGTAGATCACACGGGAAATGCTGCTCTAACCGCTGGTTGTTTATTCATTCATTCATTTTCTACCGCTTATCCTCACGAGGGTCGCGGGGGGTGCTGGAGCCTATCCCAGCTGTCTTTGGGCGTGACTGGTGGCCAGCCAATCACAGGGCACATATAGACAAACAACCATTCACACTCACATTCATACCTATGGACAATTTGGAGTCGCCAATTAACCTAGCATGTTTTTGGAATGTGGGAGGAAACCGGAGTACCCGGAGAAAACCCACACATGCACAGGGAGAACATGCAAACTCCACACAGGGATGGCCGAGGGTGGGATTGAACTCGGGTCTCCTAGCTGTGAGGACTGCGCGCTAACCGCTCGTCCGCCATGCAGCCCAATGAAGAACAATAAAAAAAAATATGACAATAATAAAATAATTTAACTATATTAAAATCTTCTGCACTCTGTGTATGCTAGTGGCACCGCCTCCACCCACTGCGACAAAGAGGCTCTATAACTGAAAAAAGGGCTCATTCCCAGCTGACTTCGGGCCAGCCAATCACAGGGCACATTTAGACAAACAACCATTCACACTCACATTCACAATTCCAAATTCACAATTTGGAGTTGCTAATTAACCTAGCATGTTTTTGGAATGTGGGAGGAAACCAGAGTACCCGCAGAAAACCCACGCATGCACGGGGAGAACATGCAAACTCCACACAGAGATGGCCGAGGGTGGGCGTTGTTTATTCAAGGGACCATCA
This sequence comes from Doryrhamphus excisus, assembly GCF_037039965.1. Taxonomy (NCBI): domain Eukaryota; kingdom Metazoa; phylum Chordata; class Actinopteri; order Syngnathiformes; family Syngnathidae; genus Doryrhamphus; species Doryrhamphus excisus. The sequence continues at coordinate 4,866,771 of NC_136367.1, read as the reverse complement.
ATAAATTACTGACGAGTATTTGACTTAATAAGTCAAATACAGTAAAGTCTCGTTATATCGATATCGGTTATAACAAATTACTGCTCATTACGATACTATTTTCATTTTCTGGCAAATTTCTAGTCTTTTATGATATAATTAGTTCCGTTAGTACGATACCCGGTTATTATGATAATCCGGTTACTACGATGCCCTTTTCATCTCCCGCCAGCCAATTTGGTCTGCTTATATCGATACAAAAGCAGCTTAAATCAATCTTTGCTTAAGGATTTCAATACCAAAAAAGAACACGGCGAACGGCTGCTTCCAGTCAACTTTATTTTTCACACTTCCACCACCAGAGCGCAGCACACACACCGATTCCCGCACTTCCTGGTTCACAGGTCATGCTCAACCCGCCCCACATAGCTGGCCAAACACATGCCTGCAACAGAAGAACCAACTGACATAGCATACACACCTATTCCAACGAAGACACAAGCGTACAAATACATGCATTTAATTGTGTTGTATTCAGATATCTTTTTATCGCTTGCAATAATCACTGTTTTTCATATGTACATGCTGGCGTTCGTGGTTTCTCTCGTGTGTATAGATTCTATACACACGAGAGAAACCACGAACGCAGTTGGTTCTTCTGTTGCAGGCATGTGTTTGGCCAGCTATGTGGGGCGGGTTGAGCATGACCTGTGAACCAGGAAGTGCGGGAATCGGTGTGTGTGCTGCACTCTGGTGGTGGAAGTGTGAAAAATAAAGTTGACTGGAAGCAGCCGTTCGCCGTGTTCTTTTTTGGTATTGAAATCCTTAAGCAAAGATTGATTTAAGCTGCTCGACATTGTTCTATACTATAGAACAATGTTCTATACTATAGAACAATGTCAAGTGCATTACTGCCCACTTTTAATGCAGTTCGGCGCAGGATCGGCTATATCGACAGTCCGGTTATATCGATATTTTTTCCGACTCCCGACAATATCGATATAACGAGACTTTACTGTATTCTAAAATCACACCAAGTCAAATGATTAGTCCTACCTTAAAAGTATATCGCCCGCCCATTTTATTGAGTTAATATACTTTACATATTTTCCTGTCCAAACTATTTAGACTTGGAAGTCAACAGTTCAACTTTGGAGCCGTATTAAATGAAATATGAAATATGGACTCACAATGAAGGGTGTTGTTACCTTAAGGGCACTGGTTGGACCTCGAAGGGAAATTCTTTGTTGAACGTCAGCAAGTTTTTGATAACTAAATAGAAGAAGGAGGAAGACGTGCATGAGTGACATTAGCGTGAGGAGAATCGGTCAACTGTACGTCACTTACTGCTTTCCAGTTTCTTCAGGTCTTCCAACTTGAACTCTTCTGTTGCTTGCGTGCACTGAAACATACGCCATTTATATATATATAACTACACTTATTATGAGTGAATGTTAATAAAGTCATAATTACAAGAAGAAAATGTACGAGGAAACTATAATGTAATATTATGAGGAAGAACAATGTCCTTTTAGTGGCATAGAGTTCAAATATTAAAGAAACAATATATTTTTTGTTGTAATATGAAACAAACAAAACAAAAGTTGTCATTTTGGGAAAATTAGGGTAGGGAAAAGTTATAAAATTATGGAAATTAAGTCATAATATTATATGAAGAATTTTTTTACATTATTTACAAGGAATATTTTATTTAAAAAAGGAGGAAAAAAAAACAAAGCACAAATTTCATACACACCTAAGCTGAGATGTTTTTTTTTTTTATAATAAAAGTGACCCCTATTAGGTTAAAAAAAAAGAAAATTACATGAATAAAGTCATAATTACAAGAAGAAAATGTACGAGGAAACTATAATGTAATATTATGAGGAAGAACAATGTCCTTTTAGTGGCATAGAGTTGAAATATTAAAGAAACAATATATTTTTTGTTGTAATATGAAACACAAACAAAACAAAAGTTGTCATTTTGGGAAAATTAGGGTAGGGAAAAGTTATAAAATTATGGAAATTAAGTCATAATATTATATGAAGAATTTTTTTACATTATTTACAAGGAATATTTTATTTAAAAAAGGAGAAAAAAAACAGCACAAATTTCATACACACCTAAGCTGAGATGTCATTTTTTTTTTTATAATAAAGTGACCCCTATTAGGTAAAAAAATAATAAAATTACATGAATAAAGTCATAATTACAAGAAGAAAATGTACGAGAAAACTAATGTAATATTATGAGGAAGAACAATGTCCTTTTAGTGGCGTAGAGTTGAAATATTAAAGAAAAAATATATTTTTTGTTGTAATATGATACACAAAACAAAAGTTGTAATTTTGGGAAAATTAGGGTAGGGAAAAGTTATAAAAATTATGGAAATGAAGTCATAATATTAAGGGTTCAAAGTCATATTCATACAGACCTGCAAACTGGCACTTCTCATCTCCAGGCATGTTGCAATCTTCCCTAAGGTTTTCTAAAAATAGCGACAAAAAGAAAATGTTAAGTGATTGAAAACCAGGCTTAAACTTAAAATTGTCTACCTTTTGGTCTTCGGTGAAGTCTGAGGAGTTTGTTGACTGAACTTCTTTTTGCAGTTGCCGGGCAAGACTAAATTCAACAACAAAAAAAACGCAAAGTTAAAAAGCTTGTACTTGTATTATTAACGTGTGTGTTTCTGCGCACATCAACGCCCCCTGGTGGTCTGAGAAAAAAGCGTCACAGTGTCAATCTTTGGTTATTTATGCCGTTTTAAAGTTAAGATGCTTTCTTGATGAAATGAGGATGACGTGTTATTTTTGCTTTTCCTGAGGGATGGGTCTTTTTTTTTTCTTATTAGAAAGCATTTCCTGTCAAACCACAGGAAACCCACCCATAACAATGAAGAGGGTGTGGCTGATATTTCTCAATACTCTTGAGGAATATTGTTGGTTGAATGTCTGCACTGCACAGCATGCCGTGAATGTAACACAATGCAGCATTAACAGCATTACAAACACGCACGCACGCGGGGATCTAACTGTTACAAATGCCACATCACGTCCACTGTGGGAAAGGCTTTAACTGAAAATGAGTGACAGCTGCGGGGACCAACTTGTGAGATCTCCCCGCTGACTCCGAGCACATCTGAGGAGCGATGCGGTGCATGCATGCATGCATGCGTGTGTGCATGTAAAAGGCAAGCACATACATGTTTTAATTCCAACTTACATTTGGTACTCGTCTATAGCCTCCACTAATTGTCCCCAAGAGTCAAAGTCTGTGCCTTTTCTGAAACTGGCGTGCCATTTCTGTAGAGTCTTGTTGACATCAGACATGATGGCAGGGCGGGTACCGGGGCGGCGCTCTCAGGACAGCATAGCCGAAGACGACGTTCATCTACGTGGCTTTCGGGCTACACAGCGTCTCTCTCGCTGGGTTTGTTTGCTGTCCAGGGGGGCCGCACTGACTCACACACCGGTGACAACACCGACCAGACCCGGACCAAGCCCTTTCTGACTGCTCGCTGTAAAGTCCCATCCGCAAGGAAGTCAACGGAAGTCCCGCCCATTCTCAGTTCTCGGGATGCGCGCGATTTGATAGACTGCGCAGCCCGTTCGGGCGGCAAAGGAAGTTTTCCATAATTGTGGTTGAAATCGTGCAGTTCCACAATTACACGTACTATGCCTTTATTGTTATTGACTATTTACGTTCAATAAGAAAAAAAAGGTAGCGAAGAAGAGGAAGCGGATAAATATTACGATCGTCATTTCCTGTAATTACGACTGTAATCAATTTGGAATGGCGCAACACTGTAAAAATTCCCACTCTCACGATCTATACATGCATTAGTATATATGACGCATTTGAGACATAGAACGTGAAATGTTTTTTTAAATAATTTTTTTAATAATATTTTTTGTAATAAACTATCAAGGCACATCCGATTGAAATGTCTTTATTTTGAAAATACTCCTACATTTTCCGGTGCAGTAAATGTCCATCTACACAGCTGTGTCAAGTCAACCCATCCTTACTATGGCAGCAGTAGTTAGAACGTGCTAACAGTAAGTTGCAACAACGGTAGTCTCCACCACAATGGCATAAAATGGATAAAGTTACATCTGGCTGTTCTGCGGCTGATGAAGATGAAAGCTTGGACACAGAGGTTATATGTTTGAGGAGAGTCGGGAGGAATTCTGACTGGCTTCGCTTGTTCGAAAACACAGAGGTACACTTTGCTAGCTTGCTTTAGCTAGCTAGCTAGCTAGCTGATCAAAACAACCTGCTGTTAATGTGTCTATGTTTATATTAGGTTGCCCTACACACACTGAAAATTGTATTTTTGCTCTATAAATATATACAATTAATTACAATAAGAATACATAAAAAATACTATTAAATACAACACAGAATGGAAAATATTTTTTCACACAAAAATGCTTCAAATTCAGCACTCGAAAACATCCTCCACTCAACAACACACTGTTATGTTTATAAATGTAAAACATTTAACAACCAAATAAGTACTACTGTTACTCAAATACAACAAGCTGAGATATTAGACAATATTAAGGATGGAAAGATAGCAGAAGATAGTGCCCCTTAAATTGCATTTGAAATACGATATATCATAAATTATTATTATAAATTAAAACACAAACGCAACAGCAGCTAGCCTATCACATGCATCCCATAAAAAACTCAAAAACTCACCTCTTTAAATCTGTTTTTAATGTCTAACTTTTTACACCTGACTGCTGTGCCCCGCTTTTAATCCTGTTTTAGCTGTGTATTAACGAATGAATGTTGTATTTTAATGTATCTTTTACTCTGTTTACTTGCTTTTATTCAACTCCATTCTTCTGTAAAGTGTCTTTGAGTATTTTGAAAAGCGCTATACAAATAAAATGTATTATTATTATTATAAGTGATGACATTGCTCCGTACCGTTATCATCTCTTCTTTCTAAATTGTGCATCCGATGCCTTGTGCCATGTCTTATGCCATTTTCAAGTAGGATTAGTCCTTCCCCTCACACCCTTTTTGGAATTACCCATGTGCATTATGTCTAGAATTGCCACTGGTTGCATTAATATTAATTAAGTGTTTTGTTTTAAAAGTAACTGGTGTCATTTTTGTCTTCAGGTCACCGTTGGCCGTGGCTTTGATGTGACCTATCAGCTCTTGTCTCCTAGTTACCCTTTAATGATATCCAGGCTGCACTGCACTTTCACTCAAAGGGAAGATGGACACTGGACAGTCACGGACAAGAAGGTATTTTAGTAGTAGGAATGTGTTTTAATAGAGACCCAGAATTGGATTTGTATCTTATGTTCCATTTGGGTTACTGAACTTCCTGGTACGCAGGCAGACCCATTGTGTGATGAGTCAAATCTCATGCTGAGTACCGGACCGTCGCAGTTTTGCTTATTCTGCACTTTTGGCTTTTACATGTCAAGCGAGTCGATTGCATGAATGGGTTTAGTTTGGTTTTTATGCCGGATGCCGTTTATGACACAACCCTGGCCGGGAAACAAATGCGAGGCAGAAGAGTGCACCGTTACACCACCAGGGATGGCAACTGGAAATAGTACAGTGGCGCACAAGTGCAAGACTTATTGGTAGAAAGGAAGACCAAAGAGCAAAAGGATGAAAGCTGATGTGAAAGAAGAAAACAGGGTGATGGAAGAGCATGACTCTCTGTGGTGACCCCACCTGAGGCATAGTAGGCAAACAAAGCCATGTTTTTTTATCCTACATGAAGTATATCTCTTCTCTTTGTGATCATGCAGTCTCTGAATGGCGTTTGGGTGAATGGCTGCCGTATCCCCACCGAAGAGGCCCACCCTCTGAAGCTCGGAGACTCCATACAACTCGGCGTGCCTGTCGGGTCCTATATGGAGTACGACTTCACGCTTGTGCAGCGGCCTCTCAGAGAAGTGAGGCAAAACTTGGCAAAGAGACCCAACGGGGGCACAAAAGTAGCCCACATAGCCAAGAAACCCAAGAGGAAATTGGCCCCGGAAGAAGTGGAGCCGTCCACGTCAAAGTCCAAACTGTACCGCTGCTTGTCCGCAGACACGTCATTGGCTCAGTCGTGCCCTCTGCCTCCAGTCGTGCACGACCAACACCGTGATCACCCCCAGCTAAAGCAGACCACTCCCCGTCGACACATGGAAGAAACCATACTGAACTGTGGTGCTTCAGGTGCCCCCTGTGACTTAGACAACTTGCAGACGTACGTTTTCATTACAACCTTGTCCTATTTTTGCTGTGTGTAAAAACACAGACAAAATAAACGCTCTTTGACAAGCCAGTATCGCTAAATCTCAGTATGAGATTAAGGGGCTACTGTTAAGAATAACTAAGCATGTACTTTTTAGTACATGGTCACAGTACTACAACAACAAAAGAATCTGCTCCCCCTTCTCGCAGGTTCAGCCAAAACATCTTGATGCTGAGCGAGCAGGTGGATACCACCGAACGACAAGTCGCCATGCTGGAGGGTGGACCGCAATCGAGTGACCCGCTCATAGAGGAGCAGGTCAAAGAAATGCTACGGCCTTTGAAGGCCCTCTGTGTCAAGATGCAACAAATGAAGACATTGGAGCGATCATTCCGTGCAACTGTGCAGCAGCCAGAGGTGAGAGAACATGCATCCATTTTCAACTGTCTACGGGCGACAGGCGGGGTACACCCTGGAATGGTCGCCAGCCAATCACAGGGCACATATAGACAAACAACCATTCACACTCACATTCATACCTATGGACAATTTGGAGTCGCTGATTAACCTAGCATGTTTTTGGAATGTGGGAGGAAACCGGAGTACCCGGAGAAAACCCACGCATGCACGGGGAGAACATGCAAACTCCACACAGAGATGGCCGAGGGTGGGATTGAACAATAAAAAAAATGTGACAGTAATAATATAATTTTTACTATATTAAACTCTTCTGCACTCTGTGTGTATGCTAGCGGCCCCGCCTCCACCCACTGCGACAAAGAGGCTCTATAACTGAGAAAAGGGCTCATTCCCAGCTGAGAACATGCATTGCTGAAATGTACTTTCATTGTAGTTTATTCACAAAAATGTAAAAATACAGACACATTTCACATTTCTCAATAACTTTGTGAGTTTACAAAATACTCAACAATAAAAACAAAAACATGAATGCAATATTTGTACAAAAGAATACAGTAATGAGAAATGAGTAATGAGATGAGCCCACAGCAATAGCAATATGATATACAGTATCATGGCCTCAGTGCTACAGTCATTTTTAGTTAGTTTTTTTTTATATTACAATCTGAAAAAGTACATCTTCTTGTGTATTATCAGTATTTATTGTGCTTCTATTGTGTATTTAAAGGCTCTGAAAACACAGCAGCAAGAGGAGCTGATGAAAAAACAATTGGAAGAAGCCTTGCAGGAGGTAAACACCAAACAATAACATGACGCAAGCTGAGCACACATAAACACGTACCTAATACCTAGTACACCTACGCCTAAGTGTATTGTTGAATTTATGTTTGCCAACTCTACACCCATCAGCAGAAGAAAGTCATAGATGAACTCGCTCACTCTCGGAAAAGCTTTGAGGAAATTATTCTGGCCAAAAACAAAGAACTCGAAGTAACAAAGGTGAGTCGTCACTGCAGCTTTCAATATGACCTTCCATCCGTGCCGCCTCATTCCATGTTTCTTGTTAGGAGGAGAAGGAAAAGGCCAGGGCCCAGAAGGAGGAAGTGGTCACACAAGTGACGGAGGTCCTGGAAAACGAGCTTCAGTGCATCATCTGCTCTGAGCTCTTTGTGGAGGTGCGAGTCGCCGGCACCTCGACGCGTCTTTTGAGTGTGCGAGTCAAAGAGAGTCCTAAACACTGAGATGTTTCTCCATTGGCGTTTGTAGGCCGTCATCCTGAACTGTGCTCACAGCTTCTGCTGTTACTGCATCAAGCAGTGGTGTAAGAAGAAAAAAGAGTGTCCCATCTGCCGAAGGGCCATCAAGTCTCAAACCCGATGTCTGGCGCTGGACAACTGCATCAACAGCATGGTGGAGAACCTGAGCTTGGACATGAAGGCCAGGCGCAAGATGCTGGTCGCCGAGAGGAAAGGTGCTTTAAGATTTCAGCCCAACAACTCTTTTTGGTGTCTGGGGGCAATTATCTTGAAACCGACCAAATATTTTAGGGGAAAATATTTAACATTTATAATCACATTTTTTCAATGACTATATGAAGTAGACGTTGAAAAACTGTATTTAAAATAGCTAGGTAATTGTGTCTTGCCATGAAGCGTGGTGGTAACGTGAAAAAGTTCTCCCACCAGCGGGGGGAGCTGCAGTTCATTCATTCATTCATTCATTTTCTACCGCTTTTCCTCACGAGGGTCGCTGGGGTGCTGGAGCCTATCCCAGCTGTCTTCGGGCGAAAGGCGGGGTACACCCTGGACTGATCGCCAGCCAATCACAGGGCACATATAGACAAACAACCATTCACACTCACATTCATACCTATGGACAATTTGGAGTCAATTAACCCAGCATGTTTTTGGAATGTGGGAGGAAACCGGAGTACCCGGAGAAAACCCACGCATTCATGGTGACAACTGACGGTGGAATTGAACCCTGGTCTCCTAGCTGTGAGGTCTGCGCGTTAACCACTAAAACCCCTGTGCTGAGCTGCAGTTCAGTAAAAAAAAAAAAATAATAATAATAATTTCAACATTGGCTGCACGGCGGTCAAGTGGTTAGCGTGCAGACCTCACAGCTACGAGACCCGAGTTCAATCCCGGCCATCTCTGTGTGGAGTTTGCATGTTCTCCCCGTGCATGCGTGGGTTTTCTCCCACATTCCAAAAAAAAACATGCTAGGTTAATTGGCGACTCCATAGGTATGAATGTGAGTGTGAATGGTTGTTTGTCTATATGTGCCCTGTGATTGGCTGGCCACCAGTCCAGGGTGTACCCCGCCTCACGCCCGAAGACAGCTGTGGTATATAAGATAAGTGGTAGAAAATGAATTTCAACATGTACTGTGGCAGAGCAGGATCACCTCCCATAGAAAACTGTTTAAAAGTTTATAGACACTAATATGTTATATTAAAGTTTCACTTATAGTATTCAGGGTTCTCTAATGCAAGAAGTATGGAATTTGATATGATAAATAGTATGAACAATGGAAACTTATAACTTATAATTAAAAAAATAACTATATCAAATAAATTCTTCTGTTGACTTGCCAGCTGCCGAGTCTGGACATGCGATTACGATCCAAGATGAGGACAACAGCAGCAGAAACCGAAGCAGCAGCAGCAGCAGAGACGATTGACACCCCCAGCAGTCCTCCTGACACAACGTCTCCCTTAAGTCATTTCTCAGGTTTTTTTTTCTGTAGGAGGCAGGAAGAAGAACTTATCCTTGTCATGTTCCCCCCGGTGTATCTCTGGGACCCTGAGAAACGAGTCTGTTTTTGTTTTTTTTTTGTTTGTTTTCCAACATTTAAGAATAAAAGTTGTTTCTGTGCATATGCTGGACATGCTTCTGGTGGAGCTGTTGGACTCAATAGTTAATGTTGTTTTTGTATGATATCACAAAGACTATTGTTTTTTGCAGCCGATTTACTGCGTAAGTGGTTTAGGGCTTCCGGTTGGTGCATTTCCTTCACAGTCCTGCAGGTGGCAGCATTTTTAGTTCACTTTGTGGCTTTTCGTTGACTGGCGTTCGGTTGCTATGGAAATAAGAGTATCAACGGGACGATTCGTTGCAGGTATGACCTCCTGATTATTTTTCAAATATAAATTATTTACCAAGAGTCGAACCACAGCTTACCTTTGCAACAGCCACTGTAATTGATCACATTATATTAAGTTACCCTGCATCAATTATTGTAATAGAATGCATGAAATATTAAAAACAAATGAAGGCAACAAGAAAAAATATGTGTTAAAAATGTGGGTTTTTTTTCATTTACAGAAAGGATTTACAAAGAAACGAGACAAACTACTCCAAAAAAAGGTGTGCCAAGACTGGACTGTGAGTAAAGTGTGATTGTCACATTTAAGTCATGTAGTTTTAATGCACTTCAACCAATTTCAATAAGCACCTTTTCACTTTGTCATGAATTTAATCCATTTTGGAGTACAATTGTACCATAGAATTGTGGAAATTAGCAAGAATTCCTGTCATAATTGAATTGAATTCCAATTTGATTAACATTAGCTTCATGAGATTTCTGTTTTTTGTTAATGTTACAGAAAAAGTCCTCAATGTCAATATGTCCAGACACACTGGATGCCAAAGCACCCTGGTTGCAGACAGCAGGAGACTGAGGAGGATCATCGCTGAGAATCCAAACTGGTCCTTGGGCCTTATTCCCTACTTATCAAACCTATGCTTGGATTGCATTGTGAAAAACTTTGAGGGTATGCTGTTCTTTTTTTTCCACCTAATTTGATTGGGCCCTCTAAATGCCCTCATTTGAAGCCCTCTGTGTCTGGCAGGAACCCCCATCTATGAGGAGCTCGGACCCAGCCAGAAAGACTTTGTGCAGGAGAGACTGTCACCATCACTGCCCCTCCCTGTGACCGCCAACTTGATCGGCGACGGCGTCTACTGGAGACGATGCTGTGAGCAGCGGTGGGACATTTGTGACGTGTCTCATTACGGCCACAGCTGGAAGCGGATGTTCTTCGAGAGGCACCTGGAAAATATTATCGAGCGTTTCATTCCAGAGACGACCCACACCAGGACGGTTACAGAGTTCATCCCTCTGTGCGAGAGGTACGTGAAGAGGCTGGACATCTCCCAGATGCTACCACCTGTCAAAGAATCCAAGCCGGGAAAACACGGAGAGGAAGTGGACTTGCTGAGCGAACCCGACTCGGATGCTGCTCTCATGGAACACTTTGACTTCCGTCATCTTCTGGACAAGCTGGGAAGCCTGGAGGAGTTCCACTTGACCTACTGGGTCAAACAGTGTGGAATGAACTTCGAATGGAGGATGTTCGAGATGGCGGAACGGGACTGTGAGACTCTTTCCATGGCGCTTGAATCCTGCAAGACCTTGAAGGTGAGAGACTTTTCTTACATGAGGCGTTCAAAGACCTCACATTGATAGTTTGATGTTTTTCTAGGTCTTACGACTCTATGAAAGCCACATTGACGATCATAAGTGCAAGATGCTGGTCTGCTACCTTGTGAACCACCCCTCCCTGACGGAGCTCAACCTTTCACATAACATCATCGGCGACAGGGGGGCCAAGGCGGTCGGCAAGCTGCTTCAATCCAGCAAACTGGAAATCCTCAACCTGAGCGACAACCTCATTCAAGACTCGGGAGCCGGCTCCATCGCTGCCGCCCTGTCCAAAAACTGTCCTCTTTTGTCCCTCAACCTGCGCATCAACCGCGTGGGCGATGACGGCGGTCAGGCCATCGGCGCGGCCTTGCTGAACAACACGACCTTGCGCCACCTGCACCTGGGGGCCAACATGATGACCGCGCCCACTGCCGTCACGCTATCGGAGGCACTGGCGAAAAATCGAACCCTGAAGAGCATCAACCTCTCCTGCAACAAACTGGGTGTGGTGAGTCAATCTCGAAATTGTAGCCCTCCTGTAACCCCCCCCCCCACAAATAGATTGCAACCCCTAATTTAAACCCTTCAGTAGAACAATTTAGAAATACATTTTACTCACCATGAAATGTTGCTTCAGCCCTTCTTCAGCCCAGTCTTTTCTTGTAGGAGATGGAACTTAAAATGGAAAGATTAATGTTGAGAAAAATGATGTTACCAAGCTAATTTTTATTAAGTCATGGCAACTTGAATTTTGTTTGAAGCTTACCAACAATAAAATTTGAGTGTATATGACATTCAAAATTAAATTCATGTAATAGCCAACATTATTATTTGAAAAATAAAGTTAGCAACTTAGAAAGTTGATCTAAATCAATTAATTTTTAACATTTTTTACATTGCATTTATGAATTAAATCAAGTGGTGATACTCCAAATTACTTTTTAGAGTGTAGTATATTTTCTGTTGCTGCACAAAAAAGGTCTGCAATGTTACTTCTAATTGAGGCACATCTTTAAAATAACAAATACGGCATTTAACCACTTTTTCCCCCAGAATATCCCAACATTTTCCTGCTGATTTTTCCCCTTTTTGGGTTAAAGTGATCACCTGAAGACCGCACATATTTGATGTCATCATGAAGTCTTATTTCAGAGCGAAACTCGTCAAACAGGGCGGCCATTTTTGTCTTAATGATGCAACAACATGCAGTAGACACACATATACAAATACTTTGTTCCCCCTTCTCTGTATGCGTGTACAGGATGGAGGAAAAGCTCTAGAGGAGGCCATATCCCAAAACAGTTCCTTAACAGAATGCGATATCCGACTGACTGAGATCGACGAGCAGAGCGCCGCCATCATCAACAAGGCAGTTTGGACCAATGAGAGATCAGAAGGAAAGAAAGAAACACAAGATATTGAGGTACAGTGGATATACTCCCGTTTATTCTCCGCTACCTGCTTTGCCTTACAGTTTGTACACCTTTTTTTGTAGTTTTTGTCCATGTTGTAGATTTTAATTCATCAGTTTGGTCATAAGCAATGAAAATTGTATACAAATACTTTATACTAAGCCACTAAGTCATTTTGCTATTTCTGACTCTGCATAGTGTAATTAACTGTAAACTGTAGACATGAGAGCAACAGGATGACAAGTTATATCATTGAAAATTTGGACATTTACCAAAGAATTCAATACAGTAAATATATACACAAACATAATAATGGTGCAGTTCCCCTTTAAGTCATCACTTCATTTAAGCCTAGTAGCCACAATTTACTATCCTCCTTTTGTTTTTGTTTTTCTGCTGTAGGAACCAAATCACTTTCCTGACAGTCCTCATCAGGGTACACAACATCAAGACACAGACGAAGAAGAAGAAGAAGAAGAAGAAGTAGTCCAAGAAGACGCAGTAGTTCAAGAAGAAGAAGAAGTAGTAGTTCAAGAAGCAGAAGTTCAAGAAGGAGAAAAAGAAGAGGAGGAGGAAGAAGAAGAAACTGCAGTTAATGCTTAAAAAATAATGGATGGCTCCATAAAGGGTTAGTGCTTTATGAATCTATGAGTTTCTTTTATATCAAAAATGTTTTGGTCTAGCTGATTGCAGATGGAGGCTCGACTGTCAAGTATCGTCAAATCCAAAATCATTTTACTTCATGTTCTCGAGGTACAAAACTTGGGCTACATAGTATAACTCAAGAGTGGTCAGCATACAGCTTGCACAGTCGTGTATACTTAACATCCTTAAATAAATAAGTAAAAAATAATTTTTAAAAATAAATGACTAAAAATAAATAATAAATAAGTAAAAAATAAATTAAAAAAATAAATAAGTAAAAATAAATAATAAATAAGTACAAAATAATTTCTAAAAATAAATAACTAAAAATAAGTAATAAGTTAAAAAAATAATTGTAAAAAATAAATAACTAAAAATAAATAATAAATAAGTAAAAAATATATTTTTTAAATACATAACTAAAAATAAAAAATAAATAAAATATTTTTAAAAATACATAACTAAAAATAAAAAATAAATAAGTAAAAAATAATTTTAAAAAATAAATAACTAAAAATAAATAATAAATAAGTTAAAAAAAAAATTTAATAAATAACTAAAAATATATAATAAGTAAAAAATATTTTTTAAAATAAATAACTAAAAATAAATAATAAATAAGTAAAAAATATTTTTTAAAAATAAGTAATAAATAAGTAAAAAATAATTTCTAAAAATAAATAACAAAAAATAAGTAATAAATAAGTAAAAAAATAATTTTGAAAAATAAATAACTACAAATAAATAATAAATAAGTAAAAATGTTTTTTAAAAATACATAACTAAAAATAAAAAATAAATGAGTAAAAAATATTTTTTAAAAATAAATAACTAAAAATAAATAATAAATAAGTAAAAATATTTTTTTAATAAATAACTAAAAATAAATAATAAATAAGTAAAACATATATTTTTAAAATAAATAACTAAAAATAAATAATAAATAAGTAAAAAAATATTTTTTACAAATAAATAATAAATAAGTAAAAATAATTAAAAAAAATAAATAACTAAAAAATAAATAAAATAACTCATTAATCAACTCATTAACTCATCATAACACATTGCTATTATTCTCTAAATAGCTGTAATAAAGTGTGCACACCTTACAGTGTACATGCACAAATGTACAATGCATTTTCCCAAAGGGAGGGGCTCCATGCTGTGCTTCAGAATGTCACCGTACATTTTGAAATTCATGAATCGCAACTCCCCGGCACCGGCAGCACTCATGCAGCCCCAGAACATGATGCTACAGGCACAATTATCTCGGTACTCACACGTGTTTCCAGCTATTTAGACTATAATGGAGTGGTGTGTTGAATAACAAGCTGTACACTGACTTCTCCAAAGATTTTGGATATATCCACGTTATTGTACCTTGGTTGCTGAAATGTGCTAAATTGTAACATCATGTACGTTTTCCAGCCAAATTTATTCCTGTTTTATCATAGGTTAATAAGGATACTCCACACTGAATGAGCTTCTACTTTAGAACTAACTTCATTTTAAAGGCGCTGTCCTACTGCATATCTGTCTCGAAAGTTGCAGTACTCCTGATTTTCCTGAACATACACGGACATCCACTCCACAGTAGAGACGAGTGTTCTTTCAGCTCTTTAAAAAGCCATCTTCTGGTATTATTACATGTGACACTATCAGCAGTCAACGCAGGCCTCTGCCTATTTTCAGCGTCTTTGAGAGCCAGCTCTCCGCTTGTCTGTCTGATATGCATCAGCAGCTGGAGCAGCAGAAGCAGCATCCAGCTATACCGCGGCTAAATTACACCAAATCCATGATTGTATTCAAAACCACTTAAAGGAGACATGACGTACTACATTTGAAATCGAGGACGAGATGTTTGTTCGTCGGTAACAGCAACAGTTTTTAAGCACTTCCTTAGAGAGGTAGTTGCAAAAGAAATAGTATTAAAAAGTAATGCTTGAAAATAAACTAGTTTATTATTTCTTGGTTAGTATTTGTACAAAATGACAGTTTACAGTCAGTGTGAAAGCCTTGAGGAAATGCTGGTAGTGCATGTGTCCTTTAGCACTCCTCCGCTGAATTATTAATAATCCGTGTTGCTATATTTACCTAGCCAGGAAGTATAATGTCATCGCAAACCGATAGTTCAGCATCTTTATCAGGCAGCTCTTTAAAAATGTCTACTACACAAGACATATCAATGCCTGAAATGTAGGCCATATTTTTTCAACTTTTTTCATTCATGTCATTATTTCATAATGCAAACTGAAAGGTTTTCTTCGTATTTGTACAGCTAAACCTCTAAGCAGGACTGAATATCCACAATCAATTTTTAAAATATATATTAGTTTCCTTACATTGGGGGCTCGCCACAAATGAATTTGGACTGCCACAGATAAATTTGGCACCTCCCGCTGACTCTCATTCACATTATAATGGGACTGTTTGTTGTTACAACTCTGTACAATGGCATCCTAGCCTCTTCAATAATATAATGTTACAGAAAGCCTGTGTAATGTCTAGTTTGAGCTAGCGCTAGCTAGCTGTGCAATATGTTTTTATGCTCTGCTTAATGAATTAATTAATTTGACTGGAAAAAGATGGAGGATTATATACCCAAATTCACCAGGAGGCGATCAGAACGTTTCCTAGAGAAAGCATAAGCATGCACTTATTATACAAATTAAAGGTAAGCACACAAATATTTTTCAGTTTATGAAAAGTGGTATCAAAATATGTGAAGTAGTCCCCTTTTTTTGGTTATCCTCTTAAAGGTGTCATTAAAATGTTTTAAAATTACTTTTCCACCACTGGTTGAATTTCAGTCTAAAAACAATATGCGTTCAAAAGAGTAATACATTACAAAAATGCCTCCTGGAAACAAAATACTTATAATACATATGACTCTGTGCTGTCGCCTGTCCATTGCCGTGTACTATACGTGTTCCACATGTGTGGATGAAGACCACTGTGGAACACATACGCAACAATGTACAGGTGAATTTGACAATATGCTTGGACATTTTGGGTTATTCTTTGGCTTTTTTGTGACATTTTTATTCCCCCAAAAAGAAGACTGTACGAGTACTAGACTCACATTTAAATACATTTTAATACGAAGAGTGGTTAACTTGCCGGTAAAAATGTAACGTTAAAAAATTCCCTGTACATTTATTAAAGGTTGAACTATGGCAGCAGAGGGAAAGAACAGATTATATATCGATGTTCCACAGTATTCCCTGTGAAAAATCGAAACGGTAGGACTGGTAGTTTTTTCTTTACAACACAGTGTTACACCCGCAAACGTAATAACTGCCCACAAACGTAATAAACCACAAACGTCATACAAATCTGCAGCTTTGAATGCAAATGTAATAAATTTCCCACAAACGTAATAAAATTTGCCCACTGCAAACGTAATACTGAATTTCCCTACAAATGTAATAACTATTACATTTGCAGGAAATTATTACATTTTGTTTTTGGCCGTACATGTGCGTTTTAGTTACAGTATATTATTGTATGTGTGATTTTGTGTGTATATGGGGAAGAAATAAATAAAAATGGAAATAAATAAATCAAAAGAAATAATAAAATATAATCATAACAATAATAATTTAATTATGTTACCTTTTAAATTAAAAAATACATTATAATTTCATAATTAAAGATTCCTTCAATGCAGGGGTCTCAAACTAGTGTCCTGCGGGCCACATTTGGCCCGCGGGCCGCGTGTTTTGCCTTGATATGAAAGTTTAATGTTAGTGCGGCCCGCGCAAGTTTGATATGGATGCTGTATGGTATCATGTACCCAGAAAAAATTATTACGTTTGATTTATGTTCATGTTAAAGGTTAAATAACTGTTAATAGTTATCCTCCCTATCCGTGTGGAAGTGGTAAGTTTTTGGCTATTTAAGTTTAAAGGAAATAATTTGAAGGCTACCGTTTAGGTCGCTAGCGCTCTAGTTTGCGAGTTAGCATTTATTGATTTATTACTGATTATTCTTGATTTGTCTATTTATTTTTCATCTTATTTTGTGTAGAAAAATAAAAAGTAAGATATTTGAGAACAGTGGAATGTTTTATCAGAGCTTTTCTTGTAGAAAATTGGAACCAAAGCAAAGTTTTTTTTATTTTTTTTGTTTTTAATAAATGCGTTTTTTTTTTGTTGTAAAACCTGATGCGGCCCAGTCTCACCCAGACCTGATCTCCAGTGGACCCCCAAGTAAATTGAGTTTGAGACCCCTGCTTTAATGTATTCAAATGATACTCTTTGAATAATATTTTTTCCACAAAAATAAAGAAAAAAAAAATTATCTTGTTAAAATCTTCTCCCTCATTAAAAGAAGAAAGAACAAAGATGATTATTTTGTCTCATATTACATTTGTGGGAAGTTATTACATTTACAGATTTTCACTTTCCCACATATGTAAAATTCAGTATTATGTTTGCAAATAGTAGTAGGCAAATTTTATTACGTTTGTGGGATTATTACATTCAAAGCTGCAGATTTGTATTACGTTTGCGGGTGTAACACACAGTGTTGATAAAAGAACTTTAAAGGTATTGAAAGCCACAATGTATTCTGTGCAACAATCACATCATATTTGCGTCCCCTCACTCTCTCGTTTTGAGGTCTGTCTCATCCAACATGTCCACGATCAAAAATCACAGAGATGTTTCCACACAGGATCCGTTCCTGTGCAGAGAGCGATGATCGTGGTTGAGGCAGCCTTCATTGTTATGTACAATGAGTACGGGAAAGTAGAGCGCGTCTTGGTAAGCCGGAGGGCTCTCCGCCGTGTCCGGCTGGCCTGACAGGCAGCGCGTGCTCTCCGTGGGCCGGCTGGGCTCGTCCAGGCTCCCGCTGCTCCTCCACGGGCAGCTCCGCCTGGAGCCGTAGAGCCGCCCCAACGAGAAGCGGCTGGCGCTGAATGGGAGGCGAGGGCTCGCCGTGTTGCAGATGCTCAGTGCGCTGCGTGAGAAAATGGAGGAGCTGCTGATGGCGCGCTGGCACCGCTGGCAGTTCTGTCTGTAGCTGCCGTAGCGCCGGCAAACCGAGTAGTTATTGCAGCTGCCCGAGATCTGAGCCAAGTCCATGAGAACCGCTTCGGAGTAGCTGGGGACCAGTTGTTGGTTGGAGCGGATGTGCCACTCCAGCTCCGTGCTGTCGATGGTGTTGACGCGTGGGATGTGTCTGCAGTAAGGACGCTCCTCCGAAGGCGTCACCGGCACATAGTCGAAGCCGAAGAGCTTCTCCACGTGGTAGTGGACGCATGCGGTTCGGTACTCGCTCAGCACCCGTAAAGGCCAGGACAGAGTCAAAGCGGCTGCTGCCCAGAAGGTGGAATGTCCTGCATACCATGGAAGGTGATCCGGATCTGAGAAGGCAATCATGTATTCCTTAAAGTCTACATTCTTCAGGTGCATCCCTTCACGGGCCTCCATGTAGTCATCCAAACCTTCATTCTCTGTGAAGAACCTGGCCCTCTGGGTCAGGTAAGAGTTCTCCGATTCCACGTTAGCAAAGCTGAAGCACTTTGTGAACCTTAGCTTAGTCATCGGGAAGCATTCCATGCCCTGCAGGTGCTTGGAGATGTCCTTGACGCCGCAGTTCCCATAGTCGAACTCGGCCTCAGCTACATGCGTGTTGACTCTCTCGTGGTAGACTTGCGTGGTGGTGTACGCGTCGCCGTTACGGTAGCGTGTCACCTGCCGCGTCCTCCTCACGTAGTGGTAGCTGATAGCCTTCCACCAGATGCACGGCGTGGCCTGCTTCATTCTCTGGATGCGCTCGGCTACGTTGTCCACGTCCACTTTGTACTGAAGTTGGCTCCTGGTGTAGCAATGCCAGCACTCCACCAGGTAGACCACGTAGAGCATGACCAGGAACGCCATGGGGATGTAGATGTAGCCATTGGAGCAGGGACTGTCGTGGTACATCATGGACTTGCCCTTGTAGGCGCTGTCGAAGGAGAGGCGTGTCACGGTGGTCATCTGGCACCAAGCCATGGCGCCCACACAGCCGTACATGAGCAGGGACAGCAGCAGACATTTCCAGTGGGTCTCCTGACACAAAGACTTCAGCAGGGACTGTTTCTGAGGCTGCTGCTGCACGCGGAAGAAGAAACAACCACAATCAGGTATTTGATCACACAGCGCTACCGCTAAACTGCCCCAAATCTTAATGTGCTTTGCTTTTTCTTTGGCTTGTTTCTGTCTTTAAATGAAGAGACTTGCATCCGAGTATATGCTGCAATCATCAAAGGGTTAAAAGTTGTGCAACATTTAACAACAATGCAACAAGGGTGAGTAGTTTTGTTTTATTTTGGTTGTATTTACCCTTTAGTATTTTTACTATACCGTGATCAACTTCAATGACAGTTAAGAGAGTTATATTGCGATTTATTATTTCGGGTTATTATCTTATCTGTGGGCGGTACGGTGGTCTAGTGGTTAGACCTCACAGCTAGGAGACCAGGGTTCAATTCCACCCTCAGCCATCTCTGTGTGGAGTTTGCATGTTCTCCCCGTGGTTTTCTCCGGCTAGGTTAATTAGCGACTCCAAATTGTCCATAGGTATGAATGTGAGTGTGAATGGTCGTTTGTCTATATGTGCCCTGTGATTGGCTGGCCACCAGTCCAGGGTGTACCCCGCCTCTCGCCCAAACACAGCTGGGATAGGCTCCAGCACCCCCGCGACCCTCGTGAGGAAAAGCGGTAGAAAATGAATGAATAAATGAAATGCCAAATTCATTATCATACTACCTTCAACAGTCATCAATCTAAATCAGAGGTCTCAAACACGCGGCCCGTGGGCCAAATGTGGCCCACAGGACACTAGTTTGAGGCCCCCGCCTTGATATGAAAGTTTAATGTTAAGTTTGATATAGATGCTGTATGGTATCATGTACCCAGAAAAAATGATTGTTTGATTAATGTTCATGTTAAAGGTTAAATAACTGTTAATAGTTATCCTCCCTATCCGTGTGGAAGTGGTAAGTTTTTGGCTATTTAAGTTTAAAGGAAATAACTTGAAGGCTACCGTTTAGGTCGCTAGCTCTCTAGTTTGCGAGTTAGCATGTGTCTCAAGACCCTGCAGTTGCGCAATATGTTGTAAATAAAAAGAGTATAAATGTGACTATAGTCGTGTTTTGTCATGTCTACAGGGCTCTAATAATGCTTTGTTCATTTTAATCTGAAAAAAATAATTTGTCTACCCACCAACTATATGTGGTTTCTTAAGTTTTTATTATTATTATTATATTTATTTATTTATTACTAATTGATTGATTTTCTTTATTCTTAATTTGTTTATTTATTTTTTATCTTATTTTGTGTAGAAAAATAAAAAGTAAGATATTTGAGAACAGTGGAATGTTTTATCAGAGCTTTTCTTGTAGAAAATTGGAACCAAAGCGAAGTTTTTTAATTTTTTTTGTTTTTAATAAATGTGTTTTATTTATTTATTTTTTGGGGGAAAACCTGATGCGGCCCAGTCTCACCCAGACCCAAGCTCCAGTGGCCCCCCCAAGTAAATAGAGTTTGAGACCCCTGATCTAAATGACAAAAACAAAACAAAACAAAACCACTTCCCCTGTAAACAATAGACAATCTGACCAACATAGCTGAAGCAAAAATATCCGTACGCATCTAAAAATGACTCCAAATCAGCCTGCTCGTGCTTATGAAATATTGAGTAAAATATTCTGTGTTGTAAGTGCTTTGGCATAGTTTATGCATGAGCCGTTCCACATGTCACAGTCTGTACACATCCACCATCATCAAGGCAAAGAATCCCATCGGAGATAAAAGTACAATGCGTGTCTGTCTGCTTTGCACTTTGCATGTGCTGCTATGAAGTCGATGCTCATGTAGTGTGTGCATGCTAATTAAAGGCCATATTCAATGCCAAGCCAGTGAGGAGGGGGGCGGGGGCGGGGGGGGGGGGGGGTGCAAGGCAGCAATGGGACTATAACATAAAGCTGGTGGTGTCTGTCCTTCATCACCTCAGGGAAGAGCGAACCCCCATGCCTGGATCATGACTTAGTCACGCTTTTTTGGGGGAAGCTGCCATGCAAACCTGGCAAGGACTCAAAAGTCCCACGAATAACGTATTTTTTTTTCCTTTCACATTCATGATGCTATGGGTGCAGCTGACACGTTATTGTCAGCCATCGTCTTCTACAGGACAGTGCATAGGTCAAACCCCTTACGTGTGGACACAACAACATGTATTCAATACATCGTGTCAGCAACACTTCCAAGTGACAGGCGAGCATCAATAATACATGTTAGTTCTTCATAGTCCTCACTTCCACCCCACAGAGGTGAAGGAGATTAACACTGAAACTCCCATTGAGATGATTAGCCCACTGCAGAAGAAGTATTTACCGGTATCTATGCATGCGTACAAATATAATCAATACAACATGACACACTTTATGGCTCACGTTACTCTTTTACGGCCTCTGGTGAAGCAGCAGTGGCGGCACTAATAAGCTGTTATTTGCTTTAAGTTGGGCAATATAAATAACCTTAGTTTTGGACCTACACATAGTCGGAAAGTGGCATTTTAATGCAAAAATAATGGTAATAGTTTTATTTCATTTGAACATGCATCAGATTACAATTGAATGCATCCCATAATTAGTTCACAGTTCCACATGTCCAAAAGGAGTAGGAAGAAGCAAAGCTTATTGAATCCTACCCCTCCATCTGGTACTTTTACAATCAGTAACTGTTACATTTGTTCACTTCCTGCTTTCCTAATATAGTTTAAGTTTTTATTTTTCCATTGAATGCATCCCATCAGTTCACAGTTCCACATGTCCAAAAGGAGTAGGAAGAAGCTAAATTTATTAAATCCTACCCCTCCATCTGGTACTTTTACAATCAGTCACTGTTACATTTGTTCACTTCCTGCTTTCCATAATACAGTTTAAGGTTTTTTTTTTGTTTTTTTTTTTAATAATGTACCTCGTACCGAAGTATGAGGTGATATGAGCATCCAATGCCATAATGGGTACCATAGTAAGTGTCAATATAGTGATATATATAGCACATCATGACTGGTTCAAGACTCTTCATCCTTGTATTTAGCAAACATCAACTGCTTGTATTGTTTCTTGAATTGGCTCATCGTTGTGCATTGTTTGATTTCCTTACTCAATCCATTCCATAGTTTGATTCCACATACTGAAATGCTTTTTAACGTAGTCCTAGCATAGAAGTGTTTCAAATGTAGTTCTTCCCTGAGATCATATTTCAAGTATTGGATGACATTTTTAGGTAATTGGTTTTTAGCCTTATGCATTATTTTAGCTGTTTGAAGATGAACTATATCAGCAAGTTGAAGTATTTGTGATTTTAGAAATAAGGAGTTAGTATGTTCTCTGTAGGCGCCATTATGAATTATCCTTACTGGCCTTTTTTTGCAGTACATTTAGCGAGTGATGATTGCTTTTGTAGTTATTAGCCCATATTTCCACACAATAAGTAAGATATGGTAGAACCAGAGAGCAAAATAAGCTGTTAACAGATGGGAAAAGATTTTTAGTGCAAGTCTAAGGACACAAAGAGAGAGAGAAGTGATATTATTTACTATGTGTCGGGTTGAAATTATGTGCTCCCATTTCAAAAGTTATACACTGCTAACAAAAAAAATTAAAGAAGAAATTAAATATCTCAGTATCATGATAATGTATGTAGTACTTCTTTTAGTTTTAATGGAATATTCACAAAATGAGAACAAAATCATGCAATTTTTATCACTTTTTACCACACTTTATGCATCGAATCTCATAAAATAGATACTAAAAATGTTTAGAATCATTTCTAACAGAAATGTCATGTGTGCACCAAATATTGAAATAAAACTTGCACAGAATGAGTAAGAAATACTGCATTTTTATCGACATTTTATCACAAACGCTGTGTGTGTACGGAACACAAATATTTAGAACAAGCTATGAAAATGTGTAAAATTTGAATTTTTTTTACCAGAAATCAGATGTTTGCATCAAAGATCTAAAACATACAGTAAAACAGGCTACTAATATGATTATATATATAATATATAAAACAATATCCCAACATGTGAGGCCAGTGAATGTGACACGCGTGGCCAGTTTGTCTTGACATAATAAGACCAGCTCTGTTACATAAAGAGCGTCTTGTGTAATGGACATGTCACGGTTAGAAGTAGTGGATCAACTTTTATTGACACCCTGTTCAATTCCGCAGTGTTACTAGCAGGGTGGAAGATTACCCAAACACACTTTTGCTCCTGATTAGTATGATTAGATGTGGATTTGATATCAATTTTTTTAATTATCATCTGTGTTTCTTCTATAAATCCTGCTACAGGATCTTATTAGGAAACCACTTTAAATCCACTTGTGATGGAACCACTTAGATCCCTGTAATCTGATCACATTATGATCCATCCTCCATTAGAATACAAACATTAAACACCTCACCTCAGCTCTGGGACTGTTGTCCAAGTCCTCTTCAGGGGCGATACTGGTGGTGGTGCTTTCACTGGCCGCTGCAGCCGATGCTGGGGACATGTTGACAAAAGAAGCCGGACATGGAGCTCCACTCAAGATGGGATGATGATGATGATGAGGAGGAGGAGGAGTAGGGGGGTGCTCCACAACCTAAACACATGGAGAAACCATCTGCGCATCATCTCCAGGAAAACAGCCCAGCCAGAGCAGCCAGAAGGCTTGAAGGAAATCCTCCAGGTTCCAGGTGGGCAGGGCGGACATGCCAGCGGGAAGCGGAGCACCGTGGCACGGGTAAACACGCCGAGAGAGTCGCGATGTCTGGATGCTGAATGAGGAAAAAGAGCGCTTCAGGGGATGCTCGGAAATAACAAAATCCTCCGGGTAGTGGCCATGGCAGCCAGTGATGCCGGGTGGAGAAGACAAAGAAGAAGACAGTGGGGGGGTTGGCACATGTGAGCAGACGTGTCCACGCCACCGTAGCGATAACAAATGCGCGCGTGCACGCGGTTGCGCGTCCACGCTGGAAAGGGGGGGGCGGAGCTGCCACAGCCGAACGAGAACCAAGCCCCTTTATCGCACCTTCCACCTGCAAGTCACCGTCACTCTACAAGACAAATACTAAGTCCATAGTAACATTTGTGGCCAAATACTTCCCCTTTAAATCTTTCCTTCATCCACAATCCCTGTCCTTTCTGTGAGTTCCTGCGGTATAAAAACCGCAGTTCTCCGAACTGGAAAAAAACTCCAAAAACCGCCAACAGCGCACCTACAAAGCTACAGCGACATTGCTAATATTATTATAATTAACATTGTTACAGGCGGCACGGCGGTCGAGTGGTTAGCGCACAGACCTCACAGCTAGGAGACCAGGGTTCAATTCCACCCTCGGCCATCTCTGTGTGGAGTTTGCATGTTCTACCCGTGCATGTGTGGGTTTTCTCCGGGTACTTCGGTTTCCTCCCACATTCCAAAAACATGCTAGGTTAATTGGCCACTCCAAATTGTCCATAGGTATAAATGTGAGTGTGAATGGTTGTTTGTCTATATGTGCCCTGTGATTGGCTGGCCACCAGTCCAGGGTGTACCCCGCCTCTCGCCCCAAGACAGCTGGGATAGGCTCCAGCACCCCCGCGACCCTTGTGAGGAAAAAGCGGTAGAAAATGAATGAATTAACATTGTTACGGACGGCACGGTGGACGAGTGGTTAGCGCACAGACCTCACAGCTAGGAGACCAGGGTTCAATTCCACCCTCGGCCATCTCTGTGTGGAGTTTGCATGTTCTCCCCGTGCATGCGTGGGTTTGAATGAAAAAAAAGCGGTAGAAAATGAATGAATGAATGAACATTGTTACGCAGAAGAACTACGTTCCTGCCGTAGTGACACCTTGCCACGCCACACCGACTAGCTCCTAGCCGACTAGCAACTAGATTCAACACACGCCAGTACTGCTGCTGTGTTTTTGTTTTTTTTTTAGTTTGGAAAAATGAATACTCTGTGTCGCGCTCTTTTCTATGTTATGTGAAATCAATGTGTCTCAGAAGGAAGTTCTGGTAATGTTTAAAATGACCAAAATATGACAAAAGTTACAATGCCATGTACTGTACAGTACCAATGCATGTTTAAAATCTATTTCATTCACCATAACAACACATTCATTGGTGCCTTCCGGGCGCTGCAATGATGTCAGCCTCCCTCTCGGCTCCTCTGACCCGCTCTGGTGGACAGAAGCAACAATGCAGCATCCATCCATCTATTTTTTTTTTAATGCCATTTGTCGTGCAATGGGGAATGCATGGGGAAACTTGAAAATTTTGTATTTTTTCCCTATTAAACTCGTATTAGTACATCTTTATGTATTTATTCGGTATACAATTTGGAGTGGCCAATTAACCTAGCATGTTTTTGGAATTTGGGAGGAAACTGGAGTACCCGGAGAAAACCCGGAGTCCCCAGAGAGAACATGCAAACTCCACATTGAACTGCGCGCTAACCACTCAACCGCCATGCGGCCCGATCACAAAACAACAGGTTTTTATTGCAGGTTTGAATAATCTCATGTTTTCTATGTTTTAGCATACATTCCATTTATAAATAAGGAATCCTACTTTGTGGAAATTCACACATCGCTGTCGTGTTCGGAGCCAATAAAGCGTGATAAATACGGGATTACTGTACACTGTAGGCGAGGACGGGATTCTGACATCTAGGGAAATAAGCTGCAGCAGGATGGCCAACAGATTGTATGACAGGTGGTATGACTCCTCATAATGACTGATGATATACTGTATATATAATATATAAATACATAGACAGTAGAATATGATAATATACGGTATATTCTTCATGTGTGCAGAATATGACCAATGGATGGACTCTTGGCATAAAAAGAAATAAGTAAGCAGAAGTGGATAAAAACAGATGGTGGCTCTTGGCAGCAATATTGTTGCCTCTCTTGACAGTCGAATGTGTTTAGTTTCTTTTTTAGCGTGGCTGTGTAAGTGAGCCCTCTAAAGGCCAAACCACAATAAGCATTTTTCAAGCTGGAACCGGAAACAAGTGGAAGAAGTTATTCCTGAGCCTTTTGGGAGGTGTTAGCGTTCAGTAATATAACTATGGACTGGACTGCAATTTATGTTGTTATTGCAATGTTTGATCATTATAAGACAATGACTATATTATATTTGAACACAATACTAGTCATCTTAACAACTACTTATACCGTGTACACTAGTAAGTATTTATTGTTAAGTACAAAATGTATTGGTACTCCCCTGCAGGCAATGATAATCAGATTCACTGTGTGGAAATTATACATACCGGAGTTTCACTTTTGTGTCTCCGAGTAACTATGGTGTGTTCAAGGACCACCGAACAAAATGTGAAATCTTACTGCTTCATGAAAAAACATTATCAGTAAAGCATACAAAAATGGGAGCTGTAACTGTTACATTTGTTCACTTCCTGCTTTCCTTATATAGTTTAAGTTTTTATTTTTCAATTGAATGCATCCCATAATCAGTTCACAGTTCCACATGTCCAAAAGGAGTAGGAAGAAGCAAAACTTATTAAGTCCTACCCCTACATCTGGTACTTTTACAATCAGTAACATTTGTTCACTTCCTTAATTTAATTTAATTTAATTTAATTTAATTTAATTTAATTTAATTTAATTTAATTTAATTTAATTTAATTTAATTTAATTTAATTTAATTTAATTTAATTTTTATTTAATTTTATTTTATCTTATTTTATTTTATCTTATCTTATTTTATTTTATTTAAGATGGAAATTATTTGACATTGAAATCAATGTAAGCTGTCCCATTTTAAGAGATCTTAGCAATAACTACATTTAATATAATTCTATTAAATGTGATTTTTGAATATCGACATCATAGCCTTGGTATCAATTCAATACGGTTTTTAATCCTTATCGACAATACTATCAATATTTGTATCGATCTGCTCGACCTTATTTTACAGTCCAAGCTGTATGGGTGTCAATATCAGTGTTGCTGATGCTTTTTACTTGAACCATTGAAAGCTCATTGAATGATATCGTGATTTTGCAGATAATTTGTTGATCATGTTGATAATCACCAACAAAATTCGCGGAAGAAGATTCAGGCAAAGAAAATAAAACATTTATGAGCAAATTAACAATGTATAATTATATCAATGTAAAAAAACATATCGACCCAATCCTTGGTATCGACACTATCGACATATGTCTCGATCCGCCCATCTCATCCAAGCGGACCGGGGATTCCCCGCCTGACGAAAACAGCTCAGCTCTTCACATGTCGTCTCTTCCTCTTCTCGCCTTTCATTGCTCGTCCGCTCCCCGCCCGGAGGAACTGGGGCCGTTACCGGATATCTTGACGACAGGCAAACGGCTTCTTGTTCGTAATGAGCGCAGCGTGTGTAGAAACTTTGAAAGGGGTCGCTAGCACGTCACGTTAAGTCGTCCATTGGCATGAAAGGCACCAGCTCGTCCTTCGTGCCCGCGGCTCTTCTCCCCACAAGCGACGGTCTCCAGGCTGTCCTCGGAGTCCTGGTCTCCGGCGGTGACCCCCACCTCCAGCCCCGTTAACAACACCCGGAAGTTAGCGAGGGGATACCCACCAACCATGGCGAGCGGCGACTGTCGCAAAGATGACTTTACGGAGGAAAACCGCGTGGACTCGGGTATCGACTCCTTCCGTCCTATGTTCAAGTCGGAGGAGCGTAGCACCGAACTCAGCGGTCCTCGGGACAAGTTTCCCCTCGCGGAGGAGCGCTTGGACTCGGCCTACGGCTCGGCGTCGCTCACGGTGGAGAGCCTGTCAGACATAGTGGAGGGGTGCACTCTTGAGACTGAAGCACCGAGCTCCGTACTCCCGGAACCGGAGGAGAACCTCATCACGTCAATAACAGAAGATGGAGACACGTAGGTTTCTGTTTTATTTTTATTTTTGTGTGTTTCTCCATTTTGGAAGACCAAACGTGCATCATGGGTGTCCAAACTGCGGTTTACGTGCAGTTAAGATAGAAAAAAACAATAGCTCAAATAGGGAAAACGTGAAATGTTGATACAACACTACAGTACTGCATAGAATACTCGCTTTTTGCTTGTATTAATTATCTTTTCTTATCTTTATTATCTTGGTTTGACCATTTAAGATAGTTTAGGGGTCCAGTGCTCCCACTTTTAAACCAACAAATGATGCAAACAGAAAATCCCACTTTGCACTTTTCTACGAGGGTTGGCATAAAACAGCAGATTGAATTGTTTTATAGCCTTTTTTTAGGAATTTTAATATGGTGCAGCTTGAGAAAACTTAGCGGAATATATAAAATATTATCCAGGAAAGATGGGTTTTGGGCCCCCATTGTGTTGTACGAGATTTGCATAAAAATCACACTACACTCTTTCTTTCTGGTCTTTTAGTGTAGTCCCGTGAACGCCTCATACATAACTTTCAAAACACAGGATAAACAGTATATACACATTTCTACATATATTTTTATATACTTTTGCATCAGAAAAGTGTTTTTATTTAACACGCCAGTTAATGCTGACTCACGCATACCGATAAAGTTGCGTGGAAATGATGCTCCTCCTACGACTTGACTTGTTTAGTGAGTTGCTCTTATTTGTGCTTGATAAAAAAGATAAAAGATGACATCATAGGAATAAGTTATAACGTCACAGATCATAACGTTTACGCACGAATGTCAATACTTTACTTCCCGGTGGGTATTGGATTCGTGTGGTAGTCACCATTATTGGTACTGTGTCTGTATGGTACATCCACACTGTAAAAAAAAAAAAAAGATCAACAATCAAGATTTCAGATCAACATTTGCAATAAATTTGTCATTATTAGATTATGTTCAGCTGCAGCTAACTCGTGACAGGTTTAAGCCCTTCGTGTGCCTAATGAATATGTCAATATGACTGACGGATTGACTGTCAAAACCAACTTTTGCGTCTCATAGCACAAAACTTCAAGGACGCCGACAAGGCTTTACTGCAGTGATTCCCAAAGTCTGGGCCACGGCCCCCCGGTGGGCAGTGGTGGTACTGCAAGTAGGCCATGAGAGGTTATTAAAAATATGATTCATGATTTTATTGTAAAATATGTATTGCACAATTAAAAATAAATATTTATAAGTAATATAAGTAATAATATAAGTAATAACCTATTGAATGTTATTGACCTGTCACAATATTTTAGGAACCTTATACAGTTAACCTTATACATGATTGGAACGTGGCTTTCTGGTCATCATGCCAGTCTTGAATGCAGTTATAAAAAGTAGGAGAATTAATTGTGTCTTGTGTGGACACCACAGATGAAAAGTTTGGTCTTCCTTTATCCCCCTGCTTTCATTTCAATCCTGAATCTTAATACTACTACTACTACTACTACTAGTACTATTGTTATTATAATTTTTTGTTATTATTGTTATTTTTATATTTTTATAATTAGTAGTAGTAGTAATAATAATAATGTTATTATTATTATTACTATTATTAATGATAATTATTTTTTAAATAATTTTTTAAATATAGTATAAGTATATATTATTAATATACTTAAATATATTTAAGTATATTTTTATTTAATAATAATAATATTATTCATGGTTGTTTGTCTATATGTGCCCTGTGATTGGCTGGCCACCAGTCCAGGGTGCACCCCGCCTCTCGCCCGAAGACAGCTGGGATAGGCTCCAGCACCCCCGCGACCCTTGTGAGGAAAAAGTGGTAGAAAATGAAAGAATGAATGAATATTGTTATTATTATTATTAATAATAATATATATATATATAATAATAATAATAATAGTTCCCCCTGCTTTCATTTCAAACCTGAATCTTAATACTACTACTACTCCTACTATTATTATTTTATTATTATTTTTTTTATATAATTAGTAGTAGTAATAATAATAATATTATTTTAATAATAATAATAATATTATTATTATTACTACTATTATTAATGATTATTATTATTTTTATAATTTTTATTTGTATATTTTTATTTAATAATATTATTATTATCATTATTATTAGTGCTCTGAGAACGCAGCATTTTGTCTCTGTACTGTTTATAGGACCAAGGTGGGCTGCAGACATTTTTTAGCTTTTCAAATGGGCCCTGAGTTGGTAAAGTCTGGGAAGCCCTGCTTTACTGCTGTTTTCACGTATGCTTTTTCTATGTGGGCCTATTTTCATAGAAAGAAAAAATACATTTTTGATGAAAAATCCGTCAATATGTATGCATGGTACATGCTAACTTTTAGCCAAACGATGCATTCAGCAGCTCCACTCATCCCGTAAAAAAAAAGAACATTAAATTAAAGGCGGCTGAAGTTTGTCCATGATGCTGGTTTTAAAGGGGGATTTCATGCATTTCGTGAACTTTGGCGTTGTCATGTATGCAGACAGATTGCTGTGAGGCTTTTCACTGAGAAAACAGAAGTGAAAGAGACAGGCCTGGACTTCCCCACGCGGTGCACACAAAGTAGACGCTTGTAAGGGCGGCACGGCTTGTTTTTCATCCAAGAAACTTGTTCATCAGGATAGCACGCAGTACTGCTTCCGTGTTATCTCCCCTGCACCAGCGGACAAGTCTTTTTATCTGTTATTGTTGTTTGATTCCATGCGAGACACGCATTGGCGTGCGGTGCATCATTGCTGACCCCAACGATCAATACAGTTGCAGAATTGCACAATTGTTGTCGTGCGTCTGACGTCGTTTGGTTTCCGCTCGGTGTTGTTTGTGATGCCACATGGTTTCACTCTTGCATGTAAACTATCGCTACCTGAGGGGAAGGAGGGGCTGTTATTAATCCGACGCTGACTCAAACCAAGGGAGTCTTCATGCAGATGAAGACCCACTCGTCTCCAGTCTGCAATATATTATTCGAGACCTCCCTTTAGTTGACTATTTCTATGATTAAACATCACTATTGAAAAGAAAAGAATATAGCAAACATAAATAGCAATTTAACTTGGAGATAAAAATAAAAATAAAAATAAAAATAAAAATAAAAATAAAAATAAAAATAAAAATAAAAATAAAAATAAAAATAAAAATAAAAATAAAAATAAAAATAAAAATAAAAATTTTAAATATTTTAAATATTTTAAAAATAATATTCATTTTCTAATGCTTTTTCCTCACAAGGGTTGTAGGGGGTGCTGGAGCCTATCCCAGCTGTCTTTGGGCGAGAGGCGGGGTACACCCTGGACTGGTGGCCAGCCAATCACAGGGCACATATAGACAAACAACCATTCACACTCACATTTATACCTATGGACAATTTTGAGTCGCTAATTAACCTAGCATGTTTTTGGAATGTGGGAGGAATCCCGAGGACCCGGAAAAAAAACATGCAAACTCCACACAGAGATGGCCGAGGATGGAATTGAACCCTGGTCTCCTACCGCTCTCCAAACCACTCGACCACCGTGCAGCCCGGCATTTGTTATTGTATTAGAAAAAATATTGTTGTCATTTTAGTTGCATTTAGTTATTTTAGAACTCCTTGTAGGGTTTTATCATAAACATGATATAAATGGGGCTGCACGGTGGTTGAGTGGTTATAAATATAAATATAAATATAAATATAAATATAAATATAAATATAAATATAAATATAAATATAAATATAAATATAAATATAAATATAAATATAAATATAAATATAAATATAAATATAAATATACGTAAATATAAATATAAATATAAATAATAATAAATAATTGTGTTGCCTCATTGTGTGTGTCAAACTGTTTTGTTCCAGAGTCTAAATTAAACTATAATTCTTGGTTCCATTTCCCGTCTTTTGCACACAACAATACAACATTTAATTTGCTACAACTTCCTCCTCGGGGCTTGAGGTTTCTCTCTTTTTTTAGTATTGAATTACAATTTTTTTTTTACATGTTTGAAAACCCGTGTCTTCTGAAGCATTTCAAACGCATCGTGAGCGCAGTAACTTGGTCAGCATGTCCGAAACAAACACACCCCGTCGGGTCCCAAAAAGTATCGTATGCCAACCGTCGTAGGGAATATGTGAATACAAATAGAAAACACTGCCACTGTGACTACATTGGGGTCTGAAAGCCTAACACTGAGAGTTACGCAGTGCGCTTGAACACCATGAAGTTGTTAGTTGCTCTGCCTGCGCTAAATAATTGCATTAACTCATTTTTTCAAACCGCATGCCCAATCCCAAAAACATTATACAACTGATTTGTGTATTAAGGTATACAAGTAATGAATCTCTAATGTATTAAAAATACTTTTTGTGTGTAGAATGCTGCACTTGGCCATCATCCACGAGGAAGAGTTGATTGCACAGCAGCTAATCCAAATATTCCCCACAGAAGTCCTGGACATCCAGAACAATTTGTATCAGGTAGGTTCCGTCCTAACAACCCTACAAGCTTCCACTGAGTCTCTGCTGTGTTGGCATGCGGATTGTGGAAGTGTGTTTTTGTGTGTGTGTGTGTGTGTTCTTCCAGAGAACTATTGTTCCTCTTTTTATATGCGGCCGCTTTGGAAAGGCGCTGTAGGTGGTTCCAGTGTTGGCTCAAGAGCAGCTTTCAGTGGAAACTCCCGTGCTCTTCCTCCTGTAGAAATAGAAGCGAGCAGGGAATGAATTGTAATAGTAATGGTTTAATTTCATTTGAACATGCATCAGATTACAATTGAATGCATCACATAATCAGTTCACAGTTCCACATGTCCAAAAGGAGTAGGAAGAAGCAAAGCTTATTAAATCCTACCCCTCCATTTGGTACTTTTACAATCAATAACTGTTACATTTGTTCACTTCCTTTATTTTATTATTTTATTATTTTATTATTTTATTATTTTATTATTTTATTATTTTATTATTTTATTATTTTATTATTTTATTATTTTATTATTTTATTATTTTATTATTTTATTATTTTATTATTTTATTATTTTATTATTTTATTAAGAATTTAGCAATAACTACATTGAATATAATTATATTGAATGTGATTTTTGAATATGGACGTCATAGCATTGGTATCAATTCAATACGGTTTTTAATCCTTATCGACAATAGTATCAATATTTGTATCGATCTGCTTAACCCTATTTTGCAGTCCAAGCTGTATGGGTGTCAATATCAGTGTTTTAGTTTTAGTTTAGTTTTAGTTTTAGTTTTAGTTTTAGTTTAGTTTAGTTTAGTTTAGTTTAGTTTAGTTTAGTTTAGTTTAGTTTAGTTTAGTTTTATAGGACTGGGAAGAAGCAAAGCTTATTAAATCCTACCCCTCCATCTGGTACTTTTACAATCAGTAACTGTTACATTTGTTCACTTCCTGCTTTCCATAATACAGTTTACTTTTATAATCAGTAACTGGTACATTTGTTCACTTCCTGCTTTCCATAATACAGTTTACTTTTACAATCAGTAACTGTTACATTTGTTCACTATCTGCCTTTATTTTATTTTATTTTATTTTATTTTAGTTTAGTTTAGTTTAGTTTTTGTAGAAATATAAGATGGACATTATTTGACATTAAAATCAATGTAAACTTTCCCATTTTAAGAGGTCCTGCTTCCTGCTTTCCTAATATAGTTTAAGTTTTTTTTAGTTTTTTTTTTTTATCATCACGTACCGAAGTAGTAGTATGAGCATCCAATGCCATAATGGGTACCATAGTAAGTGTCAATATAGTGATATATATAGCACATCATGACTGGTTCAAGACTCTTCATCCTTGTATTTAGCAAACATCAACTGCTTGTATTGTTTCTTGAATTGGCTCATCGTTGTGCATTGTTTGATTTCCTTACTCAATCCATTCCATAGTTTGATTCCACATGAATTGTTGCCGTCCTTTAAAAGATGTCAGACCAGGTTCTCGCCCGTTGTGGAAGGCAAAGTGAAAACGGAGCAAAGTGACACAACCTGTGAGTGGAAACCTCAGAAGCAGCTTAGACTCGGCAATGACTCACTTAGTCCTATGACATAGACTTAGTCCTCTTCTCTTACCCAGTCCGCTATTTCCTTTGGGTAGTCATTCTAAGACATCGCACTGGTTGACGTCCAATTTCTTCATTTCCAGGGTTGAACGCTCGATAACGGTGTCTGATTTTTTTTCCGGATCAATATTAAAAAATGCTGTATTCAAGACATACATTTCGAAATTATGCAACCCCCACTGCAGTAATGCGTTTTAGCAAGTTTGCCTTTCATTTTTTATATTGATTATAATCAGATTAAAGAAGGATTTGTAAATTAGACAAATGCAACTTAAATTACAACAATATTTTTGGTAATATACCAACAAAACTCCACACAGAGATGGCCGAGGGTGGAATTGAACAGTGGTCTCCTACCACTCTCCTAACCACTCCTCCACCGTGCAGCCCGGCATTTGTTATTGTATTGGAAAAAATATTGTTGTCATTTTAGTTGCATTTAGTTATTTTAGAACTCCTTGTAGGGTTTATTATAAACATGATTTATCGATGCGGTCGAGTGGTTAGCGCGCAGACGTCACAACTAGGAGACGAGGGTTCAATTCTACCCTCGGCTATCTCTGTGTGGAGTTTGCATGCGTGGGTTTTCTCCGGGTACTCCGGTTTCCTCCCACATTCCAAAAACATGCTAGGTTAATTAGCCACTCCAAATTGCCCATAGGTATGAATGTGAGTGTGAATGGTTGTTTGTCTATATGTGTCCTGTGATTGGCTGGCCACCAGTCCAAGGTGTTCTCCCCGTGCATGCGTGGGTTTTAACCTAGCATTAACCTAGCAAAAACATGCTAGGTTAATTAGCGACTCTAAATTGTCCATAGGTATGAATGTGAGTGTGAATGGTTGTTTGTCTATATGTGCCCTGTGATTGGCTGGCCACCAGTCCAGGGTGTACCCCGCCTCTCGCCCGAAGACAGCTGGGATAGGCTCCAGCACCCCCATGACCCTCGTGAGGATAAGCGGTAGAAAATGAATGAATGAATGAAAACCCTTCCCTGCAATGGGGGTTGAATAATTTTGAACGCAACTGTATGTGTTCATTTGTTATTTGTGGCTGTCGGACTTGAACGTAGGCCAAACGCCGCCATTCATTGTGTGGGTGATTCCACAGAGCCCTTTGCATCTGGCCACCTACCTGAACCTGACCGAAGTAGTGAAGAGTCTGGTTGCCAAGAAGGTGAGCCTTGAGCTGCAGGACCAGGACGGCAACACGGCGCTCCACGTGGCCTGCCGCCACGGCCTGACGTTGTGCGCCACGGAGATGACCAGTGAGATTTCCCCCAGCAAGCTAGCGTTGGTCCTGGAAACCCAAAATTGGAGAGGTGAGGTAAAAAAAAAAAAAGTGTGAATTTGCGTTGACCTGTCTCATGCGTGTTCGCCATCTCATACCACAAACACGCACTTGCAGGTCTCGCCTGTCTGCACCTCGCCGCCCTCAACAGGCAGCAGCAGATTATGAAGCTGTTGATGAAAAAGGGCGCAGATCTGAATATCCAGGTTAGTCTCTCTAACGTGGCCTGCCCCCCCCCCCTCCCTCCCCTGAAAACGTTAAACATTTGGCTCCATTGTCTCCATGGGCTGCACGGAGCCTCACAGCTAGGAGACCCGGGTTTGATTCCCTCCATGCATGGGTTTTCTCCGGGTACTCCGGTTTCCTCCCACATTCCAAAAACATGCTAGGTTAATTAGCGACTCCAAATTGTCCATAGGTATGAATGTGAGTGTGAATGGTTGTTTGTCTATATGTGCCCTGTGATTGGCTGGCCACCAGTCCAGGGTGTACCCCGCCTCTCGCCCATCCCGAAGACAGCTGGGATAGGCTCCAGCACGCCTGCGACCCTCGTGTGGATAAGCGGTAGAAAATGAATGAATGAATGAATGAGTAAGAAGGGGCTGCACGGTGACACGAGCAGTTAGCGCACAGGCCTCACAGCTAGGAGACCCGAGTTCAATTCCACCCTCGGCTATCTCTGTGTGGAGTTTGCATGTTCTCCCCGTGCATGCGTGGGTTTTCTCCGGGTACTCCGGTTTCCTCCCACATTCCAAAAACATGCTAGGTTAATTGGTGACTCCAAATTGTCCATAGGTATGAATGTGAGTGTGAATGGTTGTTTGTCTATATGTGCCCTGTGATTGGCTGTATTGCATACAACGAAATTTGAGTGCAACTCCACGGTGCATTTTGTAGAAAAGTAAAAATAAAAAATAAGGAAAAAGAATAAAAATAAAACAGGGAATAAGAATATAAATATAAAAGTGGCAGGTGCTGTGGTGGCCAGCCAATCACAGGGCACATATAGACAAACAACCATTCACACTCACATTCATACCTATGGACAATTTGGAGTCACCAATTAACCTAGCATGTTTTTGGAATGTGGGAGGAAACCGGAGTACCCGGAGAAAACCCACGCATGCACGGGGAGAACATGCAAACTCCACACAGAGATGGCCTTGGGTGGAATTGAACCCTGGTCTCCTAGCTGTGACGTCTGCACGCTAACCACTTGACCGCTGTGCCGCCCCTAAATGTAAATATATGTACATCAAAAACAATAACCTATACAGTAACCAAAATGTGGAATTGCAGTAAACTAAAGGTAGTATTGTATAGTAGTATTGTAGTATAGTGAGATTTTTATTGTACTTCTGCTACTTCTCTCTCTGGGGAGGATACTGGTGTCCATATTTAACGATATTGACCGACTCCCGTTACAGGAAGGAACCAGCGGCAAAACGCCTCTCCACCTCGCCGTGGAACAGCACGACATCCCGTCGGTGAAGCTGCTGCTGAGCAGGGGCGCCAACGTGGACGCCGCCATGTACAACGGTTGCACGCCGCTGCACCTGGCCGTGGGCAGGCAGGACGCCACCATCGCCAACCTCCTTTGCCAGTCGGGCGCCGACACCATGCTGCGGAACATGGAGGACGAGACGGCGTTGGACCTGGCTGATGGCAACAGCGACGTAAGTGACGGCGACATATACTCTCCCGAGTTAAACGTAGTACTCTTTTGAAGTAATATACTACATTGTGTCTTCCAGATTCTGGCTTTATTTCCGTTTGACGACATTCAGATCTCGGGGAGATCCGTGGTTGGTGTGAACTTTTGAGACTCCGAAAGACGACTCCCGAGGATCACGTTGACTTTCAACGATTTGAACGGAACTGAACTATTTGTAGTATTTCTGTATTTATATGTACCATAGGAACACAATTGCTTCACATAAACTTTACGTCCCAGGACACAGATACGTACATTTCCTGCTTTGCCGTCTACCATTTGAATACGGAAAAAAATCAAGCTTCCTGTCACTTTCTGCCAACACATCCATTCTACCTCCTTCTCTTCAACAGTTTGGCTCCAAATCATCTTTCGTTTCCCGCTTCTCAAAAATAATCAGTTCTATATTTTTTTTTTGGGTTGCTTTATTAAAAGTACAGTGTTTCATTGTAGCTATTATAAAGCTACGTACCCCATATTGAATTGTAATATATGACAGTTTCTGCTTTACTCTTTAGGGTTCGTTGCACTGGCCTGTTTAGACGGACGATGGAAGCAATTTTATGCTCAATTATTTTGTAATAAAATGGATTTTTAAATGATCACATCGTGTCCATGTGTTTGAAAATCAGGGGGCGTCACTAGGTTCTGAGGACAGGGGGCGGGGGGGGGGTCGGGGCTTATCACAGGATATGAATGAATGTAGTAGACATTCAAAAAAAACAAAAAAAAAACATAAGGAACAAGAACTCAATTGTTTTAGGCCACCATTCAATTTACACAAGTACACACAATCTAAAAAATGTATTATTATAATTATATTAATATTACATTTATATTATATATTATATCATAACAATAATTATTATATTATTAATTAGCCTATTATTATTATCATCATTCTTCTGATTATTACTGCTACTACTAGTACACGTATTAGCCAGCTTATTGGCTTGCTTATTAGACTGCTTTTGCCCTATTATATAAAAAATATTGGTAAAAAAATATTTAGAAAATATTAGGGGGGCTGAATCCCCCTAAAATACGCCTAATGACGCCACTGGTGAAAATTATTCTTTTTAATGTCATGTTTGATAACACTGCAAATGTCAAAGTAGACTAATGATCCAGGAAGACTGTAGAGCTTATTTATTATGTAGGTCACACCAAACAGTATATTTTGTTTCATTCTGAATTCAATATATAATATTTAAATATATACCCTCTAAGTTATTTAATAAAAATCTAATATGTTCTCTTCATACATATAAAATGAGATTAACAGCAAGCAAAAATTCTGTATTGTTATTTTGCACTCAACAGAAAACAGGATTCTTTTACCCTTTAAACTCCAAACTAGGTGACGTCAACTATGACGACACTGCAGTAGTTCTCCCGAACGACAGGGGGCGCTGAACGCTTCACGTTCATCTTATGGCACAATTGCGAAAGAACAAGAGCTGCTTTCGTGCTCAAGTCATCACGTCGGCTTTTGGGCACAAGTTGAAGCTAACAGGCTAGCTGTAGCTCGTTACACGGAAAAACAACCTATTTTCTTTATCTACGTCTTCCCGACGTACATATTATAGATTTGGTT
Source organism: Doryrhamphus excisus (assembly GCF_037039965.1). Taxonomy (NCBI): domain Eukaryota; kingdom Metazoa; phylum Chordata; class Actinopteri; order Syngnathiformes; family Syngnathidae; genus Doryrhamphus; species Doryrhamphus excisus. Next base: position 4,828,041 of record NC_136367.1, on the reverse strand, counting down.
TCAGCCCAGGCTTCGGAGTGTGTGAGTCGGCGTATGCGCTGCGCCAGGTGTCGGGCCACCGAAGGGAAAAATGTCATCTTTTTCATGGAGGTATTGTTGGAGCAATTCTGTCTTTAAATACAAAAAGTAAAGCAGTGCTAAGTCGGTTACAGTGTAATGACTCTATACACATTTTTATTCCGGTTTTATTCACTTAGCTCGTCTTATTAGCTTGCTAACTCTTACAACTGTCATGTTGAAATATTTCTTTCATTTGTTTTATATTTGAAGACGCAATGTGGGTGTGTCATGTTGTATAGTTCCCCACTTTACATACAAACTGGATTATCAGGTGTAATCAAGCCAACGCTCTTCTTAACTATGAGAATTGAAATGCTATTAATTTTGTTGTTGTTGTTAATCTTTTGCGGTACTTTTGAACAGGAGCCCTTCACAAGCTGTTCAAGACTCCCTGTCTTGTGTGTGTGTGTGTGTGTGTGTGTGTGTGTGTGTGTGTGCACAGCATTCCTGCATGCAATCAGCTGCTTGTTCAGGTTCAGGTTTTTTGCTGCAGTGGGTTCCTGGCAGTCCTGGTCTCTTGCACAAAGACGGTCTCTGTCTAAATCAGGCCTCTCTTCCCACTGGGGTTGCACCCTGAATGGGATCCCATCCCTGTGCCACGAAGGCAATGAAGCACACCTTCATTCGGCTTGGGTTTCATCACAGATGTGCTTGACTCATCTGTGCCACCGAATATGTTGTAAGGGACGGTAATTATAGGGCATGATACTGGGCCTGATACCAGACAAACCATGTGATGATCTTATTATCACATATTATTTAATCATGAGCTTATTATCACGTACTATTTAAATCAAAAGACCATTTTGTTTCCAGAAAATGTTCAGTTTATTACATGTATTATATCTAAACAGTGTAAACACAACAATTGCAAAAATATTTCAACAATAATATTTTATCAACAGTCTTATCTTATCAATGTGTGACAATTAAAGTTCCATTAATCAAGTTTGGGTTTTTTGGTGACTGGAGAAGCACTAGGCACTATGCACTCGTGTGCTGTTCTCTGATTGGTTGTTTCACGGGCATGATACCAGAGCAGCGCGCTCTGAGTGGACAGCTACGGGGGCTGATACTGGACATGGTTAAACTCTATATTTTATCAGTATCAACTGCCCTGGGCTTTGACACAGTATCATTTCGGCCTTTTCCCGTATCATTCATGGTCGGTTTCTAGGGTACAGGGCCAATTAATACTGTAGTATGTCATAATGCCGTTTATCACATACTACTGTACATACAAAGCCCAGGGCAGTTGATACTGATAAAATATAGAGTTTAACCATGTCCAGTATCAGCCCCTGTAGCTGTCCACTCAGAGCGCCCTGCTCTGGTATCGTGCCTGTGAAACAACCAATCAGAGAACAGCGCACGAGCGTGAACACACAGCGTTGTTTTTTTCTGCCGTCTGTGCTCTGTCAACATCTCAGCGGTTGACACTCCCGGCGAAAGACAAATAGGGAAAATAGCAAACAGAACATTAAAAATGGAACGTTTTATCACCATTAATGAGGAGGACACTCTTGGAAATGATCGAAAAAACTAAAAATGCAAATACAAGTCGGAAAACCAAGGGCGACCTCAAGCTTTTTTTTCTGAATGGCTCATCAACTGCAAGAACGAACGAAGACTGGTAGAAAGTATTCCCCTGCCTGAGTTAGACAAATACGTGTCTATGTTTATTTTATCAATCAGAAAAGAAAACTGGGATGAATACGAGCCTGATTCTCTCAAATCAAAATTCAACTCTCTGGCACGTTACATGATGGAAAAACAAAAGTACGTCATAATAAGCTCATGATTAAATACTGGGTTGATACTGACACTTGGGGGCATGATACCTGGCCTGATACCAGACAAAACATGTGATAACCTATAAGTCTCACCAATACAGTATGACCGCAGAGACTGTACACCTGCATATATAAAATGTCCTACAAATCCTTATAATTGACAGCAAGGCTGGTAATTTAAAGTTCTTTAGTACTGCGTTGCTTTGTACTGAGAGCTATATCTAATATTTTGATTACCTTATTTAGCAACAGTACATGACACTGTCCTGTCTGTTGATCTAGGTGTCAGAAAATACTAAGGAATGTCGTTTTCGATGTACAGTATTACATATTATGTATGTATTATTATACAAAAATGTGAATTTGTAAGCACATTTTATGTATTTAAGTCAAGTCAAGTTTATTTGTATAGCCCTTAATCACAAAATAGCCTCAAAGGGCTTAAGAAGCAGGCAACAGTAGATACAGTAGATGATAGACAATGGACGACATCCCTGATCTGAACCCCCATCAGGGCAAGGAAAAAACTCAAAACCCATTAGGGAAAAAGAAACCTTGAGAAGGGGCCGCATCCCCTTCTAGGATGACCAGGCTGCAATGTATTTATGGGCTAAATTAAGCTAAAATGCAAATATAAGTCATCAGAAGATGCTGGTATTATATACTATAATATGTGGTATTCCACACTGCTAACTCCATGAAGCAGCACACTTTGTCACCAGAACAACAGGATTTTATCGCAGGTTTTGAGCACAATAATCCCAGACACAGGCTACTCTTGCAGCGGGAACCCACACCAGATGAAAACTCACTTCCTGTCCAAAAAACTGTACTAGGAAAGCAGGAAGTGGACAAATGTAACAGTTACTGATTGTAAAAGTACCAGATGGAGGGGTAGGATTTAATAAGCTTTGCTTCTTTCTAGTCCAATAAAATAAAATAAACTAAAATCAAATAAAAGGTAAGTGATGATTAAAAAAAAAACTATACTAGGAAAGCAGGAAGTGAACAAATGTAACAGTTACTGATTGTAAAAGTACCAGATGGAGGGCTGGGATTTAATAAGCTTTGCTTCTTCCTACTCCTTTTGCACATGTGGAACTGTGAACTGATTATGGGATGCATTCAACTGAAAAATAATAACTTAAACTGTATTATGGAAAGCAGGAAGTGAACAAATGTAACAGTTACTGATTGTAAAAGTACCAGATGGAGGGGTGGGATTTAATAAGCTTTGCTTCTTCCTTCTCCTTTTGGACATGTGGAACTGTGAACTGATTATGGGATGCATTCAATTGAAAAATAAAAACTTAAACTGTATTATGGAAAGCAGGAAGTGAACAAATGTAACAGTTACTGATTGTAAAAGTACCAGATGGAGGGGTAGGATTTAATAAGCTTTGCTTCTTCCTACTCCTTTTGGGCATGTGGAACTGTGAACTGATTATGGGATGCATTCAATTGAAAAATAAAAACTTAAACTATATTAGGAAAGCAGGAAGTGAACAAATGTAACAGTTACTGATTGTAAAAGTACCAGATGGAAGGGTAGGATTTAATTTTGAACATGTGGAACTGTGAACTGATTATGTGATGCATTCAATTGTAATCTGATGCATGTTCAAATGAAATAAAACCATTACATTTGCATAATTCAACAAGAAGCAGAGCTTAGTAAGACGTGTTTTGTGTGTTAGTGGGGGTTTAGGATGATTTTAACTCCGTAGTAGTTTATACCACTTATCCTCCACTCCTGTCTCGTTCTGAAGCATATGTTCACATTCGGTGCTTCCTATGCCCGACTTTTAGCAACACCTTTGGTATCGACGCATCAAAGATCAGTTCTGACTGGGGGACTGAGAAATACCACAGTACCTCCACTTTTCTCTCAGTTTTGAGACGGAAACCAAATTTCATGATGTGTGATCGATTGCCTTCTAGGGTTTGGCCTGCCCTGGTGTCGCTTCTCTTCCCTTCCTCCATCGCCGCCGAAGAAGATTCGTTACTTCTGGATGGCTGGCGCGATGTGTGGGTTTTTCGCTTCCTGGTCAACATGCTGGGATACTCCACCATTATCATCCCCGGCTTCCTCCTCATTAGCTATTTGAAGCGCACTAATTACTTGGAAACAGGTTTGTACCGGTGTCTGTCTGGTCATGACGTCACTCTCGAGTTAACGCCTGACGCCGTTCGGTTTATGCTCCTTTTCAGGTAGTGGCTTCTTCTATCCCATAATCAAGACCTGCGTATTTGGCACCGAGGCGAGTCTGTCGGATGACTTGGCCGTCACCTCCAGGAACGAGGGTGATTCCGGCTCGTCGCTGAAACAGGCCGTTAGGTTGATCTTTTGTGCTGCCGGACTTCAGGTGAGGATCCTCCCATTTAAATACATAAAAATATATATAGAGAGACTTAAAGAAAGCTGAGATGTCGTCTAATCCTTTTATGATCACATCCTATTTGAACAGACCCGGGCGGGGTTGTTGAATGTTTGATTTAGCTAAAGTGCGATCTCACCGGCGGTTATTTTCAGCGATGTTCCTTCATTTAAGTAAACTTTACAGGGGTTCTGTGAAAATTGGAAAACAGTTGGCCAGTTGTTCTATTAATTAGGTACATACATATTAGAAACATATCTATATGTACACCACAATAATAAACATACTGTTAAGTTCATTCATTCATTTTCTACCGCTTTTTCCTCACAAGGGTCGCTATTCCAGTTGTCTTCGGGCGTTAGGCGGGGTACACCCTGGACTGGTTGCCAGCCAATCACAGGGCACATATAGACAAACAACCATTCACACTCACATTCATACCTATGGACAATTTGGAGTCACTAATTAACCTAGCATGTTTTTGGAATGTGGGAGGAAACCGGAGTACCCGGAGAAAACCCACGCATGCACGGGGAGATCATGCAAACTCCACACAGAGATGGCCGAGGATGGAATTGAACCCTGGTCTCCTAGCTGTGAGGTCTGCGTGCTAACCACTAGACCACCGTGCCACCTACTGTTAAGTTCGTTCATTCATTCATTTTCTACCGCTTTTTCCTCACGAGGGTTGCGGGGGTTGCTGGAGCCTATCCCAGCTGTTTTGGGGCGAGAGGCGGGGTACACCCTGGACTGGTGGCCAGCCAATCACAGGGCACATATAGACAAACAACCATTCACACTCACATTCATACCTATGGACAATTTGGAGTCGCCAATTAACCTAGCATGTTTTTGGAATGTGGGAGGAAAACTGAGTACCCGGAGAAAACCCACGCATGCACGGGGAGAACATGCAAACTCCACACAGAGATGGCCGAGGATGGAATTGAACCCTGGTCTCCTAGCTGTGAGGTCTGCGCGCTAACCACTCGTCCGCCGTGCCGCCCTACTGTTAAGTTAATAGTTCCAATTCAAATTAGCCTTATTTGTCATATATTTTTAATAAAGCTGTATGAACATACGTATATAGGCCGCACCGGAATGTAAGCTGCACATGACCACGCCGTAAAAAGACATATTGCTCTTTATGTAACAGGAGCCAATCGTTCTCTTTTAGAGCTATGAGAAATCTCACATGTTTGTCAACCTAATGGAAATCGCAGGAGGTCATGACTCAATACAACAGTCTGACTCACCGTGTCATTTTAGATAGAAGCCTAAAATCGTCACACGGCAACTTAACACTCAAAAGGCATCCGGGAAATATACTGGAGAAGTAGCAGAAGTAGCAGTTAGAGCTGCAATGATTAATTGATTTTTTGAGTCTTGTTCTTGACGGGCTCTAAGAGCATTTACAAATGGTGTCAAAAAATATTGCTTCTCCAGTCATCCTGTTGTATAAGATTAAAAAAACACAAACCTCCTGTATGTGTCATGGCCAGGTGTCCCGGTACTTTTGTTCATATTGCGAATTTTCTGTTAAACAGTAGTGTAAGTGACATTGAAAATGTGAAAACATAATTTCCAACATTTTCCTGCTCTCTGTGATGTCGGCCTGCCAGGCGTCCTACTTAACATGGGGGGTCCTGCAAGAACGGGTCATGACCCGTTCCTACGGCGCCTCATCTCCAGAGGAGGAGGAGGGTGAGAAATTCAAGGACTCTCAGTTTTTGGTCTTCATGAACCGCATCTTGGCCCTGACCGTGTCGGGCCTGTGGTGCGTCGTGTTCAAGCAGCCCCGCCACGGCGCCCCCATGTACAAGTACTCCTTCGCCTCGCTCTCTAACATCATGAGCAGCTGGTGTCAGTACGAGGCGCTCAAGTACATCAGCTTCCCCACCCAAGTCCTGGCCAAGGCCAGCAAGGTCATTCCCGTCATGCTGATGGGCAAGGTCATCTCCAGGAAGAGGTACGAGTACTGGGAGTACTTAACGGCCGCGTTGATCTCCGTGGGCGTCAGCATGTTCCTGCTGTCCAGCACAACCAGCAAGCACCCGTCCACCGTCACCACCTTCAGCGGCGTGATCATCCTTATGGGCTACATCGTCTTCGACAGCTTCACCTCCAACTGGCAGGACAACCTGTTCAAGTACAAGATGTCGTCGGTCCAGATGATGTTCGGGGTCAACCTGTTCTCCTGCCTCTTCACCGTGGGCTCGCTGCTCGAGCAGGGCGCCTTTTTTGACTCCTTGGCCTTCATGATGCGCCACTCCGAGTTCGCCTTCCACGCCGTCCTCCTCAGCGTGTGCTCGGCGTGCGGCCAGCTCTTCATCTTCTACACCATCAACCAGTTCGGCGCCGCCGTCTTCACCATCATCATGACCCTGCGCCAAGCCATCGCCATTCTCCTCTCCTGTTTCCTGTACGGCCACACCGTCACTGTTGTCGGCGGCTTTGGCGTCGCTATAGTTTTCCTAGCACTCTTTCTGCGAGTGTACGCCCGCAGCCGCATGAAGTCGAGCCGGCGGGTCGCTCAGCCGCCTGCACAGAATGTGTAAATGTGCTCGCGCCGAACTGGGGACTGACGCCACGTTGTCCGTGGTGCTTTTTTTTCTGGGTCAATTTGTACGTTTTTATTTTCAACTGTTCACATTCACTGTTTTATGTTTTTATTCGGTACTGAAAGGGATTTTGTTTGAACCCCGGGTGCCTCCGAGGGTTCTGTTTCACGACCTGCCTCTTAACAGTCACAAGATGTTCTTTCTTACCAAACTTCTAGTTACTGAGATTGTGGGAGTTTTATTCTTAAACACTTTATTCATGCGTTTAAAATTGACTTCACACTGAAGCTGTTCATAAAATATTTGTCTCTTTTTTTTGTTTTTCCACAGTAGCCACATGTGGACAGCGGGTGGGGTTTTCGTTTATAAAACAGCCCGAACACACGGTGCATACATTTAATGGCCACTTGGACAATCTGATGAGCTCCAAAACAAAAGCTGTATTCACATTTCGGACTTTAAAAAGGTCATAACGCTCACTTTGTAATGTTATAATCAATTAACGCAGGGTTTGATTGTTAATGTTTTCTCTGCATCTGAGGCACAATTGAGTACTGCTTGGCTATGACCAGCAGAGGCGCTGTTCAGTCAGTTTCGACCCCTTAAACACAATACTCAATACTGGCATGGAAACAGGGGGTCAGAACATTCAGAGAGATCCTCCCATGCTATTTAATATTTTTTAGGAATTTTATGAAGGAACTAGCCCATCTCTGCTATTATTTGAACAGTGTTTTTCAGCACTCTGTATTATTAAATAAATACATATCTATCTAAATCAGCATTAACATGTTTGTGGACATGTATTTTGTTTTTTTTTTATTTTAATCTCACTGGATTGTGTAGCTGTACCTGATATTGTGGCCTATAAGTGTGTGTCACAAAAATGAGTTACATGGTGCAATTCTGGCCTTGAAGTGACCAAAACACATGCTGCTGGGAGTTTGTTTTCCTTTTAATTTAAAAACAATCGTCACAACATACCTTTCTTTTTAGAATCCACATATATATATATATATATATATATATATATATATATATATATATATGGTTTATATTCACCATGTTTGTTGTACTGCGTCGTGTGTGTTGAACTGCTTCATATGAATGATTGTGATGAATAACAAACCCAAAACAAGGAAATGCGCAGTGCCGCCGTGTCATTCCCCTTTAAAATGGCGACAGAATTAATAATAAAAAAATACTTATTCACTTGGCATCAGTGTGTGTTCGACTACATTTGGGTGTTGTCAAACGTCAAATCACAGCAATTGCTTTTAACATTTTTATATTATGCAACTATCCGAAGATAGGTATGTCCAAAGTTTTTAGCATTGTCAGAAGCAGGCACTTGAAGCTAGCACTCACGAACACTATGCTAGCTGTTAGCAGGCTAATGCTAACATTTTTGGAGTCATTCAAACCCTTCCGCGGTATGTTTTAATGGTAAACGAATCTAAATATGTAGATAAATGTATGACTAATATTTATGGTGTACGTCACAATATGAGAGAAGGGCGCTTGTATTCTAGATGTTATCCAGCTAATGCTAGCAAAACACCGAAGGTAGGCGTGTCCACCGTGTCTTAACATAATTACAGGTCTTTTTGTCATTTCCGGAGGCAGGCTATTAGCGCTATTATGCTAGGTGTTTGCAAGCTAATGTTTAGTTCTTGATGTAATTCATACCATTCCGTGGTATGTTTTCATGGTCAACGAATCTAAATATGTAGATAAAAGAAATATAGGACGAATATGTATGGTATAAATCACATTACGAGGGGGGAGCGCTATTATGCTAGGTGTTTGCAGGCTACTGCTAGCATTCTTGAAGTCATTCAAACCCTTCCTGGGTACGTTTTCATGGTCAACGAATCTAAATATGTAGATAAAAGAAACATAGGACGAATATGTATGGTGTAAATTAATATGAGGGGTGACTATGGCGTTTGGCGGAGGTCTGCGCTCTCAAAGTTATTTTCTAGTTTATTGTTCCTGCAACGTGGGAAAGCGACAAGACTTCATCAGGCATGGTAAGTACAGTATATTTAATTATAATCGTGGCACCTACAGCACAAAAATCCTATTTAAAATGTATTAAATATTTGTAAGTCCATAGCAGAAGTCAATGGAAACCTCAATTGAATATGCATGACCACATGCCTTCATGCACTTCCGCATTCGTAAGAGGGATTTCCTCCCAGATTTGGATGGGGGGGGGGGGTCACAGTGGGCACTCTGAGGTGTGAGATGGTGAATTTCATATTTACTCTGAGTGACACTGTAATTTGTGTGTATACCCTTTATTTACAGCAGGGGTCTCAAACACGCGGCCCGCGGGCCAAATGTGGCCTGCAGGACACTACTTTGAGGCCCTCGCCTTGATATGAAAGTTTAAAGTTAGTGCGGCCCGCGAAAGTTAGAAAAAATTATTACGTTTGATTAATGTTCATGTTAAAGGTTAAATAACTGTTAATAGTTATCCTCCCTATCCGTGTGGAAGTGGTAAGTTTTTGCCTATTAAGTTTAAAGGAAATAACTTGAAGGCTACCGTTTAGGTCGCTAGCTCTCGAGTTTGCGAGTTAGCATGTGTCTCAAGACCCTGCAGTTGCGCAATATGTTGTATATAAAAAAGTATAAATGTGACTATTGTCGTGTTTTGTCATGTCTACAGGGCTCTAATAATGCTTTGTTCATTTTAATCTGAAAAAAATAATTTGTCTACCCACCAACTATATGTGGTTTCTTAAGTTTTTATTATTTGCCGTTTTATTATTATTATTATATTTATTTATTACTGATTGATTTATTTACTTTATTCTTGATTTGTTTATTTATTTTTCATCTTATTTTGTGCAGAAAAATAAAAATTAAGATATTTGAGAACAGTGGGATGTTTTATCAGAGCTTTTATTGTAGAAATTCGGAACCAAAGCACTGAAAAAGTTTGTATATTTTTCTGTTTTTAATAAATTTTTTTTTTTTTTGGAAAACCTGATGCGGCCCAGCCTTGCCCAGACCCTAGCTCCAGTGGCCCCCAGGTAAATTGAGTTTGAGACCTCTAATTTTCTTCGTAGTACTATAATCCTGCTAAGAGACTAACTGACAGCCCGGTGCTGAGTCACAAACCTCAACATGTATTCTTGATGATTCACTCAAACATTAATTTGACTGTCATGTGCGGAAACACGCACCCCACCCTGGCTGTCAGTCATACAACTGCCCGTGTGGGGAATTTCCTGGCACATCTCAACGATCAGCGTTACCCAAATACTGTACCATGCTCTGATACTCAGACTTTGATGATTCATTGGGCCAAAGATGCTGATGTTGCATTCATACTTATTCATACTTTTGTAGGATTTGCAGTAAGCAACCGTGACTAAACTATACTTTTACTGCACTTTGACACGTTTTAAACATGATATTTACCGCCTAACATTTTCCGGTAAATATATCTTTACAAAATTTCATGCTTGTACCTTAAGCACAGTTTTTAGTGACTGAGGAAACCTGCAACCCACAAAGTCAAGACATTTTACCAGTCAGACGTCGTGGGCCGCAAAGGTTACCAAAAGGTGCGACCCGAAACATAGAGGACCCCCCCACACACACACACACTCACCAAATGAGTGTATTTGTGGATGGGAGAGCATTGTAACACTCGATGGGGGTGTTTATTTATACACTTAATAGGAATATAATAGGAGTATAATAGGAGTAGGATTATAATATATAAATAACATTAATAGTGGTGATTTTGTGTGACTTTGTGTGACTCTGGGGAGTTATACTGTGACGCCGTGTGTCGTCATAACCGTAGACATAGACGCCACATGAGTGGGTTTGTACATGCTGCGATACGTCAACGCCATCCGCCATATTAGATGGGTCAAAATTTGCTGTAAATGAATACAAGTCAATGTACTTACTTTTATAAAGCCTTTATAAACCTTTATAAACCTTTCTACAAAGAAATATAAGTTACTATAATATAAAACATACTTGGGAGACAGTTAATAATACTTACAACCCCATTGTCCAAAAACAATCACACTGGTTTCGGTGCCTAGCAGTTTCCCAACAATATTTACTTTTATTCATTTACAGCAGCCTTGACCCATCCAATATGGCGGCAATGTTGACGTACAGCTCAGCGCTCGATGCGGCGTCTATCTACGTCCATGGTCATGACAGAGCATTCATAAAAAATGTTACGTATGTAATTATTGAAATAAATTAGTTACTGCCGTTAATGCGCTATTTTTGACACACTTTGTAGTGATTTTTTTTTGCAATTAATTCATTTCAACTAGGGCTGTCAAAGTTAATTTTTTTGCCACATGATTAACATGCGCTCTGTCGTTTGATTGAACACGGTTACTCTGTGTTGCACTTTTTTTTGCCACTAATAGTTCTGTTTTTTAACACTATAATTGTATATTTTTACATGGAATAGTGCTGGTACTATTATAACCGTAATTTAAAATAAATTACCCTTAATGAAAGGCGTGTCACGAGATGGGATCATACATGAGATCGTTTCTACGTGACGAGATTTTAGCATTTTAAGAAAAGTTCAATGAAAAGCAATGACAATATATTGTAATCTACTCATTTGATTTCTACTACCTCACCTTGCATTGTTCCTCACTAGGCTACGCTGCACTGTGTGCGCTAGCAGCCCCCGTCTCCACCCACTGAGACACAGAGACTGACAAAAGGGCTCACTCCGTGCATGCCGTTGTTGTATGGAACAAACCCACCATGGTGCTGAAACCAACGCAGTTCAGAGTTCTGCCTGTTTGGAGGCGAGAGGTGAGGAAAATGCACATGGCAATATTTCAATATATAGCATTTATTGTGTGATTAATTAATTTATTACCATCCCAGGCCAGTGTCCATGTGTTTTTTTTCGATTTCATTTCTCAAGATTTTGTGACTCTGTCTTGCGACACCATTGCGTAATAAGTGTTATTAACCAACATTAACAGTTAAAGTGATGTTACAATTATTTTTAGTGGTAATGTTTTTTTTTACATATATATATTATTACTTAATTGTGGTAACTGTTTGTAAACACTGTAAATTGTATATGTAGTTGGTTGACAAACAAAATATTAATTAGCGTGTTTAACACTTAAGTGATTTATATGCTTGTCAATTAGTATGGATGCAGCCTTGCTACATACTATCATTTTATGTAATTATATACTGTATAAACATTCAAAAAAATCTACTCAGTAGGTGATTGAGACTAAACAGAATTATGAGTCATTCATTTTAAATATTTGACGCATCGAACATTGTTTACCCATTGTGTGGCTGAAAACAAATGGCACTTGAACTTTAAATTGTGTTTAAATGAGTGTTCCGCTCAGTAAATTGTAGGAAAGAACTAGAGGGCGTTGGCTGTGTAATGCTTGATGACAACTTATGTACAGTCATCTTGACAAAAATGAGTGTTCAGTAGGGATATACTCCCACGCTCTGAGCCAAAAAAAAAAAATCCACCCACTCAAAAGCTGTCCAGCAAAATACGCAACTTTCAGGAACCAAGTGTACTTCCTTTACATATAAAACTAATTGATGTAATAGTCTGGTTTATTATGTTTTAGCTTCACAATTTCAAATTGACCTCCAAGTCATTCATAGTCAACCTGGTTTGGCCACCTAGTGGTCAATGTAGAAACTACAAGAGTCAATTACCAGTTAAACAGGAACACAAAGCCCCAAGTATTTACGGTATTGCATCTTTTATTTTTTGCAAAACAATACTTGGAATACAGACAAGCCTGGACTCGGGCAAAGGAATCTTAGTTGGTCTTCTCTCTCCATGCAGCGTGCAGTGTTGCTTATGAGCAGAACCCACCCAAACAGTCCCTAGACCAGATAATGGAATGTAGCAATCTCCGATGTTTACTCCCTACATTTAAAACTCAGTGCAAGAGGGTACTTTGATAAAACGAATGTGTCGTCACCATTAACTTTTACAGCAAAAAAACAAAACTGCTTCTCTTCAAAAAAGGTCTTGCGGATAAATGCTCGACGACAAGAGCAACAACTGGTCCACCAAACGACATGAATAACCATTTTAAAGTTACTGCAGTTTAAAAGGATGAACAATTGAAACGTGAGGCCAAGTGATAGAAATCTGGACGTTTGTTTAATCAACTTCTTCCATGCGTGAGGCATCGTCATCACCGTCACCTTCTAGTGGAGGGATCTCATCTGGGACTGATGTAGAGGTGGCCTCCTCAATGGGGGCATCGTCGTCATCAATACCTGAAAAGGCAAAAAAAAAAACATTCTTTATGGTCAGGTCGAATAACACGTTGGGAATCCACACAAAAGCCTGATGTTCCTACCAAGACCAAGCTTGATCATTCTGTAGATACGGTTGGAGTGAGTCTGGGGGTCATCCAGAGAGAAACCGGAGGACAGCAGGGCGGTCTCAAACAGCAAGATGACCAGATCCTTGACTGCCTTGTCGTTCTTGTCTGCCTCTGCCTTCTGACGGAGAGTTTCCACGATGGGGTGGTCCGGGTTGATCTCCAGGTGCTTCTTGGCCATCATGTAGCCCATGGTGGAGTTGTCCCTGAGGGCCTGGGCCTTCATGATCCTCTCCATGTTGGCAGTCCAGCCGTAAGTGCTGGTCACGATGCAGCAGGGCGACGACACCAGGCGGTTGGAAACGGTGACCTGTGCATAAAGGACCGTAGGACCTTAGAATGCAATGATGGCTCACAGCAGAACATGCACTCGTCAGGATAAGCATTTCAAAATCATGCAAACAAAATCCAACATCTTGCACTCAGCTACATTTGTTCCTGTCAAATCTTTAATGTAAAACTCAGGCAATGTTAACTGATATTTTTAAGTTAGGTTGCATTCTGGCACACTGTGACTCACCAATACAAGTTAAGTTCAACTAGGCACCTGTTTACAACAAGACAGTCCACTGTAGTTTAAGACCAGATTTGCATATTAAATCTGTATATTCAAATTAAGGCAAATTTGAGCGCGACAAACCTTCTCTACTTTCTTGTCCAGGATCTCCTTCATGAGCTTGCAGAGGTTCTCAAACTTGGCCTTGTCCTCCTCCATCTTTTTCTTCTCCTCCTCATCCTCAGGGAGCTCCAGGCCCTCTTTCGTGACGGAGACCAGGCTCTTGCCGTCAAACTCCTTCAGCTGCTGCACACAGTACTCGTCAATGGGCTCGGTCATGTAGAGGACCTCGAAGCCACGCTTGCGGACGCGCTCCACAAAGGCAGAGTTGGCCACCTGGTCCTTGCTTTCACCTGGCGGGTGAGTAACAAGTAGTAAACCATTAACATCTCCTCAAAATAAGCACTTTACATGGAAGAACGGGAAGATGAGACTGACCAGTGATGTAATAGATGGACTTCTGGTTGTCCTTCATGCGGGTAAGGTACTCTGTGAGGGACGTCGTCTCATCTCCAGACTGTGAGCTGTGGTAGCGGAGCAACTCTGACAGCTTCTTGCGGTTTTGGGAATCCTCATGGATGCCCAGCTGCATGAACATAGTTGTTTTTTTTATTTTTTAAATATCTTTACACACACCTTCCACATTCAGGCCAGGTGACATTGCCGTTTAACTGTACCTTGATGTTCTTTGAGAAGCCTTCATAGAATTTCTTGTAGTTCTCCTTGTCCTCAGCTAGCTCTGCAAAGAGCTCCAGACACTTCTTGACAATGTTCTTACGGATGACCTTCAGGATCTTGCTTTGTTGCAGCATCTCTCTGGAGATGTTCAGGGGCAGATCCTCAGAGTCCACCACGCCACGAACAAAGTCTACAGGCGAAATCCACAAAACATTTCATTGGCCTCGAGATGTGATGTGGGGTCCAGGTCAACTTTAGGACACGGTCAGCTACTCACTCAGGTACTCCGGGATGAGCTCTTCGCAGTTGTCCATGATGAAGACTCTCCTGACGTACAGCTTGATGTTATTCTTCTTTTTCTTGTTCTCAAAGAGGTCAAAAGGTGCACGACGAGGAATGAAGAGCAAGGCACGGAACTCAAGCTGGCCTTCCACAGAGAAGTGCTGCAGGAAAGGAGGACACGTTTAAGCAGCATATTCTCTCATGCTGGTAAATCTGTGACAGCTAGTCTTCAGTGTACCTTCACAGCCAGGTGGTCCTCCCAGTCATTGGTGAGACTCTTGTAGAACTCCCCATACTCCTCATTGGTGATGTCATCAGGGTTCCTGGTCCAGATGGGCTTGGTCTTGTTCAGCTCCTCCTGGTCGATGTACTTCTCCTTGATCTTCTTTTTCTTCTTCTTGTCCTTGTCTTTGGAGTCTTCCTCATCTTCAGAGCCAACATCTTCAATCTTGGGCTTGTCGTCCTCGGCTTCTTCCTTTTCATCCTTCTCTGGCTTCTCTTCCTCAGCCTCGTCGTCGCTGATCTCCTTGTCGCGCTCCTTCTCCACCTGAAGAGTGACATTGAGAAGTCATGAGTACCGCTTTTATGTGATGAGGAGCGACGGGGTCCGAAATTAATACTTACAAAGAGGGTGATGGGGTAGCCAATGAACTGAGAGTGCTTCTTCACTATTTCCTTCACCCGCTTCTCCTCGATGTACTCAGTTTGGTCCTCCTTCAAATGCAGGATGATCTTTGTTCCACGGCCAATGGGCTCTCCTGTAGGGGGAGTTGTGCAACTATTAGTACACGGTGTCCCAACAAGCTGCCAAGATAAAGCTCCAGGCATCGGCCAATTCAACAACTTTGGTCGGGTCGGGACACATACCATTGTCAACCTTGACTGTGAAGGAGCCACCAGCGGAGGACTCCCAGGCGTACTGCTCGTCATCATTGTGTTTGGTGATGACGACCACCTTCTCAGCGACAAGGTAAGCAGAGTAGAAACCCACGCCAAACTGACCAATCATGGAGATGTCAGCTCCAGCCTGTGAGAAAACAGAACGTGATTAAGTACAAAAGGACACTAATAGATATTGGCAATCTAGGCCATGCCTTTATTGCTGTATTACTGTTTAGTATTGACCAATTAACAGCAGTAATAGTTATTGTCATCCACAGCAACCAAGACCCCATTGGTCCAAAGCCCAAGTCCTTACTGATTGAACTGCTGCTCTTCCAAAAAAAGGAACACTTCATGAATTATAAGACAGCTTTATCTTGCACATCTAAAATATTAAAGCAGACAGGATGTCTCGAGGATGACATGTAAGTACTTTATTTTGATATTTTTACTTTTTGCGCCTGATTTAAATATATCTGTTATTACATCTACTCTACTGTAACGAGTCCAATGTTGTCCTTGGCTCCAGACTTTTAATTACTAAAGCACAGTGGCGTCCAACTTACAAGGTCTCAAATTTTAGTCGTAAAAAAATGCCACTAGTCTAGTGTGCTTAATTGCATGTAAAACAGACAATGTTGGTGAAACTGTATTAATGTTATTAATACACGTGTATAATATGCTGGGCAATCTAAGCTATCCACTCAATTTACCTGCAAAGCCTCCATGAAGGCTTTGGTACCAGACTTGGCAATGGTTCCCAGGTTGTTGATCAAGTCGGCTTTGGTCATGCCAATTCCAGTATCGATGAGGGTGAGGGTGCGGTCAGCTTTGTTGGGAATGATGTCAATTTTCAGATCCTTGCCGCTGTCCAGCTTTGTGGGCTCAGTCAGGCTTTCATAGCGAATTTTGTCCAATGCCTAAACACAACAAATCATTGAATGTTTTCATTCCAATAAAAAAAATACACAATTAAACATGTCAGTGCTTTGTAGACTTACATCAGAGGCATTGGAGATCAACTCCCTGAGGAAGATCTCTTTGTTAGAGTAGAATGTGTTGATGATCAGGGACATCAGCTGAGCAATCTCTGCCTGGAAGGCAAAGGTCTCGGCCTCCTCCTCTTGGTGCATTTCTTCAGGCATCTGCACATTATTAATAAAGGAGTGTTAAAAATAATATTTACATAGTCACTTATAATGCCGCTTTCTTAGTCATTGAACATAAACGAGCTTAAGGGAAAATTTCGCAAAATGTAGACAGCCGCCATCGCGCTGGGACGGTTGGCGGAAGTAACAGTCAACCAATATGGCGTCCTCGTGCAGACAATGGCCGCAGCAAACACGTGCTTTTATACCACAAGGGCATATATACCCAATGTAGTCGCTTTGATTTACATGTAATACGTCGATTTCTGGTGACAACACGGTAACGTTTTCGCCAACATCCTCAAGCTCGTCATTCATTCAGGTCCATTAAAGTCAACTCATTTTGACGATTGTTTGTCAAATGTATGTTTGGTAATGTATGTGTAATACCGCACGTGAAATGCCAAAATGGACGCCAGTCTCCAGTATGTCCTCGTCTAAATGCTAAACAGCGCAATCAATACGGTTAGCTACACAAGCTCGACCACCATCTTTCACCACACCTGCTTTTATGCAACCAATGCTCGACCCAACGGCCCTCTCTCGCACTGCAGTGCTGCACCCAAACACGACCCGACATTGTACCGAGGTTTAAAATACACATCATTATACAACATGGGACATATTGTGACCTAACAGACAAATGATGCTGAGGTTATCCATCATGACTCAGGGGACCCACATCATTACGATGGTGGTCGAAATGTTGATATACGATGATAAATATCAAGAGCGGAATCGTTTTTTTAACCAACCTTGATTGTTGTGTGGGGTTCTTCTTGAATAAAATGCAACCAAATTAGTGTCCCCTCTGCTCTCTGACGCAGGAAAAAGGAAAGGAACTTCCTTTTAATAGACCGGAATCTTTATACACACGCGTTTCGACGTGCAAGTCATATTCATCCGCGGTGCGGCGTGCAAGCTACTGCCTCTCGTTATAAGTAATAATGTATGAACTGTATGTTGATGACATTCTCACATTCTCCGATATGACGAATCACTAAATTTGATAAATACATAATATACATTAAAACTACACTGCAAAGCGACGAGTGCATTTTATACAAGTAAATTGAGCTATATTATGCTGTGTCGTGCTGCCATCTTGTGGCATCAGAACTGTTTGCCACTTCGAAGCCGTTTTAAGGGCGACGAGCTATTCCTAAATATAAATGTCCAAACAAAATTCCTTTAATTACAAAGTTAACTAAATTACCTCGCAAAGCCTAGCACGACATTTCTCATGTTGTGATAAGTTGACATACACACCGGGTTCCTTTTGAGCTGTCGGAGGGATACCAGAAACGAAAAGGGTGTGCTTCGTTTGTTCTAGCACTTTCTACGATGAAAAAAAGTAACCCGCCTAAAGTGACGTCACATGCTTGTCAACTGCAGCCCTCGCTGCACAGCTGCTACCTCCAAACACCAACACCATGGAAACCTTTTGTGATGCATTTTGAAACAACAAATTAAACGATTATTTAAAACAAATAAGATGTGTCAGGGTACGTTAATTTTAAAAGCGACATGTTTCTGTGTAAACATTTCCAATTTTTCATTTACTGGGATAGAAATAACACAAATGAATACTACTTATGGAAAATACATGGAACTGGGTCGGTAGTTTTAATTGGTAAATAAGACACAGTTCCAATAACTTTGAGCTGGACGATTACAAAAATGTCCAGGGTGTCAGTGTTAGCGCATTGAAATGTAAACATGCTGTATGTACCGACTGGCTAAAGACGCCTTCAGGTGTGACACGTAAATTTAGCGTTTTATCGTTTACTCACGGTGCGGTCCAACTTCTGAACCCAGGCGTGTTATTATCCTTATATGTTAATTAACGCAATTTGTCACCTATTATCGGTAAGGGCAGAACAATGACCAATGACCAAGGGACGTAATTCTTTCATGTTCATTTGAATAGACAAAAACATACAACATCATAAATATCAAACAAAGGCTTTGACTTGACTTTCTGACAGTTTGAAAACGCCTACAATTCGAGTGTGCCGACTTCCGAGGCAACTGGAACGCATCTACCTGCAATTCCCCTGTTATGCACCCCATTGATTAAAAAGGCACTAGGTGTCGATTTTATTTATTGGAAAACGTGCGTTTAAGGACAATAATACACACAGTTTCCACATCAGTGAATACAAATGAATACATTTAGCATATACTAGTGTGGTCGTTTGATTTAAACAGACCTTCCTGCCCTGCTCAGTGAAGCGCCGTCCGTCGGGAACAACTAGAAACATACACCAAGCGCTCTTCTCCTGCCGCTCCAAAGAGGCGCTTGTCTGTGTAAGAGGGCCCGTGACTAGCCATTGTTGCTAATCCAACTACCGGTGCGTTAGAAAGGATTCTGCACGTAAAATTATCCAGGTTGTTGCTGGATACGCTCATACGACAATTATTTTGGGGTACGTATTACTCACATTGCCTTAATCTCTGCCAGTATTAATTAACCGAAACTGCTGGCCGCTTCTTAGCCGCAGCATATAGTATCTTAGCGTATTTAGCCATGCCGGGTAATGTGGCGTGGTTAATGGTTGCTTTAGTGTTAGCTTGGCCCTCGGTCGTTTTAGTTGTCATGAATAAGTTGGTAAGGAGCAACCTATTGAAAATATACGTGCCAGCTCTTTTATTAAATATTGAAACTTTTAGACACCCAGCTACTTGTCTTATTTCCTTAGCACAGTTAACAACAAGTAGCATGTGTCGGCTGAATGATTCACCGACCTTAGCGAACGTTACACAAAAGTATAATGTCACTCATATTTTTGGCGTCATGTTTATCATCTGTGTTCAATTGTTACAACATATATTAAAAGTGGAACTTATTTCCATATCAGGTTGTTTCGACTCGAACCCAGGATGTCATTCCCTCCTCATTTAAACCGGCCACTGTTGCCCCCTCCTGGGTTACCCCCTCAGTATGGCTTCCCTACAGGTACAGGTTGCCTTTTATTTTATCTTTAAATCTATTTCAAAATAAAAAATGGCATATTCTATAGTTATTAAACAAGTTGTTGTTTCAGCAGCTCCAATGATTCCAGTTCACATGGGCATCATGACTCCCACCCCTGTAATGGTGTCGTCTCTGCCTGTGGTCAGTAAACCTCCCGTTCACAAGAAAGATGCCTTTCTCCGAGCCAAAGACGAAGACTGTGGCCCGACCACCACAGTGTTTGTGGGGAACATATCAGAAAAAGCGTCTGATATGTTGATTAGACAGCTGCTGGCGGTAAGGGGGCAGGGTTTTATTCTACTGTATGTCTTGTACTTTAACGGATTAGTCTGATCACCGTACTTGTTGGCCTTTCCTGCATCTGTTGCAGAAATGTGGAATAGTCTTGAGCTGGAAAAGAGTCCAGGGAGCCTCAGGCAAGCTTCAAGGTAAACAGAAATGGCAGTTTACTTCCATGATGCCCAATTAGT
Source organism: Doryrhamphus excisus (assembly GCF_037039965.1). NCBI lineage: Eukaryota > Metazoa > Chordata > Actinopteri > Syngnathiformes > Syngnathidae > Doryrhamphus > Doryrhamphus excisus. The sequence continues at coordinate 4,807,864 of NC_136367.1, read as the reverse complement.
TTGGATTTACAAAGATGAGGACTTCATATGTTCCATCACCATTACAAAATTGTTTCGTATGAAAAAACATTTCCCATTAATTTGTGGCGGACAGCCATAGATTTGGCATTTTTTGAAAGGGTTTCACCCCATCTTGAAAGCATGACATAGTCATACATTTCTTATCGTTGTAACATTAACTGTTATAAAAGTGTAAATACCACTGTGTCACGATTTACTAGGGCTGCAGCTATCAAATATATTAGTAATCGAGTATTCTACTGAAATTCATTTTTTACCGCTTATCCTCACAAGGGTCGCGGGGGGTGCTGGAGCCTATCCCAGCTGTCTTCGGGCGAGAGGCGGGGTACACCCTGGACTGGTGGCCAGCCAATCACAGGGCACATATAGACAAACAACCATTCACACTCACATTCATACCTATGGACAATTTGGAGTCCCCCAATTAACCTAGCATGTTTTTGGAATGTGGGAGGAAACCGGAGTACCCGGAGAAAACCCACGCATGCACGGGGAGAACATGCAAACTCCACACAGAGATGCCTGAGGGTGGAATCAAACTCGGGTCTCCTAGCTGTGTGGCCTGTGTGCTAACCACTTTTTCCCACCATGCAGTCTAATCGAGTAACTAATTCCTGTAATTGAGGTATTGGAATTATCAGAGTAATCACTGCAGCCCTACTATTCACTCATCTTTTATGAAGTGTATGTTACTAACAAGTTGATTTACATTATTAGCATTCGCAACTATTATGCGTGTACATAAGTGTAAAAATAAGTTAACCACTTTTGCATCAGGATTTCTTCTGTGGGTTTAGTGGTATATGTGCTAATTTGGCTGTGTAAGACTTCAGGGACCTTTGCTGTTAGAGGTTCTACTATATATGCATACTGTCTCACGGCGAGAAGAATAAAAGTCTTTCACTCATGGCTCTGGACCGCATGTGAGCTGTCGTCCTCTAATCATTTATATTTGTCTATGGGCAGCTTTTGGGTTTTGTGAGTACAAAGAGCCAGAGTCCACGTTGCGAGCCCTGCGGCTGCTTCATGACCTACACATCGGTGACAAAAACCTTCTCGTGAAGGTGGACGCCAAGACGGAAGCACAGCTAGATGAGTGGAAGGCAAAGAAGAAGAGTGCTAATGGGGTAGGAATGTTTTTTTTCCCCTCCTCCTCTCCAGAAACAGTTTTTTTAGCAGTATCCTAAATCACCCGCTTCTTGTGTTTAAAGAAGGTAGATGCAGACAATGGGGACGACAAAGAGGAGGTTCTGGACGAGGAGACCAAGAAGAAGGATCTAAACGTGAAAGGTGCTATAGATGGACTAATGCGGGAGTATGCCGACGAGCTCAACGCGCCTTCACAGGATGAAGATTCCCAGCGGCGAAAGAGAAAAAAGGACAGAAAGGAAGAGGTAGATTCCCGCACCTTTCCAGTCTCGGCATAAAATAATGTGTCAGCTATTTCAAGAACGTCTCTTTCCTTTAATCCTTTAGGATGACTTGAACACAATTGATATGGAGGATGACAAGAGAGACCTGATTTCCAGAGAGATTAGTAAATTTCGAGACACTCACAAGGTAAAATAACTTTTTGGTCCTCTAGTTGATATTGCAGGTTTTGGACAGGAGCTGATCATGTAGTTCACTCCTGTAGCTTGCACATTCAGCAGTAGTTGACTTACATTTACAAACATGCAAACTGCACGAGCAATTGGCTGCCATTAAAAACACACTGCGACACATTTGAACCTGCTCTACTGTTCATGTAATGTTTCATGTGCAATGTTGACAAATCATAGTTGGACATATTTTGTCACTTGTGTAGTACATATACTGCATACACACACACGCATACAAAAAAAAATGCATGGAGACAATGTAAAGTTACTTAAAAAGCTAATCTATTCATTAAACCCCACCATTATGATAGTGATCATATGGTGACTAAAGCAAGATGAATCTCAGAGCTTTGGAAAAAGTTGCGAGGATAGGATGTAAGTATGAGCCTTCCTTTACTTTCTACATAAACTGGGCACCCCCCTCTTGAGGACTGGCAGAGGGGCAACTGCACTGCACTTTGGCCCGTTTGACGGCATCCTTTTCCAGCTCACACTATCCACTTTGTGCCCATTGATGGTGCTCCTTGGAAGCCAAAGAGTGCGTCAACCTCCTGCGAGTCCTCTGTAAACAAGTATTGTCATAATAACGATGGTTATGTTTTGAAGCAGAAACCTTTTTTTTTTTTGCAATAACCACTGCAGTAATCTGCTGTAGTCTTAACTATTACCGGGTTAAGGAGAGGGGGGTGTCCTCTCCACAGCGGTACACTGATCTGAAGACTTTTGAAGGTACGTGCATCTGCATGTGGTGGTGTTGTGAGGTGTTGCTGTCGTGGTCTGTCAGTGCCTGGCTCACTCTGCCTTTGTGTTAAATGTGTTTTTTGAGCATGCAGTCACAAACTCATGCCTTGTATTCTTATCTGTTAGCAATAAGGGAAAAACACTTGGAGCAGCATTTAGTTTTTACTATGATGCTGTTTATGTAGTGGCAGGTGGTGTTTTATTTGCTCAACTGCAGAAAGTACCGGGTGCTTAATAGAGGTAAGAAATGGTCTCTCTTTGCACAAATCTAGTATTATAGTAATATAAATTTTATACATTTGTGAAAAAAATCCACGCACAATAAAAATAACAATGACAAAAAATATTTTTTTTCCAATGAAATACGTATTTGTTATTAAAGTGGCATAGTGTTATTAGAAAAAATATTGTAGTTATAAAAGTTTTTTGCGTTTTTTGAGCGAAAAGTGCATTTTCAGCAAGTTGAAAAAAAAGAAAAAAACGACACCCTCAAAAACTGGCATTTTATGCCATTTCTAGGTGCTCCTGGGGCCCCTGTTTAGTGTGGGGGAGGTTTCCCCTGTTTTTTTGCCCAGAAAAGTGCATTTTCAGCAAGTTGAAAGAATGAAAAAAAAGACATACTAACCCCTTACGTTTTTTGTCAAAAATCAACGCCCTCAAACGCTGGCATTTTATGCCATTTTTGGGTGCTTCTGGGGCCCCTGGTGAGTGTATGTGAGGTTTCCGCTGTTTTTTTTTACCCAGAAAAGTGGATTTTCAGCAAGTTGAAAAAAAAAGAATTAATGAAGGCGATTTAAATCTACATAACCTTTAATTTATATTTATGACTACTTATTCATTAAAGTGGACAACACAAATGAATTGAGGCTGCACCGCTATTTGAAGACACCCAACAGTTGAAGTTTTACCGCTTCATCTTATAGCTTATTCAAAGACAACCGGCTGATGTAAAGAGGTAAGTGCAATAGTTGATGGGATGTTCTCTGAGTAACATCTATTTACTAAACAATATTCCCTTTGTTATATTGTCAGTATCCTGGTGTAGCATTGAATTAGACCCAAGGCTTGCCCATCATAGCTGCTCGTCAGCTGATTGCTTGTAGCTGCATGATGGTTTGTAAACAGCCTGTTCTTAATTGCAAAACTCCACTCAAAGCCTTGTGTGTAATACTCATAAAGGCGGAGTTGAGGTGTGTGTTTGTGTGCGTGTGTGTGTATGTGTGTCTTGAGTCGCCAAGAACCCCCCCCTGAGGACTTCTGTATGGGTAAGACCGCTTCTCCAATATTTAAATTTCTCTGTGCAGAAATGTTGTTGATGTTCCTTTCTTGCAATGTATCCAATGTATTGACTGGAATAAAAAGGTTGTTTTTGTTGATGACATTATTAATAATAATGATGCTTAAGCAAGACACAATCCCATCATGTCTTTCCCCTTGTATACCGTGTGACCTGCTTTCCTCCCAGGCCTAACTTAAAAGGCTTGTAGGGGCAGCGAAGGGCTGAGTCCATAGTTCGACACCTGTAAGTCCCAAACTAGTTCAAGCAAAGACTGACGGCTGTTCTTTGTTTCTGTATTTCCTTGTGCTGAGAGGAGCACTCTTAAGGAGAGAGTAAAAGCATTATCTCTTGCCGTGCCTTTTTTCTCGTTGCCATTGTTCCACAGATCTTTTTTGATCGTTTTATAAAGTGGTTTCCAGTTCCATTTTATGCTAAACTGTACTTAATACCGCAAGTAAAGGTGAGGATGTTGTAGCCGCTTGCATCGACGAGTAAAGAGCGTATGAAAGCTCCTCGTCTTGTCCTCACAGTCTGGAAACCACTTGATCTGTGCACTGCAGCAAGCTGAGTGCTTACACTCTCCTCACTCTTGCAGTCACATGACCCTCCCTGTGCTTTCCTCCGCAGAAACTGGAGGAGGAGAAGGACAAGCGCGAGAAGGAGCGTCTGGAGTTCGAGCGGGAACGGAAGGAACGAGAAAAGGAGCGGGAGCGGGAGAGAGAGCGACGGGACCGCGAGCGGGAGAAGGAGCGGGAGAGGGAGCGAGAGAGGGAGAGGGAAAGGGAACGGGAGCGAGAGAGGGACAGGGACCGGGACAAAGACCGCGAGCGCAGGACCAGAGAGCGAGAACGAGAGCGGGACTGGGAGAGGGACATCAGCCGAGACAGGAGCGCTGCTCGCAGCCGGTCCAGGTAAAGAACATCACCTTGACTGCTCAAAACTATTGGGCACCCATTGGAAATGACTTATCCGGACTTCGGGTGGGGGGTGTGGTACACACACAGACCATTCAATCACATTTATTTCATGTTTTTATCTCACGTAAACATTATACAGTAAACCTCGGATATATCGGATTCAATTGTTCCCACTGGTTTTGTCCAATATAAGCGAAATCCGTTATATGCATATACTGGAAAAAGTCCGTTTTACGCATATACCGGATATAAATCCGAAAACGGATTTCATCCGTTATAAAAAGGCACTTCCTTGACTATGTTTCCAATGTACCTGGACTGGGCAATGAAAAGAGACGTAAGGTAATGAGAATTTAACTTTATTGGACTCTGAGCATAACAAATTGTTAATTAAGCTAGGCCCTGTTACGCCCGTCAGGCCTACGTTATTTCCAATAGTGAGGTTAAGATCTCATTCACTGCTGTGCTAGTATTATTGACGTCACTCACTTTTATATTTGTCCTAAATCTGGAGCCAGGACAAAGACACGATGCGGCCATCCGATATATGTGAGGGAAATTAGAACGGGACTGTAGATTTTGTCCGAAATAGGCGAAATCCGTTATAAAAAATCCGATATATGCAATGAATTTTTATTGGAAATGCATTACAGAAAAATTGGTTCTTTTTTATCTGTCCGTTGTGAGCGAATTTCCGATATATCCGAGGTTTACTGTATGATGTTTACATTTTTTTGTTGGTTCATTGAAGTTTATAAACAAATACAGGGCTCGACTATAAAGATGTACCGATGGCCCGGGGCAAGTTAAAACAAAATTTGGGCAAGTACTGTAAATTCCGGACTATAAGCCGCTACTTTTCCCCAAACTTTCAACCCTGCGTCTTATTCAGTGATGCGGCCAATTTATGTAATTTTTTTATGTAACGGCCGCCAGGGGCTCTCGAGTAGAAAAGGTAAGATTAACACCGGTGGAATATATGCGTCGAGGAAGACTGCAACTTCTTGTCTTGTGCATAAATTAGCGTGAACATACCCTCATCATGGAAAATGCAAAAAGAAAGGCATATGACGCAGCTTTCAAGCTAAAAGCTGCTGCACGTAAACTTGGCATAAACTAATCGATGGTGAGACGCCGGAAACGGCAGCGGGAAGAACTGGAGCAATGTAAAAAGACGAAAAAAAACTTTCAGAGGTAATAAAAGCAGGTGTTTCGACTGTGCAGATCAGACTGAAAGCAAAAACAATCGCAACCGAAAAGAAAATTCCGGATTTCAAAGGAGCTATTGTGCTACCGTGTTGCTACCGTTTTACTGCCGCGTCACAGGCACCGTTTGTGAAGAAAGTTATATTATTATTATTGTTAAGTTATATTATTACAACTTTGAAAACTCTCTGTGTACCGTTTTTCTTTGTAAATATGTTTACATGTTTTAATGTGGGCATATGCGGCTTATATACAGGTGCGGCTTGTATGTACATAATCAGTTTTCCTCTAAAAAAGTAGTGGGTGAGGCTTATAATCATGTGCTCTATAGTCCGGAAATTACGGTAAATCCAATCAGTGATATTCCCGTCGGGCACTGGCATTTTATGCCATTTTTAGGTGCTCCTGGGCCCCCTGGTGAGTGTGTGTGAGGTTTCTGGTGTTTTTTTGACCAGAAAAGTGCATTTTCAGCAACTTGAAAAAAAGAAAAAAAAGGCATACTAACCCCTTACGTTTTTTTCTAAAATCAACGCCCTGAAATACTGGCGTTTTATGCGCTTTTTGGGTGCCTCTGGGCCCCCTGGTGAGTGTGTGTGACTTTTCCGCTCTTCTTTTGACCAGAAAAGTGCATTTTTAGCAAGTTGAAAAAATGGAAAAAAAACGACATACTAACCCCTTACGTTTTTTTTCAAAAATCAACACCCTCAAAAACTGGCATTTTATGCCATTTTTAGGTGCTCCTGGGCCCCCTGGTGAGTGTGTGTGAGGTTTCTGGTGTTTTTTTGACCAGAAAAGTGCATTTTCAGCAACTTGAAAAAATGAAAAAAAACGACATACTAACCCCTTACGTTTTTTTTCAAAAATCAACACCCTCAAAAACTGGCATTTTATGCCATTTTTAGGTGCTCCTGGGCCCCCTGGTGAGTGTGTGTGAGGTTTCTGGTGTTTTTTTGACCAGAAAAGTGCATTTTCAGCAACTTGAAAAATACTGGCGTTTTATGCGCTTTTTGGGTGTCTCTGAGATTCTCATGTGATGCCACAAAAATCATTATGGCAGTCTTTTCATTTTACATGGGGCAAGTTCGGGCAAGTAGTTCTCACCTTAGGGATTCCCGATGGGCAAGTCATTTTTTGTTTTTAATGAAGAGCACTGAAATAATACACCGTATTTTCCGCACTACAAGGTACACTTAAGTTTTTAATTTTCTGGAAAATGTAAAATTTTTGTGTCTTCCAATAGCTGTAAAAATATTGTTCAACTTGGGTAAGTGCCCGAGTACCTAACAACGACAGACTCTGACAATGATGAGAGGGAACCCGCCGTGTTTGATGACAAAGTTGATGCGAACACGGAGGAAGCGCTTGGGCGAGTTACACACCATAAGTTGAATGACTACCTAACGACAACATGAAGAGCCTGACGAGTAGAGCTTGGGCTAACGTACCTGCTTTAATTGTATTGTTTAACAGTAGAATAAAGTTCATCTTAATTTTTTTTGTAGACCGTGTAGTGCTAGGGGGTTGCTACATACAGTAATTCACCAATTAACTATTCAAGTTGTAATAGGTTATTTTAAATCATTGTCTACTGTGTATGTAAAAACACAAATCGCATTAACTTAACTTTAGCACTCCTCTTTGTAGGGAGAAGAGCCGAGATCGTGACAGAGAAAAGAAACGAGAGCAAGAGGATGAAGAGGACGTGCATGAACGCAGGCGATTGGAGAGGAAGCTCCGAGACAAAGAAGCAGCCTACCAGGAGGTGAGAGTAGGATGCTTTGTACAAGACTTTGAATAACATAAGTACCGAGTTTTAATTTCACTGCTTACAGCGCCTAAAAAACTGGGAGCTCAGGGAGAGAAAGAAAGCACGAGACTACGGCAAAGATGCTGAGAGGGAAGACGAGCGCAGACGAGAGATGGTAAGAGAGACTTCCTGATGCTTTCTTTTTTTTAAAAATATTTTTAAAATATATACTTTAGATCTAAAAGTCATTATATCTTTCAGAAAATATGCAATATGCAACAGTGATTGTTATCCAATTCAATTTGTGTGTCAGTTAAAGGAAGGCAAGCGACTAAAAGAGTTCCTGGAGGATTATGATGATGACCGAGATGACCCCAAATATTACAGGTTGGTGACGACAGATGCTGTCATGTTGATAAGTGGAGAGCAATGCACCTTTTTTTCCTGTTTTTTGGCCAGAAAAGTGCAATTTCAGCAAGTTGAAAAAATGAAAAAAAACGACATACTTACGTTTTTTTTTTTAATCAACGCCCTCAAAAACTGGCATTTTATGCCATGTTTTAGGTGCTCCTTGGACCCCTGGTGAGTGTGTGTGAGGTTTCTGGTGTTTTTTTGACCAGAAAAGTGCATTTTCAGCAAGTTGAAAAAAATGAAAAAAAAACGACATACTAACCCCTTAAGTTTTTTTTTCAAAAATCAACGCCCTGAAATACTGGCGTTTTATGTGCTTTTTGGGTGCCTCTGGGCCCCCTGGTGAGTGTGTGTGAGTTTTCCGCTCTTTTTTCGACCAGAAAAGTGCATTTTTAGCAAGTTGAAAAAATGAAAAAAAACGACATACTAACCCCTTATGTTTTTTTTTCAAAAATCAACACCCTCAAAAACTGGCATTTTATGCCATTTTTAGGTGCTCCTGGGCCCCCTGGTGAGTGTGTGTGTGAGGTTTCTGGGTTTTTTTTGACCAGAAAAGTGCATTTTCAGCAAGTTGAAAAAATAAAAAAAAAACGACATACTAACCCCTTACGTTTTTTTTTTTTTTCAAAAATCAACGCCCTAAAAACTGGCATTTTATGCCATTTTTAGGTGCTCCTGGGCCCCCTGGCGAGTGTGTGTGAGGTTTCTGGTGTTTTTTTGACCAGAAAAGTGCATTTTCAGCAACTTGAAAAAAAGAAAAAAAACGACATACTAACCCCTTACGTTTTTTTTCAAAAATCAACACCCTCAAAAACTGGCATTTTATGCCATTTTTGGGTGCTCCTGGGGCCCCTGTTTAGTGTGGGAGAGGTTTCCCTTATTTTTTTGCCCAGAAAAGTGCATTTTCAGCAAGTTGAAAAAATGAAAAAAAACGACATACTAACAACCCCTTACGTTTTTTTTCAAAAATCAACGCCCTGAAATACTGGCGTTTTATGTGCTTTTTGGGTGCCTCTGGGCCCCCTGGTGAGTGTGTGTGAGTTTTCCGCTCTTTTTTTGACCAGAAAAGTGCATTTTTAGCAAGTTGAAAACATGAAAAAAAATGACATACTAACCCCTTACGTTTTTTTTTTCAAAAATCAACGCCCTGAAATACTGGCGTTTTATGCGCTTTTTGGGTGCCTCTGGGCCCCCTGGTGAGTGTGTGTGAGTTTTCCGCTCTTTTTTTGACCAGAAAAGTGCATTTTTAGCAAGTTGAAAAAATGAAAAAAAAACGACATACTAACCCCTTACGTTTTTTTTTCAAAAATCAACGCCCTCAAAAACTGGCATTTTATGCCATTTTTAGGTGCTCCTGGGCCCCCTGGTGAGTGTGTGTGAGGTTTCTGGTGTTTTTTTGACCAGAAAAGTGCATTTTCAGCAACTTGAAAAAATGAAAAAAAAAAAACGACATACTAACCCCTTACGTTTTTTTCTAAAATCAACGCCCTGAAATACTGGCGTTTTATGCGCTTTTTGGGTGCCTCTGGGCCCCCTGGTGAGTGTGTGTGACTTTTCCGCTCTTCTTTTGACCAGAAAAGTGCATTTTTAGCAAGTTGAAAAAATGAAAAAAACGACATACTAACCCCTTACGTTTTTTTCAAAAATCAACACCCTCAGAAACTGGCATTTTATGCCATTTTTAGGTGCTCCCGGGGTCCCTGGTGAGTGTGTGTGAGGTTTCCCTTGGTTTTTTGCCCAGAAAAGTGCATTTTTAGCAAGTTGAAAAAATGATAAAAAACGACATACTAACCCCTTACGTTTTTTTTCAAAAATCAACACCCTGAAATACTGGCGTTTTATATGCTTTTTGGGTGCCTCTGGGCCCCCTGGTGAGTGTGTGTGAGTTTTCCGCTCTTTTTTCGACCAGAAAAGTGCATTTTTAGCAAGTTGAAAAAGTGAAAAAAAAAACGACATACTAACCCCTTACGTTTTTTTTCAAAAATCAACACCCTCAAACACTGGCATTTTATGCCATTTTTAGGTGCTCCTGGGCCCCCTGGTGAGTGTGTGTGAGGTTTCTGGTGTTTTTTTGACCAGAAAAGTGCATTTTCAGCAACTTGAAAAAAAGAAAAAAAAGGCATACTAACCCCTTACGTTTTTTTCTAAAATCAACGCCCTGAAATACTGGCGTTTTATGCGCTTTTTGGGTGCCTCTGGGCCCCCTGGTGAGTGTGTGTGACTTTTCCGCTCTTCTTTTGACCAGAAAAGTGCATTTTTAGCAAGTTGAAAAAATGAAAAAAAAACGACATACTAACCCCTTACGTTTTTTTTAAAAAATCAACGCCCTGAAATACTGGCGTTTTATGTGCTTTTTGGGTGCCTCTGGGCCCCCTGGTGAGTGTGTGTGAGTTTTCCGCTCTTTTTTTGACCAGAAAAGTGCATTTTTAGCAAGTTGAAAACATGAAAAAAAACGACATACTAACCCCTTACGTTTTTTTTTTCAAAAATCAACGCCCTGAAATACTGGCGTTTTATGCGCTTTTTGGGTGCCTCTGGGCCCCCTGGTGAGTGTGTGTGAGTTTTCCGCTCTTTTTTTGACCAGAAAAGTGCATTTTTAGCAAGTTGAAAAAATGAAAAAAAACGACATACTAACCCCTTACGTTTTTTTTCAAAAATCAACGCCCTCAAAAACTGGCATTTTATGCCATTTTTAGGTGCTCCTGGGCCCCCTGGTGAGTGTGTGTGTGAGGTTTCTGGTGTTTTTTTGACCAGAAAAGTGCATTTTCAGCAACTTGAAAAAATGAAAAAAAGGGCATACTAACCCCTTACGTTTTTTTCTAAAATCAACGCCCTGAAATACTGGCGTTTTATGCGCTTTTTGGGTGTCTCTGGGCCCCCTGGTGAGTGTGTGTGAGGTTTCTGGTGTTTTTTTGACCAGAAAAGTGCATTTTCAGCAACTTGAAAAAATGAAAAAAAAGGCATACTAACCCCTTACGTTTTTTTCTAAAATCAACGCCCTGAAATACTGGCGTTTTATGCGCTTTTTGGGTGCCTCTGGGCCCCCTGGTGAGTGTGTGTGAGTTTTCCGCTCTTTTTTTGACCAGAAAAGTGCATTTTTAGCAAGTTGAAAAAATGAAAAAAAACGACATACTAACCCCTTACGTTTTTTTTCAAAAATCAACACCCTCAGAAACTGGCATTTTATGCCATTTTTAGGTGCTCCTGGGGCCCCTGGTGAGTGTGTGTGAGTTTTCCGCTCTTTTTTTGACCAGAAAAGTGCATTTTCAGCAACTTGAAAAAATGAAAAAAAACGACATACTAACCCCTTACGTTTTTTTTCAAAAATCAACGCCCTGAAATACTGGCGTTTTATGTGCTTTTTGGGTGCCTCTGGGCCCCCTGGTGAGTGTGTGTGAGTTTTCCGCTCTTTTTTTGACCAGAAAAGTGCATTTTCAGCAACTTGAAAAAATGAAAAAAAGGGCATACTAACCCCTTACGTTTTTTTCTAAAATCAACGCCCTGAAATACTGGCGTTTTATGCGCTTTTTGGGTGTCTCTGGGCCCCCTGGTGAGTGTGTGTGAGTTTTCCGCTCTTTTTTTGACCAGAAAAGTGCATTTTTAGCAAGTTGAAAAAATGAAAAAAAACGACATACTAACCCCTTACGTTTTTTTTCAAAAATCAACACCCTCAGAAACTGGCATTTTATGCCATTTTTAGGTGCTCCTGGGGCCCCTGGTGAGTGTGTGTGAGGTTTCTCTTGGTTTTTTGCCCAGAAAAGTGCATTTTCAGCAAGTTGAAAAAATGAAAAAAAAACGACATACTAACCCCTTACGTTTTTTTTCTAAAATCAACGCCGTGAAATACTGGTGTTTTATGCGCTTTTTTGGGTGCCTCTGGGCCCCCTGGTGAGTGTGTGTGAGGTTTCTGGTGTTTTTTTGACCAGAAAAGTGCATTTTCAGCAACTTGAAAAAAAGAAAAAAAAGGCATACTAACCCCTTACGTTTTTTTTCAAAAATCAACACCCTCAGAAACTGGCATTTTATGCCATTTTTAGGTGCTCCTGTGGCCCCTGGTGAGTGTGTGTGAGGTTTCTGGTGTTTTTTTGACCAGAAAAGTGCATTTTCAGCAACTTGAAAAAATGAAAAAAAAGGCATACTAACCCCTTACGTTTTTTTCTAAAATCAACGCCCTGAAATACTGGCGTTTTATGCGCTTTTTGGGTGCCTCTGGGCCCCCTGGTGAGTGTGTGTGAGTTTTCCGCTCTTTTTTTGACCAGAAAAGTGCATTTTTAGCAAGTTGAAAAAATGAAAAAAAAACGACATACTAACCCCTTACGTTTTTTTTCAAAAATCAACACCCTCAAACACTGGCATTTTATGCGCTTTTTGGGTGCCTCTGGGCCCCCTGGTGAGTGTGTGTGAGTTTTCCGCTCTTTTTTTGACCAGAAAAGTGCATTTTCAGCAACTTGAAAAAATGAAAAAAAACGACATACTAACCCCTTACGTTTTTTTTCAAAAATCAACACCCTCAAACACTGGCATTTTATGCCATTTTTAGGTGCTCCTGGGCCCCCTGGTGAGTGTGTGTGAGGTTTCTGGTGTTTTTTGACCAGAAAAGTGCATTTTCAGCAACTTGAAAAAAAGAAAAAAAAGGCATACTAACCCCTTACGTTTTTTCTAAAATCAACGCCCTGAAATACTGGCGTTTTATGCGCTTTTTGGGTGCCTCTGGGCCCCCTGGTGAGTGTGTGTGAGTTTTCCCTTGGTTTTTTGCCCAGAAAAGTGCATTTTCAGCAAGTTGAAAAAATGACAAAAAACGACATACTAACCCCTTACGTTTTTTTTCTAAAATCAACGCCCTGAAATACTGGTGTTTTATGCGCCTTTTGGGTGCCTCTGGGCCCCCTGGTGAGTGTGTGTGAGTTTTCCGCTCTTTTTTTGACCAGAAAAGTGCATTTTCAGCAAGTTGAAAAAATGAAAAAAAACGACATACTAACCCCTTACGTTTTTTTTCAAAAATCAACGCCCTCAAAAACTGGCATTTTATGCCATTTTTAGGTGCTCCTGGGCCCCCTGGTGAGTGTGTGTGAGGTTTCTGGGTTTTTTCTTTACCAGAAAAGTGCATTTTCAGCAAGTTGAAAAAATAAAAAAAAAACGACATACTAACCCCTTACGTTTTTTTTTTTCAAAAATCAACGCCCTCAAAAACTGGCATTTTATGCCATTTTTAGGTGCTCCTGGGCCCGCTAGTGAGTGTGTGTGAGGTTTCTGGTGTTTTTTTGACCAGAAAAGTGCATTTTCAGCAACTTGAAAAAATGAAAAAAAAAAAACGACATACTAACCCCTTACGTTTTTTTTCTAAAATCAACGCCCTGAAATACTGGCGTTTTATGCGCTTTTTGGGTGCCTCTGGGCCCCCTGGTGAGTGTGTGTGACTTTTCCGCTCTTCTTTTGACCAGAAAAGTGCATTTTTAGCAAGTTGGAAAAATTAAAAAAAACGACATCCTTACGTTTTTTTTCAAAAATCAACACCCTCAAAAACTGGCATTTTATGCCATTTTTAGGTGCTCCTGGGCCCCCTGGTGAGTGTGTGTGAGGTTTCTGGTGTTTCTTTGACCAGAAAAGTGCATTTTCAGCAACTTGAAAAAATGAAAAAAACGACATACTAACCCCTTACGTTTTTTTCTAAAATCAACGCCCTGAAATACTGGCGTTTTATGCGCTTTTTGGGTGCCTCTGGGCCCCCTGGTGAGTGTGTGTGAGTTTTCCGCTCTTTTTTTGACCAGAAAAGTGCATTTTCAGCAAGTTGAAAAAATGAAAAAAAATGACATACTAGCCCCTTATGTTTTTTTTCAAAAATCAACACTCTCAAAAACTGGCATTTTATGCCATTTTTAGGTGCTCCTGGGGCCCCTGGTGAGTGTGTGTGAGGTTTCTGGTGTTTTTTTCACCAATGAAAAAAAATGACATACCTTACGTTTTTTGTCAGAAATCACTGTCGACACAAACTGGCGTTTTATGGCGTTGTCAGACTTGAGGTGGGGGGGGACAAAAAAAGGCAGCCATTGTTGTGAAGCATGTTGTCGCTCGCTGTGACCACTAGGGGCAGTGCACTGCAGAAGCGGCTCCGCGACCGAGAGAAGGAGGTGGAGGCAGACGAGCGTGACAGGAAGAGGGAGAAGGAGGAGCTGGAGGAGATCAGACAGCGGCTGCTCGACGAGGGACATCCAGATCCAGACGCAGAGCTACGCAGGGTGTGTTGCTAATTTACCGTGTGTGTGCGTGAGCGAGGGTGCGTGCGTGCGAGCGAGCATGCAAGTGTTTTGTCTTTGTGAAGGTCACTTAATGATTCCTTGCACATACCGTGGTGTCTTCACGTATCCCCGGCGTTCTCCTTACCGTTTTATTGGTGCAGATGGAAGAGGAAGAGGAGGAGCGTCTGAGACGTCCTCCTGTGGTCCACGAGCCGGAGCCCGAGGAGCCACGGGAGCGCCACAGGATTTCAAGGGACCACAGAGACCACCGGGATCACAGAGAGGACCAAGACAGACCAGACGCTCGCCCGGGCCCTGCCCGCTCCGAGGACGAGGTGGAGGAAGGCGAGGATGACGATTATGACGAGGAAGACAACCCCGAAGTGAAACCCTGCCTGAAGCCCACGATGAGACCCATCACGGCGGCGCCCTCGGTTTCTTCGGCCAGTGGCAACGTGTCTCCTGACACGCCCGGAAACGAGTCGCCGTGCGGCATCATCATCCCGCATGAGAACTCTCCTCCTGATGCTCTCCCTCAGGACGAGAACAGACCCAAAATTGGCCTCAGCCTCAAACTGGGTGAGTTGCCTTCAAAATGCATCCAAGATGTCTTCATGTTGGTGGAAACATCACGCCGACATCTTGGTTTCTTCACGCAGGTGCAACAGGAAGTCCCAGTCAGCCCAACGCCGGCAAAAGAAAGAAGCTCCCCGTGGACAGCGTTTTCGACAAGTTTGACGAGGAGGAAATGGAGGAACAGCCGCGCAAGAGGAAGCTGGTGCCGCTGGACTACGATGACGATAAGAGTCTCGGGGTGGACGGCGCCGCAATCACGGCCGTCAAAGGGCCAAACTCTGAAGAGAAACGCAAACACATCAAGAGCCTGATCGAGAAGATTCCCACGGCCAAGCCGGACCTGTTCTCCTACCCGCTGGACTGGTCCATGGTGGACACGGTGGGGATGCGACTCTTTTGATGTGCTCACTTCCTGTTTCGCTGCATCAAACGTTATTGCTCTCTCTCTCTCTCGCTGTAGACGTTAATGGAACGACGCGTTCGCCCTTGGATCAATAAGAAGATCATTGAGTACATCGGAGAGGAGGAGCCAACATTGGTGGACTTTGTTTGCTCCAAGGTATCCATCTTGTATCCGTCCCGTGGCGTTCGATCCATGCGTCCAATGCCTGCGCTCGTCTGTTTTCAGGTGATGGCTCACAGCACCCCACAGGGCATCTTGGACGACGTTGCTATGGTGAGTTCACTTTTATCATTAACAAGGCGAATGAAACATCAAGTACTTCGGTACAAGGTATGTTATTTAAAAAAAAAAAAAAAAAAAAAACTTAAACTACATTAGGAAAGCAGGAGGTGAACAAATGTAACAGTTACTGATTGTAAAAGTACCAGATGGAGGGGTAGGATTTAATAAGCTTTGCTTCTTCCTGCTCCTTTTGGACATGTGGAACTGTGAACCGATTATGGGATGCATTCAATTGAAAAATAAAAACTTAAACTATATTAGGAAAGCAGGAAGTGAACAAATGTAAAAGTACCAGATGGAGGGGTAGGATTTAATAAGCTTTGCTTCTTCCTACTCCTTTTGGACATGTGGAACTGGGAACTGATTATGGGATGCATTCAATTGAAAAAGAAAAACTTGAACTGTATTAAGAAAGCAGGAAGTGAACAAATGTAACAGTTAGTGATTGTAAAAGTACCAGATGGAGGGGTAGGATTTAATAAGCTTTGCTTCTTCCTGCTCCTTTTGGACATGTGGAACTGTGAACTGATTATGGGATGCATTCAATTGAAAAATAAAAACTTAAACTATATTAGGAAAGCAGGAAGTGAACAAATGTAAAAGTACCAGATGGAGGGGTAGGATTTAATAAGCTTTGCTTCTTCCTACTCCTTTTGGACATGTGGAACTGGGAACTGATTATGGGATGCATTCAATTGAAAAAGAAAAACTTGAACTGTATTAAGAAAGCAGGAAGTGAACAAATGTAACAGTTACTGATTGTAAAAGTACCAGATGGAGGGGTAGGATTTAATAAGCTTTGCTTCTTCCTACTCCTTTTGGACATGTGGAACTGTGAACTGATTATGGGATGCATTCAATTGAAAAATAAAAACTTAAACTATATTAGGAAAGCAGGAAGTGAACAAATGTAAAAGTACCAGATGGAGGGGTAGGATTTAATAAGCTTTGCTTCTTCCTACTCCTTTTGGACATGTGGAACTGTGAACTGATTATGGGATGCATTCAATTGAAAAAGAAAAACTTAAACTGTATTAAGAAAGCAGGAAGTGAACAAATGTAACAGTTACTGATTGTAAAAGTACCAGATGGAGGGGTAGGATTTAATAAGCTCTGCTTCTTCCTACTCCTTTTGGACATGTGGAACTGTGAACTGATTATGGGATGCATTCAATTGTAATCTGATGCATGTTCAAATGAAAGTAAACCATTCATCATCTCGACCTTTCACAGGTTCTCGATGAAGAAGCCGAGGTCTTCATCGTGAAGATGTGGAGGTTACTCATCTACGAAACGGAGGCCAAAAAGATCGGGTTGGTCAAATAATGGAAAGGTGGTATAATAGTTGGTTTTGTCGTCCCCCCAAAACAAAGCAACTTGTCCTTACCTGCTGCTCGCCATCTTCGAGACCGTCTCCCTTTTTTTCTTTTTTTGTAAATAGTCACTTGATCAAATCATTTGGAAAGGTACAGCTGATTGACATCCGGGACCATTTACGTTTTTATCTGCTTCTTTTGTTCTCCAGCCGCGTTTGCCTTCATCAAGTGTGTGAGACGGTGCTGCTATGCTAATGTTTGCGCTTTAGTGGATGGATTGGGTGTGAAAACACGCTAACGTCGGCCCACAACATCCATGCAGCTAAAGCATCAAGGCGGCCATTGTCATAACCACGGCTGGAGAATGTTAGCATTAGCGACTTTTTTTTTGTATTGGTAAATGTTTGAATAAAATTTAGTTGTTTTGTAGTCATTTGTTATTTTACTTTGTACTTTTAGGAAATGTTTAACTTGATAGCAAATAAGAGCAGATCATTTTTGCTAAGGAATGACTCGCCTGAATGCATCGCGTACATTCAGGGGCGGTGCCGTGATACTAACAACTCTGAAGCAGGAGTTTGAAGGTCGCGGCTTGACTTTATTTCAATGTGATGTCATTAAAAATAGAAGCGAAAGGTGTTGTTCCGCCTTCCTTGAGGACAAGGACAACCCAGGCAAACATCAACGTCTCTTAAAAGTCCTAAGCTCGCACTTTTAATAGACGATGTTTGCAGTGTGACTGGACTATAACGGTCCAACATCGTTAACGGTCTTCCCTGAGGACAGACTCTAGTCCTCCGTTTTAGCCTCCATCTCCTCGGCGTCGTCGTCTCCGTCCACTTCGGCGTTTTCCCGCTCTAGCCTCTCCAGCTGCCTGGCCAGCTCCGTCTCGTCTGTGTCTGTCACCACCTTGGGCTGAAAGGACAACGATTACGGTACCGTACCGTAGTGGCAATGGGAGTAACAAGTACAATACGTACCTCCATTTGGATGTTAAAAACGCCTCTCTTCTCCTCGATCTTCTCCTTGATGGCAGCCATGGCCTGGTTGAGGACCGACAGACCTTCTGTGCGTTCCAGTGTAGTGGTGGTCATCACGTAACGTGGAGGAGCAATGAGATTAATCTGCAAAATAAACCATCTTGTTATACAGGATACTCCTTATGTTGACATTGAAGACATACATCATCTTTTTATTCATGTTGAAAAATAAAACAACCCAAATCCAGTGAGGGTGTAAAGTAGGGTTGGGTATAAGGAACTTAACATGCATCACAATATGAAGTTTAAATTCAGCAGAACCATACGCCATATAACAAAATACACTCGTCTCACATGGTAAAGCATGTTTATTTATTGCTAAGAACCTAGCTAACTTTTATAATGGGATGTCAGCATCTGCACGTATTGCTACAAAAACTGTAAAGCCTGTTGTGGATATGGAAGATTTTTTATTACACTATTGCTTTGTTTTCCCTTCTCAACATGACATCAAGTCATTCTCATATCATTGGCAGAATCTATACCGGTCTTTACAAACTATTATCACATACTACAGTATTAATTGGCCCTGCACCCTAGAAACCGCCCATGAATGATATGGGAAAAGGCCAAAATGATACTGTGTCAAAGCCCAGGGCAGTTGATACTGATAAAATATAGAGTTTAAAACCATGTCCAGTATCAGCTGTCCACTCAGAGTGCACTGCTCTGGTATCGTGCCCGTGAAACAACCAATCAGAGAACAACGCACAAGCATGAACACACAGTTTACACTGTGTAATAAACTGATACTGATACTAGCATGTCTGATACCAGACAAACCATGTGATGATCTTATCACATACTATTTAATCATGAGCTTATTATCGCGTACTATTTAATCAAAAGACCATTTTGTTTCCAGAAAATGTTGAGTTTATTACATGTATTATATCTAAACAGTGTAAACACAACAATTGCAAAAATATTTCAACAATAATATTTTATTGTTAACAGCACTCGCGTGCTGTTCTCTGATTGGTTGTTTCACGGGCACGATACCAGAGTGGACAGCTACGGGGCTGATACTGGACATGGTTAAACTCTATATTTTATCAGTATCACTGCCCTGGGCTTTGACACAGTATCATTTCGGCCTTTTCCCGTATCAATCATGGGCGGTTTCTAGGGTACAGGGCCAATTAATACTGTAGTAGTACTGTGTAGTATGTGATAAGATCATCACATGGTTTATCTGGTATCAGGCCCAGTCATCAGGTATCATGCCCCCCCGCGTGCCAGTATCAGCCCTCGACCAAACTTGGGGGCATGATACCTGGCCTGATACCAGACAAACCATGTGATAACCTATAAATATGGGCCAACCCTAGTGTCAGGTATGCATGATAACCAGATACATACACGGCTACATAGCTTTAGTAAGCGTTAACATGACATGGTGATCGTACCTTGATGGGCATGGCCTCTGTAGAGCAGCCTAGTCCGGCCCTCAGTGCTTCCTTCACAGCGTCGATGCCCTCGTATCCATAACACGCTACTTCAATGTCTGCAGCAGGAAGTTGAGATGTCATTTCCCCCCGCCCCGTCTCTCCTGAAAACCCAACAAATGTACGATCGTACCTGCTCGGATTTTGACGGCCTGTGGGGTGAGTCGCCTGTTGATGTTGTCGATCAACACGGCTCGCTCTTCTTCTGTCAAGTCCAGATCGCCGAGGATGGAAGGATCGCTGCAACATATACAAGTGTCAATACCTGCGGTTGGAGGGGGGGGGGTACAAACGATATCTATGAACGAAGAAGCCAATTCTATCAACGTATTTTCAAATGTGTAAAAGATGACATCAGTTTATCATTCACAACCCCACCGACATCCAAAAAACCACAATGCATGAGAACATCGATACTTACGACACGGCCTGTTTGAAGACGTCATAAGCTCCGTATCCCGGCCGCTTGTACTTCTCGTCAAAGACCCAGGCGGTGCGCTGGTACAAGCTTTCCAGCTGCTCGTCTTTACTGTACTCCAACACTTCTGCCACGTGTCGCAAGATGCTGTACACCTGCATATGCACACCAGTTGGTCATCTTTTACCACGTTTGCCTTAGCGTTTAGTTCAGGGGTCTCAAACTCAATTTACTTGGGGCCCACTGGAGCTAGGGTCTGGGTGAGACTGGGCCGTATCAGGTTTTCCCAAAAAAAAAACGCATTTATTAAAAACAGAAAAATGGTTCAGATTTTCTACAAGAAAAGCTCTGTTAAAACATTCCACTGTTCTCAAATATCTTACTTTTTATTTTTCTGCACAAAATAAGATGAAAAATAAACAAATCAAGAATAAAGAAAATCAACCAATCATAAATAAATATAATAATAATAAAACGGCAAATAATAAAAACTTAAGAAACCACATATAGTTGGTGGGTAGACAAATGATTTTTTTCAGATTAAAATGAACAAAGCATTATTAGAGCCCTGTAGACATGACAAAACACGACTATAGTCACATTTATACTCTTTTTATTTACAACATATTGCGCAACTGCAGGGTCTTGAGACACATGCTAACTCGCAAACTAGAGAGCTAGCGACCTAAACGGTAGCCTTCAAGTTATTTCCTTTAAACTTAAATAGCCAAAAACTTACCACTTCCACACGGATAGGGAGGATAACTATTAACAGTTATTAAACCTTTAACATGAACATTAATCAAATGTAATAATTTTTCCATAAGCATCCATATCAAACTTGCGCGGGCCGCACTAACATTAAACTTTCATATCAAGGCGGGGGTCTCAAACTAGTGTCCTGCGGGCCGCGTGTTTGAGACCCCTGGTTTAGTTAATGGGGCCACAGCAACCACAAAGGGCAACCATGCCTTGGCATTATAATGTGTGTAAAATAGAGCCGATTGGAGTTGATGATAAAATACTGGAAGAGGGGGAAGGGGTGGGGGGGGCTGCAATGGACAGCAGAGGCGCAAGATGCGGGTCTGCGCCCTACAGTCGATCAGGAGGTTTCCCCACCAAGATGTGCTGCCCGAGCAGTCGGCTGGTGACTTGGACTTGAATTATTTGTTTCATCTGGAGAAGACCATGGCTGGTCTTTAGCTGTCTGTTTATAATTTCATTCATACATTATTCATAAACATCCTGTACAAGCTAAATAGCTACATAGACTGACATCTAATGATGGTAGACTCCTAACAACCAGCCAGGCCACTCTTGCAACTTGCCTGGCAAATGCATACAATGATATTGATACCTTATTATAATTTCACTAATGTGTACATTCACAAACATCCTGTCCAAGCTAAAACATATTCCGTATATAATTAGAGGAAAACATCACTTACAGTTTTAGATTTGGTGAATTTATCTTCGCACTTGATGGCCTCCTCCGGGGAAACTCTTCTTTTTGAAAGATCAATGTATCCTGGATGGAAAGCAGCGGAGACGCATGATGATGATTGTGTTCTAAACTCGATGCCGATTCCTGGTTTGATTGACAGCCGCTGTAACTTGGCTATAATGGGTGTTTGGTTTAGAACCCGAATATCGAATGCTATTGGTAAGAGCAGTTATTCCCAATCAATGTGCAACTGAATTGGTACAAAAAAATATTCATGCAAATATTGTATGCCAGCCACATAAAGACAGGCAGGACGATGCCATGCTTTTCCACTAGATGGCAGTAATTATCATTAACATCAGGGATGCACTGGTCCATATTTTTCACATATGAAATCTGCCTTAATGTGCAACCGCGCCAAAATAATATGTAGCTATCTCCACTTGTGCAATGCCACAAACACACAGTAGCTTCCCATAGATTTTTCTAATGTAAATAATAATAATAATAATAATAATAATAATAATAATAATAATGTGGTTGGGAAGGAGATTGTGGCATTGGTTTAAGAGGCACACAATAAAACACTGATGGATGAAAATATGCCACTTCCACCCTAATAAACAACACAAACAAGCAAAAAGGACAAAGCGTCAACATCTCACCTTTCTCTTTGTCTACTCGGATGACCACAACGCATTCGTTGCGTCCGATGCGGATGAGCTTGTTGATGGAGCGAATACGTCGACGCGAGAGCTCGCTGAGGAGGATCATGCCCTCAATGTTGTTGTATTCCAGCAGGCTGACGTAAGCGCCCATCTCTGCGATGGACCTCACGTTCACCATGACGACATCCTCCACCTCGGGGAAGCGGTGCTGGTAAAATCGACAGCTGAGTCCCGGCATCGCTGAAACAACAACAACAAAAGAGAATGACATAAGATATTACATTTATAGTGTTAAAAAATGTGAGCAAACTTTCACTTTTGTTTTTTGTTGATCCACCACTGTCCATTTTGCAACAGATGACAGAGATTCTACATATTTACCTTTATGTCAATTGAATGTTTCTACAAAATGAGCATTACAAGTGAATGCATACACATGGAATTTGAATTATAGGTGGGGAGGCAATTATCTTGCATTTTTCCTCAATATCGAGGCGTCATTTTCTTCTTATTTGAAGACACGATAGTCTAAAGGAGCCCGAAAAGAATTACATTGGCAATTGATTCAATCACATTCCTATAAACTTCCGTAAACAACGTATTAGCTTGTAATATTTCCATTGGATTTTTTGTCAGAGAAAAGATGATGCAACATAAAACGATACATTGATTGTTTTCTTACTTTGCGATGTCAGACAAACTAAAGATACAAACCTTAAACTGTATATCATTCATAAAACATAATGTTGTCATATTAACCAGCAGAGATTATCTTAAAAATACAAGAGCTAGTATCGTCATTAGCATCAAGCTAGTAGCCGGGCTCCCAGCTCACATGCGGCACATGCACGACTCGAGAGCAGCTATCTTAGCTAGTTAGCTAGCTAGCTAGCTAGCACCGCCCGTCGCCACTAAAACATCAACTTCGGCTTTTCAAACTCACCTGTGTCATGTGTTTGGATGAGAAGACGCCTTCAAGTATTTCAGTGAGTGTTCAAATGTCCTATTATGTCGCCCCTCTGGTTGTTCTAGTAATAGACAGCTACCATCAGCTAGCTCGCATTCACGGCTGCGCTAATTTTTGCGACCCGGAAAAAGAACATCGGAGGCTTGCTAGCCGCGCATGCGCTGTTTGGGTCACGTGACGAGAGGTCAGCTGATTCCACACGACCGGAGAGTCTGACAAGATCATCTCAACCTGTTCTCGTAATCCCTTACAAAACAACATTTTATGTCAACATTTACAACACCGATTTCAAAGTGAACATAATTCGTGTCAGGAAATCATCACCGGAACGCCGACAAGATGTCTGGAAAAGACAGGATCGACATATTCCCCTCCAGAATGTAAGCTTGTAGCTTGTTTTTGCTAACATCGTTTTAGCATTTAACTACACTCATACTGACCTTATTATGTCTGCATATTTCTTTGTATTAATGTGATCACAATTAATATAATTACGTATTTAGTTTGTAAAAGCGGAAGAGTCGTTGTCATGTGACTTTTTAGGAAGCGCTTAGTATTTGCACAAAAATAAGAATTGGCTTACAATTGTTTAGATTCCGCTTTAGCTTTGCTAATTTTCCATAGACATATTCGATTACTTTGTAAAAATGACGAGAAAACAAGAGCATTCTAAGTAATAAATAATTCTAACTATATTTTCCGCTATAGCATATGGTGCAATGTACCTCTAATCATTCCTACATTATGCATGACTAACATCTAATACATGCACTATGCATATATTGCAGATCCACAATTCATATCCTGTTTATGAATTTGGTTTCATAAGGGCCCTGCCCGCAAAGCCATAGCAGCCCATAATAGTTCATTTATTATATCTTACTACTTTTGGTCACAGCTTGGAAATGGGTGTTTCCAACATTGGGATGTTCACGTAACCATGGTGACATAATTCCCAAGAAATGGACACACAATTCTGGCTTAAGTGTTTTTTGGTCAAATGTAATGCCACCGGAAGTGGGGCTCATGAGGTTAGAGTGGGAGACATTAGAAAGGTAATTCAATGGTCTTTTTCACACAAGCTTCATGTATTTTGATGAAAATGTCACCGTTCCTACCAGGGCTCAGACCATCATGAAGGCTCGTATGAAAGGAGCACAGACGGGCCGCAACCTGCTCAAGAAGAAGTCGGATGCCCTCTCCATGCGATTCCGTCAAATCCTCCGCAAGATTATTGAGGTCAGTTGCACTGTTATTCTTTTTTAATGGAAACCATATAGGAACATTATTTGTTGCCTATCAAACAAGCGTTTTTTTTTTTTTTCTTCAGACAAAGACCAAAATGGGAGAGGTGATGCGAGAGGCGGCCTTCTCTTTGGCCGAAGCCAAGTTTGCAGCTGGTGACTTCAGGTAATACAAATCAGGTTATAAGATGACTTCTAGTGTACGAAACCACATGTGTAATTGTATTTACAGCACAACTGTCATCCAGAATGTCAACAAAGCTCAGGTGAAGGTCCGAGCCAAAAAAGATAACGTGGCAGGTTGGTTAAAAATGTTTCTTACTTTTTATCCTCATTGCTGAGTGATGGGGAAAAAACAACGGTGGTTTTTTTTCCTTTCTCAGGTGTAACTCTTCCAGTTTTTGAGCACTACCAAGAAGGCGGGGACAGTGAGTGAAACTTTAGATTATTTTTATTTTATTTTATTATAAATATATAATAAATATATTATAATTTTTTTTATTTTTTATATTTTTTTCAATCAACAAAAGGTTTTATATTATTTTTTTCAATCAACAAAAGGTTTTTGCAGTGATTATTTTTAAGCCCTGTTTTGTGTTTGTCAGGCTATGAGCTGACTGGTCTGGCCAGAGGAGGAGAGCAGCTGTCCAGGTTGAAGAGGAACTATGCCAGAGCTGTGGAGCTGCTGGTGGAATTGGCCTCCCTACAGGTAGGGGGCGCTCATCCAAAGATACACAGTTTATTCAAGCAAACAGACAACTGATTTTGTTGTGCGCATTAAACATGCTGATATTATGGCTGTCAAAAATAGTACGATAACGGCAATAACACATTTTTAAAAATTATGTCAAAATTGTTACTGTAATTAAACTGTAAACTTCTGCCTATAGCCTAGTTCAGAAGAATTGCAGCCAATCGCAGGGCTCTTCTTTTTCAATCGTGATGGACTTTGATGAATGAACAAGAACTGCTGGTGAAGTTCACTTACCTACAGCGAGGGGGTGCTGTTTCACCGAAATGACTGCTAATCACATGCTATTGAAGTTACTGGAGCCAGCTTGGACACTGTAAAAAATGTTGAAATGTTTGAAATATTTTTTGTGCTTTATTTAGGATATGTTAGGATATTATTTATTCCTATTCTAAACTTGTACTCATGTTTATCCCCAGACATCTTTTGTGACTCTCGATGAGGCCATAAAGATCACCAACCGCCGTGTGAATGCGATCGAGCACGGTAGATTTGACACATTCTATCATACATTTTAGAGGCATGTTTAAAATTATGCTTCTTATCACAACTTTTAGTGATCATCCCCCGCATCGATCGCACCTTGACTTACATCATTACCGAGCTGGATGAGAGGGAACGAGAGGAGTTCTACAGGTGAGTCTAAAAAAGCCTTCGTTTGTCAAGTATGATCTTCTGAGCGTGGTGTGTGTGTGTGTGACGTCTCCTCCCTCAGGCTGAAGAAGATCCAAGAGAAGAAGAAGCAGCTGAGAGAAAAGACAGAAAAAGAAATTGCCGAACGCCTGGCCAAGCTGGGCCCCATCGCGGAGCCCGCCAACATGCTGACGGAGGAGACGGATGAAGACTTGCTCTTTGAGTGACCTTGTCGCCGAGGCAACCCTTAAACCTATTTATTCCGTGCCTCCCGGCCCGCGTCTAAGTCCTCTCATGAAAGTGTGATTTTGTGTCCATGTTTTCGTCTTTGTACAGAACTGAAGCGTTACTTGCAAGTAATATAAGGATACGTAAATATAATATGAAGTCAATTGTGATTATGATGGTGATTTGTGCTTCTCACACTGCATGCTGTAAAGCTTAAAACTATTGCGAGTGTGTGTGAGTCCCTTTGGGATTGTTGTTACCTCACTGACCAGATGTTGCTGTAAAACACTCATCAACCAATAAAAGATGTACTCACATTTCAAACGTTTGCTAAGTCAGCACATGAACAAGAACTGCTGGTGAAGTTCACTTACCTACAGCGAGGGGGTGCTGTTTCACCGAAATGACTGCTAATCACATGCTATTGAAGTTACTGGAGCCTGCTTGGACACTGTAAAATTTTTTTTTTGAAAGATATTTTTGTGCTTTATTTAGGATATGTTAATATTTTTATTCCTATGCTAAACTTGTAGTGTCCCCAGACATCTCTCGATGAGGCCATAAAGATCACCAACCTCAGAAAAGGCAGCTGGATGGATCCTGAGAGACACGTTGCAGCACACGGTCACGTTAGTTGGGATGAATGAAGGCGTGCTAGGCTAGCAGGAAGTTTGCAGCGTGATATACCGTTTAATGATAACGTAGACATGTTTTTTTGGAGGCCTGTCAACACAGCACGAATCAGACAACAAAAATAATACTGACCACGGTAAGAAGAACGAACTGCGGTATTCTCTAGTAATGACAGAGTGCCGTCACGTCATTTTGACATCGGATACGGAAAATTTAGGAGTAAAATATTGTATCTTTGTCTAAAAAAAAAAAAAATCTGTATTTACAATTATAAATATTAAGAATAATAGGATAGAAATAATTCTATTTGTCTCGTAAAATGACTCAACATGACAAAGCAGGAAAAAACAGACACAGACAAAAGACACACAGATAAGAAGAAAGGTAAGAAACCTGAGTCCATCTCTGCACAGCGTGCTATAGTTCACCTCCTCTACAAACGAGGAAAATGTGCAAATTTACCGCCGTCTGTCCTTTCTGGCTTTAGCACAGCCAGGAAGTGGGAACCCACTGAGGCTCAGTGTCCAGCTTCTCTATCAGCCTGCGCAGTTCCAGGAAAGCTTCGTTTGGCTCCGTGTTCACAATGGTGGCGTCAAAAAAGGGGCCAAAATCCTGCTCCATCTCCCGGGCTTTTTCGATGACCTCCTTTAGCTCCTCGGGCTGAATATGACAACATGAGATGGACATAAATGCAGCAACACCCGGCAACCAAATGGGACAGTGAACAGAAAATGGTTGAAGCCCTGTCTAGTACCTTGGGTGTCTTTCCTTCAGTGGCCAGCAGGGTGCGCAGTCGTTCCTGAGAAGGAGGAGCGATGAAGATGATGAAGGGCTTGAGGTTGGAGGACCTCAGCACTCTCAACGACTGTCAAAGAGGAAATAATGTTGACAAGACAAGTAACAGCCATTCAATTTATTCCGCTTATCCGGGTCAAGGTTGGGGGGGAGTCTCAGTTGGGAAGTCAAAGTTTCCCAGTCCGCGGCCACCTCTTCTAGTTCCACCGAGAGGACACCAAGTTGTTCCCGGGTCAGCTGCGAGACATAATCCCAGCAGCGTGCCCAGGGGCCTCCTGGCTGGGAATGCCCGGAACACTTCAAGGAGGTGTCCAGGAAGCACCTGGACTAGATGCCTGAACCACCTCAAGTGGCTCCTCTGAAAGTTCAGAAGCAGGGACTCTAACCTGAGCCCCTCCCCGATGACCAAACTCCCCACCCCATCTCTTCCTACGGAGGAAACTCATTTTCGCCGCTTGACCAAAAAAAACATGTAAACATTCATTTTCTACCGCTTATCCACACCAGGGTCGCGGGGGTGCTGGAGCCTATCCAAGCTGGTAAGCGGCGGGGTACACCCTGCACTGGTGGCCAGCCAATCACAGGGCACATATAGACAAACAACCATTCACACTCACATTCACACCTATGGACAATTTGGAGTCGCTAATTAACTTAGCATGTTTTTGGAATGGGGGAGGAAACCGGAGTACCTGGAGAAAACCGAGGTAGACAGAGATGGCCGAGGGTGGGATTGAACTCGGGTCTCCTAGCTGTGAGGTCTGCGCGCTAACCACTTGACCACCGTGCAGCCCACATGTAAAAATACATGTGTATTACATGTACATTTTACCTGTATTATCACATATTTATAAATTATTACCAGCTCATGGTGAACGATTTTTGAAAAATGTCCTACTTTTGGAGAAAAACTATAAAAATGGCGGCTGTCTGGGGTGTACAGCTCAGGAGTGACACGCCATCCTACCCTGGTGTGTAGGCAGAGCACACAGATGCGTCCCGAGTTGACCACATGTCGCACAGAGTCCGTGCTGGTTCCGTACAAGTTCTTCTCATACTCTCCGGACTCGATGAACTTCCCAACGGCTAAGTCCGATTCGAATCCGGGTCGGCTCACAAAGTGGTACTCGCGACCATTCCTCTCGTGAAGTCTGGGGTTCCTGGTTGTGTCTACGATAGAGAAAAAGAGTTTGACATTTACACGTCCTGGCGGCCTGTCGGAGTGGTTTTCCTCTAAATTAACTCACGTGGGACAGCGACAGCAAACTTGTCCGGCTCGATGGAGAGAAGCCTCCGACGCAGCTCGTCGTGGCCGCTGTTTGTAGGCCCGATGAGGGCGATGGGGCGTTTGCGGTTAGCAGGCTGGTGATAGAGAGACATCTCCTCATATGTCAGGAAGTCATCGCCGTCTGAGGAGACAGATGGGATGCTCGGGATTAAAAAAATACCACATCATAACTTTCACCAATATTTTTATACTATTAATTTAACTTTCAATCCCATTCAGGGTCACGGGTGAGCTGGAACCTATCAGAGCTGATTTTTGGTGAGAGGCAATCACAGGATACATACAGTATACGAGTAGCATTCACACCTTTGGACAAAATGGAGAAAATAATGTGTATAAATAGGATTTTTGCACAAAATTGTCCATGAATGAGACCCATTGTTGTTTTTTTTATGTGCAGATGGAGCAAAAATCTGCTTTGGGGCACAAAAACCAACCAAGTCCACTAAGCGGCTCGAGTCACATGTGTTTGTGTGTACAACAATGTGCACCATATGACAAAACAGGGCCCTTCAAGCCATTTAGGCACCTGCTGGGCACCTGTTGGTGCCTCCTCTGATCCCGTCTATGAAGACGGCGCTAATCCAAGCCAGGGAGAGGCGAGGTCATGTCAACTGCAGCAAGTAGTCGTTTGTGAAGCATCCAAACACACAATGCTTGCAGACTGACAGCACTTAACCCTTAGATGCATGAGTGACTGGACCCTACGCTCTTCCATAAGTGGGTCAAAAATGACCCATATTAGAATCAATGTGTTTTTAAGCCATTTTTGCCATTTTGGTTAATAATACCATAGCAGACTTGACTATGCCAATGCTATAGTATTCCAGATTGACAGTATCTCAGACAGGTGTAATACCCATACTACATATTATATTTTACAAAAACTGTGCTAATGTTAGCTGTTTATAAAGTATGCCCAACAATACATATAGTAATGTTAGCCAGCTAGTGTCAGCTAGGTTAATTAATTCAGTAGGTTAATTTGTTGATAATACTAACAGTCATGAAGGACACACACACACACAATATCATAAGAAGATAATACTTACATGTATTAGCACTTGATGTGTAAAATAATGGGGTGACACTTCTGATATAGTCTGTGTGATCTACAGTTAATTTATTCCTGACAGCCAAAGTTGATAAGAATCAATGGTTCCTATTGGATTCCATACAAAATGCATGCGGGTCATTTTTGACCCACTTATGGAAGGTTGGAGTAGTAACACACAAACTAAAATTTCTTATAATGTATAAAAGGTAAGTTAAAAATGTGATATGATAGCAAAAACATGTTTTTTGAGGAATACCTGGAATATGAAATGATGAAAAAATTTCATTACAAAGATATTTCAAGAAAACAACCTGACCGGGTCATTTTTGACCCACTTATGGAAGGGTGGGGTAGCAACACAAAAACAAAAGATTCTTAAAATATATAAAAGGTAAGTTAAAAATTTGAATGGCATGATATCAAAAACATGTTTTTTGAGGAATACCTGGAATATGAAATGATAACAATTTTTAATTACAAAGCTATTTCAAGAAAATAACCTGACCGGGTCATTTTTGACCCACTTATGCATCTAAGGGTTAAATGTGAGACTCGATGAAAAGGAAGGGAAGTTTAAGACAGCAAATGACTTTCTAAAGGTTCATACCATTGTTTTTGGTCAGAGTAGATGCATTTTTCTTCTTTTGTTTCTTGCCTTTTTTCACATACCAACGTTTTCCTGGAGGAAAAAAATGGTTGGGTTGAGCGTGGGTGGATGAGGTTATTGGTAAAATTTCATCGTGTCGATTGGTAACCCTCACAATCTTCTTACCTTGTTGCTCTTGGCTCTTGTCCGGTGTTGTTCTCTTCAAGGTTTCTCTCTGTTGCTGGAAGTTCTTGCCTGAGTGATACAAAGATTTGACTATTCTGTTCTAAGAGTCAATGTGATTTGAACATTTCTCTAGTTGATCTAAGCTCATTAATAAACATCTCCTTCCAGTATTACCCCTTTTCAGTACTACATAATAATTTCCCATTATGTCCCCCTCAGTCTGTCTTAGTTGGCCAACTTTCCATTTCCACTGATTAACCTCCTTTTCTAGCAAACCCCACAGGCTTGGGTTGAAGAGTAATCTTATTTCTCAGGTGTTTGTTTTAATCTACTAAATGTGCCATATGGGCGGGGCTTTTCCTGCTGGGACGGTTCGATCGAGCTCAGTTAGTAGCCTGCCGTTCAGCGTTCTCTCAATCACCGTTCATATACAGTGGATCCTGCAAATTTGGTAGTACTGTGATATATACACACGTGGCGATACAGCTAAAATGTACAGTATACATGTACTACTGTTAAAGGTTCTACGTTTTCTCGTCAAACACTGAGATTTCCTGTTCACAAAAAAAACGGTCACGTGAAAGAACAATGACACAAACGAAGTAAGACCTCTCGTCAGACATACAGTGACTTTATCAGCTAGGTAATATTAATTATCATCTTGCAATAATTCATTATGTAAAAACAAAATCTTATCATTTTAAGATATTCAAACAACAATGCAAATTGATGCGTACCTGGAATGAGTCCAGCTAGTAACTGGTTTTCCTCATCTCCGTCCCTGTAGGCCTGCCACCAGTTGGGGTCATCCTGGCTGATGACGTGGAGAATATCTCCTTTCTGGAAGGACAGGCCCAGCTCCCGACATGGCACGAAAGGGTCATCGGAGGGGTCGTAGTCAAAGTAAGCTCGTACGTGTATCTGCAGGGGGAGGTAATGGTCATAGATGCCGTGGCATGCGTGTGTGCGTGCAGACAGGCCACACATGTCCACCGTACAGACTTACCACAGTCTGTCTGTGCGGGGCAGGTTTAATCTGAGAGCTCGGGATGAGGAGGAAGGTCAAAGTGCCGTGCATCCGTTGCTGGTGGAAAAGATGAGAAAGGACGTCATGGTGTCTATGATATGCTGTGATGCATTCACGTGCATCATGGGATTGATGGCTTTTCTTTCATATTCATGCTTCAGTAAACGTATAGTGTGAAACGCTAAAGTACATGAAAGCAGCAGCTAATGTCAGTCTGTATTTGTTTTTGTAGTTGTAACATGTTCTCACCAGTAAATCGTGAACTTCGTTGACATGCTTCCCACGAACGGATATACCATTGATCTCCAGGATCTCGTCCCCCTCGTTGAGGAGGCCGCTCCTTTCTGCAGTCCCGCCTTTAACCACACGGCTCACCACCACACTGTCCGTGTCATTACGCACCGTGGCGCCCTGGTGGGAGATACACGTTGAATTAACTCTGCATCGTAAATGGACAAAAAAGTGTGGAAGTGGTGTCTCACCAACGGTGTGTCAGGGGTCTTCTGCAGCCGCACCATTTTAACCGTTTCTCCAAGATACTGAATCACATTGTCCTCTGCCATTTCCTGCACTGCTAAGCTGTCGTGGGCCTGCATCAGCGCCTGTGCACACACGGCAACCATTCAGAATCAATCAAATCCCGCACTAGAGACACTGTCAAACTCACACACCTGCATCTAGGTATTGGTTTTGTGTACTATAGTGAAGCCTCACATATTCGCTGCATTAAAGGAAAGTGGACTTCTGATATTACAGACACCCCCGCTGGTGAATCCCACTCCTGGAAAGGAAGCCTCATGCAACCTTGGCTTCATTTTAGCTTCATTACTTTGCCATGGTTGTCCACTTGCAAGTGGACTACCGCCGTGGTGCACAAATGATCAAGTCAAAGGAGACGCTCGTGCTTTGGGTTCAAAGAGGAAATGATAAGTCAGCTGACCTGGAGATGAGGATTGGTGAGCAGAGCTCTGAGCTCCAAGCCTTCCCTCTGTTGGCTGGATTTGAGGATCTTCTGGACCTGAATACACAAATGCGGCACGGTGAGGTCACATGATGAAGTTCCCCATCACGTCAGACAAATCGATATGCATTTAACCCCAAAAACTGTACACAACTGTGTACATTTTCCACATAGGGACTTTAATTTACCTTTGACCTGAACAACAATCTCAGTGAGTTTATCAGCCGTGTTTTGTGTTTACTTTCAACTGGAATGCTTTGAGGTCCCAGTAGCTCCCAGTTGTCTGGAATGCAGCATGATATCGCTCAGTCAAATTACTAACAGTGTACTGCGACACGGCTGCCCCAAGGCTTTGGATACTTCTTTAAATAAAAAACAACTACGTGTGTGTTTCCTATATGTTTATTTATTGTCCTGAGTATTAACATTCAGTGCTCTTTGTTCCTTAAAAAGGCAATTTTATATGATATACCTGCGCAACAAAACACACCTTAGTCACTCGTTCCAGTACATGATGTTTTCAGTCTACAGCAAATACTGTATAAAGCAGTTGGCCTCACCGTTTCATTACTTCTGGAGGGCACCATCTCTAGTACTTTTAATATCACATGTCTGAACACATGGTTCCCTTCAAGTTCAAGATTCTGTTTTTACAATGGTAGCTGACCTGAGATCAGGAAGACTTACATCATAAAGGGACACTATATTCATACAGTCATGCTGCAAGCTTATTTGGTTAATGAGCAAAGACATGTGGGATGGAGCACACTATTTCACACACACCCACTAAATCTTGACGCCATTTTTCACACGCCGTAGAAAAGAAAAAAAAAAAAAAAAAGAATGGTACTTCACTCTAAAACAAGGTTTTAAGTGTTCGCTGTCATGCATTCAGAACAATTCACCCTCACTGGTACAAGACTATCCATTTGAATCATTTAGTTGTGGTATGTCCCATGGGGGGGGGGGGCGCATTAAGTTAGCAGTCGTGCCTGTATTATTATTTAGGAATGTTACTGTGGACAAAGCCTTGGTCCCTTGTTAGGCGCCTGTTGTGTCCATTACACTAATCAAAGCTTTCACTAACAAGGTGACGCACTTCTCCCTCCCCCCCCTCCCTCGGTGATACAGCTTCTCAAACCACACTACAGTAAGCCGCTGGAGTTTCTTTTCCTGGCCTCCTTGGTGCAGTGGGCTGCATCGCAGGCTGCAGGGAGATTAGTTTAGCCGGGGCCCAATCGGAGCGTCACACACACACAGCCAGGCCACACGCCGCAGCTCAATCGATTAGGCGTCGATAAAGAGCTTCGGGAGCCGTGCCCGGTGGGTGAGAGCACACGCCAATTTACTGTCCACAGGAGGACGACGCGTTGCCATGTCTGAGAGCAAAATAGATCCGCTCAGCCTGGTCGTCTCATGGAAAAGACGGGAATAGCGTCGGAGCTGCTCGGTGCCCTTTAAGTGAACTTTACACGCCTCTGTAATTGAGTCGTACCACAATCAGGGCCACATCTGGACACATTATTGGGTTTTAGTCAGCTGACATTAACTCCAATGGTGGGCGTGTCGTTATCATGAATGAAATGTAGAAAAACTGTATCACAATGTATGTGGAAAAAATAAACACTGTCAATTTCACTTTCCGGCGGCACGGCGATCTAGTGGTTAGCGCGCAGACCTCACAGCTAGGAGACCGGGGTTCAATTCCACCCTCGGCCATCTCTGTGTGGAGTTTGCATGTTCTCCCCGTGCATGCGTGGGTTTTCTCCGGGTACTCCGGTTTCCTCCCACATTCCAAAAACATGCTAGGTTAATTGGTGACTCCAAATTGTCCATAGGTATGAATGCAAGTGTGAATGGTTGTTTGTCTATATGTGCCCTGTGATTGGCTGGCGACCAGTCCAGGGTGTACCCCGCCTCTCGCCCGAAGACAGCTGGGATAGGCTCCAGCACCCCCGCGACCCTCGTGAGGAAAAAGCGGTAGAAAATTAATGAATGAATGAATTTCACTTTCCATTTCAGTTAATATAAAAATGTATTTAATGTATTTATATTTTTTTTACTTTTAGATTGTATTATTTATTTAATGTAATTTCCTGTTTTTAGATAATAGGAGAGGTATTAACTCTGCATAATTTACTATTCCCAGTTGACTCCTACTGGCTGCGTTTCCAATTACTGCACACGGCTTGGCGATGCTTACCTCCGAGCAAAGGTCCTGTGCTTGCACTGTGAGGGGCGAGGTGGGGTTTACTCGGTTCATCTTCTGGGACACAACAGTGTAGATGTTGTAGGCGCACTTGAAGTCTTCCTTTGCCAGCAGCTGGAGTAGCAGCTCCGTATCCTGCTGACTCTGAGCATCGTTCAGGCATTGCTGCACCCACTTGACGGCCTGCAGCATCTCCTCCAGCTCTGTGATGGAGATGGCGATACAGGAACATTGAGAGGAGCAGTGCAAATGTTTGATTTTTATACAGTATGCCCGTATTCCCTAATATAAAGTTATGGTTGCTGTGTAGGTTAAATTAAATAAAACAGCATACTCCTGTTCTTCCAATATTACTTCTTCCCAAAGCGTAATAACTAGGTGTCCCAATACTTGTGTTCAATTATGTCCTCATAATATAACGTATCTTTCTACAAGCTAAGAGTAAAACACATACTTATTATTTCTATTATCATTATTGTTTAAAAGGTTATCTTTCTTTGCTGATAAGCTGGGAGAAATCACATGGTTCTACTACTTTGAGTAGGGTTCCAAATATGGTTCCTTGACCTCGACACATCACTCACTTCCAGTCCCGCCCGCTTTCCCACCCCCTTAAAGGACAATGTTTTGTCTCCTTTTGTTTGATCTCTCCCAATAGCTTCCTATTCTTCTCTGGTGGTCACCACTGCACCCCCCCCCCCCCTGCGTCCCACCAACAAAGAGCTTCAGATTGTCTATTCTTTTCAAACTCACCATCAACCGGAGCCTGGCGATGTACATCTTTGGCAGCGTTCTCCTTCCCTTCAAAGGTGGGATTGTCAACGCCCACTTTGGGGTTCTGCGACAGTTTCTTGAGTCTCAGCGAAGCGTTGGGGTCAATGTCGTGTCTCCCCCGGCCGTCCTCGTCCCTCCTCTTCCTCAGCTCCTCCTGGTACTGCTGAATCCTCTCCATGTGAGCGCTGCAGTGTGGAGGTTTGACGAGGCAAGTGTCGTCGCCGGGACAGTCCACGGCCCGCTCCCTGTGGTTGGCGGCCTGCACAGAGCCCTCCTGCACATAACCGTTCATATGGGTGGTGATCATGCCTGCCCCTCTAGCATACGGCTCAGACCACTTCAGTTCTGGCTGAGCTCCTTTGGGTGTTAAGAGGAAGCGATGCAGAGATTGCACTCATCAGGGGCCATTTCACAGCGACAATGGATGGGGTCCTTTGAGGTCCTGCTGCAAACATTCATCCTGAAATATGTGCAAAAATAAATGTCAGCATGTACAGTATCATACAGTATGTGTAAGAAAAGGTAAACTAAAACTAAAGCAAAGAAGTATACCATATAAGCTACTTGGTTGGATTTCATCTTGTGAATCCCGTCTAGGGAAAAACTGAGTCATTTTCATGCATTAAATTGTATATTTTATTAACATGTAGCCTTTCACTTGCTGCACAAGTAACCGAGCTGACGTTTCCTCTTACCTTGCTAATCTATACTCTCAGCATGGAAAGCTCTCTGGCCTCAGTCACCTAAAATCCCTCATCCAGTCTTGGACTTGTGTACACAGGTCCCTACACTGTCCCTTGATACGGCGACATCATGCACTGAGGGCTATTCTTGACACACAGTAATAAGACATGGTCTTCAACCATGCTGAAGATCTTTCATTGGGTATGTTTAACTAGAAACCATCCTATGCTCGTACAGACACCGAGGGCCCATCTTTAAAGCTCAGGTCAAACAGCCATTCATATCATGGCCACGGCAGCCCTCCCCCCCCTGTATTCCCGACTTCCCACAGCTAATCACAATTGGCAGGCATGGCCAGAACCCCCCCCCCATCAGCTCTTGCTCCAAGCCTTGGAAGCATTTATCTGTGTTTAGACTGGCGGCTGACACAACAGCGGAGACTTCAAGATGGCCATCTGTCGCCACAGCCTTAGTTAATCCTTGGATATCTCAAGCAGCAGAGGTACCTGAACAGGAGGGTGATGTATGAACACATGATAGATGGTGAAAGAATGATTCCTAATTGATATGCCTTCAAATACAAAAGTTTGCAATGAGCCAATAAAAAAAAACACCACAGCAGTCTGCTGAACATTTTGCATATTTCAAATAACTAATTTACACTGAAGTTGAATAATTTCAAGTGTACATATCTAATAAATACCCTACTACACACAAACAATAATGTTTGTGCCTTACGTTGATTAAAATATAGTTAATTTGCATTAATTCCACTGTGCTATAATGTATGTACATAATAACCCAATCACTTTGTTAGCACTGTACATTTAAAATAATGACGAAAAGTGCACGAGACTAGCTAAAGTATTAGCATAACACAACAGATTGACACTTATTAGCCAGATTGAGCTAAAGCCACATACTAATATTACATATGTTTTATCATGAAGTCATATGTCGACGTTCAATCAAAAGGTTAAAATAGTCTTACATATATTAGTTACAGAAGAGAGATTAGTCTAAATAGCCTTCACATAGAACTACAGTATTTAACTACCAGAACGTAAATGTCCATTTTGGTGCTCCTACACACAACAAACTGCTTAAATATACTAACTCACGCTAAAAAGAGAAGTTTAATTGTATGAAAAGACCTCATTTGTTGAAATAAATACCTTAAAGTTGAATTAGCTCAGTAGCCCGGCGCCGCTAACTCCCAAGTTAACTACGTAGCTGCCCCGTTAACAGACGGCGACGACTCACCGCTTCAGTGTCCGTGAATACGGCTTAAGCAAAGCCTGCTCCCTGTTTAAATCCACCGCGGCTTCTTGGACAAAAACTCGTTTTCTCCACAGTAAAACGTAACAACCAAAGCAGATTTGTTTCGTCTTGGCGTCCTCGAGTTGTCCGCGTCCAGCGTCTTGCAGTGAGAGTTGCATTCAGGCACCGCTGGGACACTTGAGACCATTGAAGAAGTGCAGGAGGTGTTTTATGTGGTCTCCCTGGCAACAGGAAGGCACCACAGCGACACCCCTTGGCCAGACGTGGATCTACATTATCTCTAAGGCGGTTTGGTCAAAAGTATTGGGACAAATACAGGAAATAATGACCATACTTAGCTTTGGGTGACTTTATACAATAATCTGGATGGAATTATACTGAGAGATGGTTTTCTTATAATAAATTATGGGGAAAAAATACAACTGTTTAGAAAACAACTGAATTTGGTGAATTTATCAGTCAAATGTTAATTATCAAAAATATAAATTGTGCAGTCTTCAAATCTTTCACTACACCCCTTCCCCCCCAAGTAGTCCTTGATAAATGTGCAGTAACTTCAGTAACATCAGTGCATATAGAACGTACCAAATTTCCTGTCTGGGGCAGTAATGGCATCGTAATATTTGAAATCGTCAAACCCTTCTATATCTTTGCTGGCCGTTGTGTCCCCCACCCAATAAATAAATGACGACTTAATGCACTTGAGCATATGAAAACATCCGTGTTAAATTATAGCATCATCTCCAACGCTAATCCCCTTAGACTCAACACACTACACACATGGATGAATAGGAAGCAAGTTCATGTCACAGTGCTATTAATCATCAGCAGTTAATCAGCAGTTAATGGGATCTTGTGTCATTTCACCTTGCAGACTTTTCTACGAGGGTAATCCTTGCTTTCACGTCTCTTTTTTACACTCATTCACGCCAGCTCCTTCTTGACTGTGCAGCTTTCCTGAAAAAAAACTAAGGTACCTTATATTGCATTTTTTCATGTGCAGGGATAAAACATCCTATGGTTGCAGGACTCTATTGAAGCAGAACCATCAATGGTATAGACACGCTCTTGATATTTAAATATGAAGTATTCTTTTTTGACAAAGCTTATAGTTAGAGCTGGATTTTCCCTGTTCTGTAAAACCACTGGTAAACAAGCGAGGCTATAATTATGTTCATTTAGTTTGAGTGGGTTCTGGCCACCATACAAGCCAATATAGCCAGAAGCGTCCAGAAATGTAAATGTCAACCATACCAGATTTATTACTGGCACAACTATGGTGGCTAAAACTAGGACACTCCAAAGGTCATAACATTCAGATTGTGAGTAATTGCTGGAATTTAGGTAGCAAGTTGCCTCCTAACTGCCTGGTGAGCTGTTGTGTTTTTCACGTGTTCAAATATAAGCCACAATTTGACAGGAAGTTATGAGGTTGTCAACCCATTGGAAATTGCCGGAGGTCTGTCATCCTAAAAACAACACTAAACTCATCAAACAGCAACTTGACACTCCAAAGGTATCCCTAATAAATATCCAAACATGTACCAATACGAGTTGAAAAAGTTTTCCCACAATGCATTTCGTTTGAGCAAGGCATTTCATTGAAGGATAAGCGGAATAAAAAAAATGGACGAATGGCGTTTGCAATGCAGAGGAAGCCCGGAGCCTCGAGGGAGGCTGATGTCATCGCAGCGCATCAATGATTCGTATACATTTCAGTGTTAAGTTGCTGTGTGATGACTTTAGTGTTCTTATACTGTACTGTTAAACTGTCCTACATAACAATCTCCTGTGATTTCCAATGGGATGACAAGCTGGTTGTGAGTGCACAGTATTTAAATAATTAGTAGTAGTTCTGAAATAAACAAGATTTCAGCCATTAATTAGCTGAGTTAGAAGGGTTTTTTTTTTTTTTTTACCCATCCACACACAAACACTGAAGCCACTCTCCACTCTGGGTGGGATGTTCCGAAAGGTCGGCTAATAAGGACAAAAACATATGTTTGTATACGGACGAGAGGCCACAGAAAAATATGCGTTTTTTTTTAAATATCCATATTCACATGGACATAGCCTCCATTTCTTTTTTTAGTTCACATCTTTTCCATCTTTTCTTGACCCATGCAGTCGAGGTAGATGGCTGCCCCAAATTAACTCAAACCCAAAAATGACTTCTTGTAGTTTGTTAGATATATTTTTATTAAAAAAAGGAACCCAACAATAACCTTTTTTTTACATAATGATCAAGTATTTTTATTACCGTCGTCTCTTTCATCAGTTTCAGCATCATTACAGAAAATGTTTATAGTAC
The DNA here is from genome assembly GCF_037039965.1 of Doryrhamphus excisus. Classification (NCBI taxonomy): domain Eukaryota; kingdom Metazoa; phylum Chordata; class Actinopteri; order Syngnathiformes; family Syngnathidae; genus Doryrhamphus; species Doryrhamphus excisus. Next base: position 4,768,495 of record NC_136367.1, on the reverse strand, counting down.
AGCGTTGTTCAATGTCTCCTCATTGCTTAATAATAATAATAATAATAATAACTATAATAATAATTTCCTTAGGAGTGCTGGTCACATATCTGTACAATATGGTTCTCTTTTTTTTTCTGTACAATTTTGTGAAGTCGGTTAAAAAGGCTGTCAGCAATTAAAGAAGCTGCTTCTTTTCTTGCTTTTTTTTTTTCTTAAATAGTTGCTCAAATAAAATATATTTCCCCCCCCCCCACCCCAAGCTCATCCCTGGGAAGAGGGTTGTAGAAGGGGGTGAGCAGTCTATGGGAGCAAATATTACACCGGGTCACCGGGTGACAAACCCCTACACTCCCCCCTCCTCCTCCTCCTTCCAACCAATCCCGTACACCCCCTCCCACATCCACACCCCCCTCTCCAGGCATTTGGCACCGCGCACATAAACAAGACTCACGAGATAAACGACAAGCAAAGCTCTTTGTGAAGCCAATATGATGCATACTAACAAGAGAAAATGTGTCACCTTGATGGGTGCACACATGAGAAAAAGACCTCCATGTGCCCCCCTCCCCACCTTTTCCTGTTTAGCTGCAGCACCACGGGAAATCTGGAGTCTTTCTCAGTTTTTTTTCTGTCATTGTCAAAATAAAATAAAAGGGATTAGAGCTTATTTTCCACTAAAAATGAGAAAATAATATATATTTTTTTGTCCTGGCAGGCACCTACAGCTGTCTATTAAAATGCTACTGCTATAGATAAGGTCTAGCATTGAACACACAAAGCAATTGCAATGAAAGGAACAAAGTTGCCTTAATATAATAATGATAAGAAGAATAATCATAATAATAAGAAGAATAATCATAATAATATATTACAGAATAAATCTCTTTTTATAATTAGATTTTTTTCCCATTAAAAGTTATATTTTCTTTCTTTGAAATACTATAATCTTCTTAAATCAATGTTCTCTTATGTATCTAGGCTGTGATCGAGATGTCGACTATACCTCCGCGTTCTCCAAATCAATAAAAACTAGCTGTGCCGTTGCATATTACAGAATAGTCAATGATATGTGGACATGCACCGTGAACCGCCCCCATTTCCCGCCGTTCCCTATTAACGACGGCGACTCTCCAACCCCCCTGGGTGATGACATCATAGCCGGCCGATGACCATGACGTCCACCACCTCGCCCTTGTGCAGCTCCACGTATTGCTCTGTTTTGGGAGGTAGCATCAGGAGCCCGTTGGCACTGCGCATGCTCATCAGTCTGCTGCTCACCTGGTTCCCTGCAGGGGATAAAAGGCTTTCAAATTAGCTTGCAGCTACGGAGGGAAAGGAAATAAAGTTGTAAACAAACACAAATATGTCAGGTCGTTCTGTTAGTTTGTTAGTTTGCAGGATTAATGAAGGATAACATTTTGGTAGTACAATTTTCACTTTTTGCTGTACGGTAGTCGAGTGGTTAGCGCGTCGACCTCACAGTTAATGTTGCAAACCCGAGTTCAATTCCACCTAGTTTGGAGTGTGGAGTTTGCATGCGTGGGTTTTCTCCCGGTACTCCGGTTTCCTTCCACATTCCAAAAACATGCTAGGTTAATTAGCGACTCCAAATTGTCCATAGGTATGAATGTGAGTGTGAATGGTTGTTTGTCTATATGTGCCCTGTGATTGGCTGATTGGCCACCAGGCCAGGGTGTACCCCGCCTCTCGCCCGAAGACAGCTGGGATAGGCTCCAGCACCCCCGTGAACCTTGTGAGGAAAAAGCGGTAGAAAATGAATGAATGAATATCTGCGAGTGATTAGCACGCAGGCCTCACAGCTAGGAGACCCGAGTTCAATTCCACCCTCGGGCATGTCTGTGTGGAGGTTGCATGTTCTCTCCGTGCATTTGTGGGTTTTCTCCGGGTACTCCGGTTTCCTCCCACATTCCAAAAACATGCTAGGTTAATTGGGGACTCCAAATTGTCCATAGGTATGAATGTGAGTGTGAATGGTTGTTTGTCTATATGTGCCCTGTGATTGGCTGGCCACCAGTCCAGGGTGTACCCCGCCTCTCGCCCGAAGACAGCTGTGATAGGCTCCAGCACCCCCACAACCCTGTGACCCTGAATGTTTACTATAATAGATGACTACTAAGGTGACTATAGGGGTGTTATTTCATGTCGAGAGGGCTCTAATAGTGTTAAAAGCCATATTTAGAATGTTATAACCAGGTTTTCTATTCTCTCACCATGAAAATATCCACATTTATGAATAAGAAATCACACTTTACAGGAATACTTTATGTGCCCTGTGATTGGCTGGCCAGTCCAGGGTGTACCCCCGCCTCTCGCCCGCTCATGAGGATAAGCAGTAGAAAAGGAATGAAACGGTAATAAACAAAACATGCACTTCGCATCATGTCTTGTCAAAGCGGCATCCTGCTGGAACAATGCTTATGATGGTGATAGTTTGACACTGGAACAGATTCTTGCTGGCTCCAAATTGTCCATAGGTATGAATGTGAGTGTGAATGGTTGTTTGTCTATATGTGCCCTGTGATTGGCTGGCCACCAGTCCAGGGTCTACCCCGCCTTTCGTCCGAAGACAGCTGGGATTGGCTCCAGCACCCCCTGCGACTCTTGTGAGGATAAGCGGTAAAAAATTAATTTTAAACACAATTAATTAAACTAAAAAATTTAACTCAATTAATTTTCCAACTTATTTGTATTTTGTTAATATTTTATCACATACTTTTTGGACACTTGAAGTATGTTTTTGTGTTTGAACCAGGAAATATCTCATGTGAGTGCAAACAAACAGAATGGTGGACCCTGAACTGTTGTGACGAGGTGGCCGAGTGGTTAAGGCGATGGACTGCTAATCCATTGTGCTCTGCACGCGTGGGTTCGAATCCCATCCTCGTCGGACTATTTTGGGAATAGAACTACACGGTAGTCAATTAAATTCATGGGTTGAATCTTTCTCAGCAGATAGCAAAGGAGGCTTTCCGTATTATTGCTTGGAATGTTTACTCGGCCAAATTAAAGACTCCGGTGGATGTGTTTCCAAACCTCGGCCCCACTAGGAGGAGTATCCCTCTCATGGGGCCTTCAGGGAACCACCTCGGATGTTACCTGTGCTCTGTGCCCACGGCAGAGGCTCTTGGTGATGCCATGTCAGGATGCAGCGGTGGTATTCAGGGCGAGGGTCCAGCTTCACATCGCAAGACAACTGCAACAACACCACCAGTATCCTGGTAAGACTTCATTTGATGCTTCTGAAGCTTTCCGTTCTGTTTGCTACATGCTACATTGTGAAACAAGTCCAAACCAAGAGCAAACAAACAATTTGGCAACATTTTGGGTAAGTCATGTGACTTAACCAGAGTACAATAAGGCACAAAGCATGAAAAAAAACATGCTTTATAACTAAGTATAATAATACTTAGTGGTTAGCGCGCAGGCCTCACAGCTAGAGACCCGAGTTCAATTCCACCCTCGGCCAACTCTGTGTGGAGTTTGCATGTTCTCCCCGTGCATGCGTGGGTTTTCTCCCACATTCCAAAAACATGCTAGGTTAATTGGCGACTCCAAATTGTCCATAGGTATGAATGTGAGTGTGAATGGTTGTTTGTCTATATGTGCCCTGTGATTGGCTGGCCACCAGTCCAGGGTGTACCCCGCCTTCCGTCCGAAGACAGCTGGGATTGGCTCCAGCACCCCCTGCGACTCTTGTGAGGATAAGCGGTAAAAAATGAATGAATGAATGAATAATACTATCATATCTGCGAGTGGTTAGCACGCAGGCCTCACAACTAGGAGACCCGAGTTCAATTCCACCCTTGGTTATCTCTGTGTGGAATTTGCATGTTCTCTCCGGGTACTCCGGTTTCCTCCCACATTCCAAAAACATGCTAGGTTAATTAGCGACTCCAAATTGTCCATAGGTATGAATATGAGTGTGAATGGTTGTTTGTCTATATGTGCCCTGTGATTGGCTGGCCACCAGTCCAGGGTGTACCCCGCCTCTCACCCGAAGACAGCTGGGAGCAACCCCCACGACCTTTGTGAGGATAAACAGTAGAAAATGAATGAATGAATAAATTATCTATATCAAATATCAAGATATTCATTCATTCATTTTCTACCGCTTTTTCCTCATGAGGGTGGCGGGGGGTGCTGGAGCCTATCCCAGCTGTCTTCGGGCGAGAGGCGGGGTCCACCCTGGACTGGTGGCAAGCCAATCACAGGGCACATATAGACAAACAACCATTCACACTCACATTCATACCTATGGACAATTTGGAGTCGCCAATTAACCTAGCATGTTTTTGGAATGTGGGAGGAAACCGGAGAAAACCCATGCATGCACGGGGAGAACATGCAAACTCCACAAAGAGATGGCCGAGGGTGGAATTGAACCCTGGTCTCCTAGCTGTGAGGTCACAATTAGGCTGAAATGGAACAGTTTTAGTATTTTCACCAAAAAGGCTGACTAATGTGTGATGTAACAACCACGCAGACTTCTCACCCTGGCTTTGATGATTGTAGGCCTTGGGTCCAAAATGCCCTGCATCTTCCTCAAGGCAGGGATGACAAAAAGATTACAGGTGACGACAGCGGATACGGGGTTTCCTAGGACAGACGGACGGACGTGTGGACGGATGGACAGACACGGTAGACGAAGAGAGGGAGATATATATATACATATATGAAGACCACCTCCTCAAAGAACACAGAGTAAATCCAGTCTTTCTCTCAACTTCACACACTACCTGGGAGGGCAAAGATGAGTTTACGAGCACCGTCGATGTCCAGCGTGGCAAATGTTGTCGGGAGCCTACAGAGAAACAGCATATAGAGTACGTTAAGTTCGATTCTGTTGAGCCACCTCTATTCAACATGTAATAGCACCTAATAGAAGCTGCTGTTGTTTACCCTGGTTTCATGAAGACCCGACCGAAATGGATCTGAGCATGAAGATCTATATCCAGCACCTGCTTAAGGTAGTCCTACCAAAAATATTGCAGTGAAACTTTTATATCATTGTTTGGAATTGAAAGCAGCAATACTTAGCATCTACCACAAGATGTCAGCAAAACACTGACTGAATGTGTGTTACCTTCTCCCCCATGGACACTCCGCCTGAAGTGATAATGACATCAGCACGGCTGATGCCTTCATTCAGAGCGTTGAGAAGGTCATCGGGGCTGTGGGATGCAAACAGCAATCACACCAACAGGGTTACACACATAGAAGTACAACACATAGAGCAGGCAATTGATGCTTAATAGAAGATAAATGAAGGTATACTTGTCTCCCACAATGCCCAGGTTGATAGTTGGGTAGCCGTGCTCCTGGATGGTGGCCAGCAGGGTGGAGCGATTGCTGTCCCTGATCTTCCCAGGATGAAGGTCATCTTCTGGGTTGAGCAGCTACGGAAACATGGGAGTACAAATATTTACATGAAACAATAATAAATAAAAGTAAATAAAAAAAATAAAATGCAATTGCATTGTTACACCCGCAAACGTAATAACTGCCCACAAACGTAATACAAATTTGCAGCTTTTAATGTAATAATCCCGCAAATGTAATAAATGTCCCACAAACGTAATAAAATTTGCCCACTGCAAACGTAATACTGAATTTCCAGCAAATGTAATACTTATTACATTTGCAGGAAATTATTGCATTTTGTTTGTGGGTGTACATGTGCGTTTTAGTTACAGTGTGATTTTGTGTGTATATGGGGAAGAAATAATCAAAAGAAATAATAAAATATAATAATAACAATAGTAATAATAATTTTATAAAAACAATTGCAATTATCACAATTAACTTAAAATAAAATTTTAATTTAAAATAAATTATAATTAAAAATAAATTATAATTTAATAATTAAATATTCCTTTAATGTATTCAAATGATACTTTTTGAATATTTTTCCACAAAGAAAAGAAAAAAAAATAATTATCTTGTTAAAATCCTCAAAAAGAAAGAACAAACAACAACAACAATCACAAAGATCATTATTTTGTTTCATATTACATTTGTGGGAAGTTATTACATTTACAGATTTTCACTTTCCCACATATGTAATAATTTCCGGAGAAATTCAGTATTACGTTTACAGTAGGCAAATTTTATTACATTTGTGGGAAATGTATTACATTTGCGGGATTATTACATTCAAAGCTGCAGATTTGTATTACGTTTGCGGGTGTAACATGCATTAATTGTTGTATGGCGGACACAAGTCTCCTCGGACAATGACAACGATGACTGTGCATACACATGAGCACGGCACAAAAAAAACAAAGTCATCGTTTACCTCGTTTCCTGTCGACATCACTGCCACCACAGGGAATTTCTGGACCTCCACTTCTGTGACCCCCACTGTGGCAAGGAGACCGATCTCCGAGGGCCCCATGTGGGTGCCCTTGGCCAGCACACACTCTCCACGCTTGATGTCATGACCGATTGGCCTGATGGAAAGGAAGATTTAAGCGATCACAGAGCTCCACATGACTAACTTAAAATCTAAAATCACAAATACTTCAACTTGCTGATATAGTTCATCTTCAAACAGCTAAAATAATGCATAAGGCTAAAACTAACCAATTAGCTAAAAATGTCATCCAATACTTCTCTACAAGAGAGGAGAAATATGATCTCAGGGAAGAAGTACATTTGAAACACTTCTATGCTAGGACTACGTTAAAAAGCCATAGCATTTCAGTATGTGGAATCAAACTATGGAATGGATTGAGTAAGGAAATCAAACAATGCACAACGATGAGCCAATTCAAGAAACAATACAAGCAGTTGATGTTTGCTAAATACAAGGATGAAGAGTCTTGAACCAGTCATGATGTGCTATATATATCACTATATTGACACTTACTATGGTACCCATTATGGCATTGGATGCTCATATCACCTCCTACTTCGGTACGTGACAAAAAATAAAAAATAAAATAAAACTAAAAAAATAAAAATTCATTAAAAAAATTAATTAAAAAATTATATTAGGAAAGCAGGAAGTGAACAAATGTAACAGTTACTGATTGTAAAAGTACCAGATGGAGGAGTCGGATTTAATAAGCTTTGCTTCTTCCTACTCCTTTTGGACATGTGGAACTGTGAACTGATTATGGGATGCATTCAATTGTAATCTGATGCACGTTCAAATGAAATTAAACCATTACCATTATAAATATACTTGGCATGTCTCATATTTTTGCAAAATGCAACCATTTATTTAATCTGGAGCCCTGCATCACAAAAAAATGCTCTGTAGGCTGACAACCGCATGCATGATATAAAAGCAGGCAAGTAGTGATTCCCAACCACTGTGCCGATATGTGCCAATATCACTTAATTGCTACAAATAATGTAATGTAAATTACAATTGAATGCATCCCATAATCAGTTCACAGTTCCACATGTCCAAAAGGAGTAGGAAGAAGCAAAGCTTATTAAAGCTTATTATATTATATTTCTTTCTTCATTATTATTATTCTTTCTATTATTATCTTTCTTCATCACGCTATGCCAGCAATGTATAATGAGTGACAGGCGGTTGTTCTTCCAGTAGTATCCACTTGATTCCATTCTATTCTATTGTCGCTTTATTAGACTTTACTATAGCCGAGTTGTAGTAGGAAAACATTTTTATTTGACATGATTAATCACAAGAACGACTGGTTTAGGGTCAATCCAAAATTCACACTTAACTTCCGATCCACTAACCTGATATCCTGGCCCGGCCGAGCCTGGACCAAAATCCGTACTTCCAGCTCCTCTGTGCCCTGAAAGACAAAGCAAATTTGGTAGATTCTAAAGTAACTCCCACGGCGTTTTGCGTGATGAACTATTTGTCTTGATTGCACCGTGAGTGAGATTCAAGTTCAAGTTGATGACCCTCTGTTCCTTTGTGCTGGGTGAGTGGATCTTTGTTAAGCTGTTATTTGTAAATAAAAGAGCACTTTGTTAAATTGAAGGTTGTCTCTGACCATTTCATTTGCCACTCAAGCTCGGGGTGCCGGAATCCCGTCTGCAGAGGGTGGCAAATGAGCATAAATAAATATCTATCTGGTTTTTTTTCACCTCATCCTCATAAGAGACAAGGGATGGCGGCAGCCATGTGGAGACTATGGAGTATAACGCAGGTCCAGAATCAGGTTAAGCTATTATTATTATTATTCTTATTATTCATCCATTCATTCATTTTCTACCGCTTTTCCTCACAAGGGTCGCGGGGGTGGCGGAGCCTATCCCAGCTGTCTTCGGGCGTGAGGCGGGGTACACCCTGGACTGGTCGCCAGCCAATCACAGTATTCTTCTTCTTCTTCTTATTATCATTATTATTATCATTCTTATTATTATTATTATTATCATCATGATTATTATCATTATTACCATCATGATTATTATCATTATTATTATCATTATTATTATTATTATCATCATGATTATTATCATTATTATTATTATCATCATGATTATTATCATTATTATTATTATTACCATCATGATTATTATCATCATGATTATTATTATCATGATTATTATCACCATGATTATTATCATTATTATTATTATTATTATCATGATTATTATTATCATTATCATCATGATTATTATCATGATTATCATGATTATTATTATTATTATCATGATGATTATTATCATGAATATTATTATTATTATCATGATTATCATGATTATCATGAATATCATGATTATTATTATTATAATGATTATCATGATTATTATTATTATTATTATCATGATTATTATCATTATTATCATTATTATTATTGTTATTATCACGATGATGATTATTATTATTATCATGATTATCATGATTATTATTATTATTATCATTATTATTATTATCATTATTATCATGATGATTATTATTATTATCATGATTATCATGATTATTATCATTATTATTATTGTTATTATCATGATTATGATATTATTATTATTATTATCATGATGATGATGATGACTATTATTATTATCATGATCATCATGATTATTATTATTATTATCATCATGATTATTATCATGATTATTATTATTATTATTATTATTATTATTATTATTATTATTATTATTATTATTATTATTATTATTATTATCATTATTATTATCATTATTATTAATATTACCATGATTATTATCATGATTATTATTGTTATCAGCATGATTATGATGATGATGATTATTATTATCATCATGATTATGATGATGATTATTATTATTATCATCATGATTATGATGATGATGATTATTATTATCATCATTATCATTATTTATTATTATCATCATTATCATTATTTATTATTATTATTATTATTATTATTATTATTATTATTATTATTATTATTATTATTATTATTATTATTATTATTATTATTATTATCATTATTATCATTATTATGATGATTATTATCATTATTATCATGATTACTATTATTATTAACATCCATATTGGTACCGTGCAGTAGAAAAGGGACTTCCATTAAAGTCAGACTTACATCTTCAGACTCGCGGAGGAGCTCAGTGTCTTCCACCTGAACAACGGCGTCAGCCCCGCAGGGGATTGGAGCTCCGGTTGTCACCCTCATCACCTGACCAGGCATCACCGTGTGGGTGGGCTGCACCCGAGACACACAAGAACAAGTAACATGGGGGTCATTTTAGTCCATTTTAGTCTTGTAAACAACATCCATCCATCCATTTTGTATCGCGGGTATGCTGGTAAACCCCAGACTGGTCACCAGCCAATCGCAGGGCACACAAGTTTTGTTATTTTGTTTCGGGTTGAACCGCATCAACCATAAGTTGGCGTGCGTGAAGAGCATCTCTGATCAAGCCTCATATGCATTTTAACTTCATGAGCAAAGTGGCGTGGGAGTTTCCGTGAGCAAAATGGACGCGTATGCACGTTAAGCGTGGATTTAAGTGCTGACCTGCTCTCCTGCTTGGGACTCTCCGATGATGAAGCGGTCGCCTGGGCCGTCGGCCGCTGAAATAACAAGAAAAAAGGTGTTAGTCAATCGTGCGTCCTGGATCTAGGAGTGTAGGCGTGTATCATTTAGTTGAGTCATTCTCTTTCAGTGGGCTACAGAGTGAGCAATAGAGAGGTCACAAAAATGGGAGATTATTAGAAACTTCATTATATTGTGTTGGACTTCATTTTAACTCTACTCTTGTGTTACGGTCGGCACCGACCTGTTTTACATTTTAATGCATAAAAAGAATCACATAACATTTGTTAATTGCAAGACACATTTTTTCATGTACCCAGAAAAAATTATTACGTTTGATTAATGTTCATGTTAAAGGTTAAATAACTGTTAATAGTTATCCTCCCTATCCGTGTGGAAGTGGTACGTTTTTGGCTATTTAAGTTTAAAGGAAATAACTTGAAGGCTACCGTTTAGGTCGCTAGCTCTCTAGTTTGCGAGTTAGCATGTGTCTCAAGACCCTGCAGTTGCGCAATATGTTGTAAATAAAAAGAGTATAAATGTGACTATAGTCGTGTTTTGTCATGTCTACAGGGCTCTAATAATGCTTTGTTCATTTTAATCTGAAAAAAATAATTTGTCTACCCACCAATTATATGTGGTTTATTAAGTTTTTATTATTTGCCGTTTTATTATTATTATTATATTTATGACTGATTGATTGATTGTCTTTATTCTTGATTTGTTTATTTATTTTTCATCTTATTTTGTGCAGAAAAATAAAAATTAAGATATTTGAGAACAGTGGAATGTTTTATCAGAGCTTTTATTGTAGAAAATCGGAACCAAAGCACTGAAAAAGTTTGCATATTTTTCTGTTTTTAATAAATGCGTCTTTTTTTTTTTGGAAAACCTGATGCGGCCCAGCCTTGCCCAGACCCTAGCTCCAGTGGCCCCCAGGTAAATTGAGACCCCTGCCATAGATGTTTCTTTAGTGATTAATACTAAAATGAGAAAATAAAAAAAACTAATTGATTTAAGAGATATGTTCTATAGCCCCCAGTAATAGCCAGGCAACAAAATAATTCAATTTATTAATATGATTCTTTTGAGGTTCATTTTTATCATTTTTGGAAATTGAAATGGAGGGGTATAGTGACAAAAAAGGCCTACATGGCCACACCAAAAGTATTAAAACCAACATTTTCATTGAATGAGGAAGCCTAAGAAGGTAACCAAGACATGAGAAGCAAATTTGATGGTAACTTATTGTTTTTAGTGTATTTTATAGCTGATTTAATACATGGGTCAAAACCGACCCGTTAACATAAGAGATGATACCAGAAATCTAACACAAGAGGAAGGTTAATCATCAAGCCTTGGAGTCGGGCCTCAATCAAGAGCACAGATACCGCCCAAGCACTGGAGTCTCCGCACATGAATGCCTCTGCAGACCCTCAGGACAGATGCATAAAACACGGAGAAGACCTGTTGTGTACAGTCTCTCCTTCTCAACAGCAGATGCTTTGTACAAGAGTTTTTTTTTTTTAAATGTGCCTGGAGCCAACAAGCTGCTGTCCTTCTCTCCGGGTTCCCAGGTGTGTTGTTGCTCCTCCTGAACCCTAATAACGACTCTCTTTGGGATATTAACACCTCAAATAAAGTTTAAAAGGCACTCTTTCAGGGATATTTGTGTATAAAGACCTCAAACAAGGTTTTGCTGCTCTATATATAAAACAACTGCAACGTACAGTACATCTGTAAATACACTTGGAGATGTTTGGATAGTAATGGTTTAATTTCATTTGAACATGCAGCCGATTACAATTGAATGCATCACATAATCAGTTCACAGTTCCACATGTCCAAAAGGAGTAGGAAGAAGCAAAGCTTATTAAATCCTACCCCTCCATCTGGTACTTTTACAATCAGTAACTGTTACATTTGTTCACTTCCTGCTTTCCTAATATAGTTTAAGTTTGTTTTCTTTTTTTTTTTATTTTGATTGACTGCCACATTTGGAGGAATTTTGATCAGAGTCAGAGTTGATCAAGTAGTCTTGCTAGTATACGGTCTCACAGAAAGTCCGATTTTTTTCCCCAAAGATGCGTATTTTCCACATTCGGGTGAAGAGAGCCACAAAAAAGAGCCTGAAGAGCCGTGGGGCGCTAGGCAGATAACTATAGCAAGCTAGCTTCCGCCAGAGACAGTGGAGCCAGACAAAATGTGTAAACAAATATGGTAGCAAGCAATCAGTAACTGTTACATTTGTTCACTTCCTGCTTTCCTAATATAATTTTGTTTTGTTTTATTTTATTTCATAAAATTTCTATTTTATTTTAATTAATAATAATTTATTATTAATTATTATTGTTAATAATTTTAATATTTTTATTATTTTAATTTAATTTAATAATAATAATTAAAATTTTCTCTTTTTAATTTTTTATGTACCAAAGTAGGAGGTGACATGACCATCCAATGCCATAATGGGTACCATAGTAAGTGTCAATATAGTGATATATATAGCACATCATGACTGGTTCAAGACTCTTCATCCTTGTATTTAGCAAACATCAACTGCTTGTATTGTTTCTTGAATTGGCTCATCGTTGTGCATTGTTTGATTTCCTTACTCAATCCATTCCATAGTTTGATTCCACATACTGAAATGCTATGGCTTTTTAACGTAGTCCTAGCATATAAGTGTTTCAAATGTAGTTCTTCCCTGAGATCATATTTCTCCTCTCTTGTAGAGAAGTATTGGATGACATTTTTAGGTGATTGGTTATTTTTAGCCGTATGTATTATTTTAGTTTGGATGTGTCATGGTGGGTGAACGTAGAATTCAACCAATTCAATTTGGACGACTGACTACTCAGTTTAAGTATATTTTCCTGTCATGTAGGTATGGTCAAAAATCTATTTTATGGCATACAGACACCAGGAGAAGTGAAAAAGTTATGCAACTTACCTCTCACAGCATAACCATCCTTGACAGAAGCAGGGAATGGCGGCAGGTTGTCTTTGGCATAAACGTCCTGAGCTAGGACTCGACCCATTCCGTCTGTGGATGAACCGCAAATACAAGACCATTAATATCAGAAAATTGATACATTTATGACTGTTTTAGGGCTGCACGGTGGAGGAGTGGTTAGCACGCAGACCTCACAGCTAGGAGACCAGGGTTCAATTCCACCCTGGGACATCTCTGTGTGGAGTTTGCATGCGTGGGTTTTCTCCGGGTACTCCGGTTTCCTCCCATTCCAAAACATGCTAGGTTAATTAGCGACTCCAAATTGTCCGTAGGTATAAATGTGAGTGTGAATGGTTGTTTTTCTATATGTGCCCTGTGATTGGCTGGCGACCAGTCCAGGGTGTACCCCGCCTCTCGGCAGAAGACAGCTGGGATAGGCTCCAGTACCCCATCGACCCTTGTGAGGATAAGCGGTAGAAAATTAAATGATTACTTTACCGCTGCACGTGTGTTTAGCGCACTGGCCTCACAGTTAGGAGATCCGAGTTCAATTCCACCCTCGGCCATCTCTGTGTTATTCATCTCCGGGGGTTTTTCCTCCCACATTCCAAAAACATGCTAGGTTAATTCACGACTCCAAATTGTCCATAGGTATGAATGTGAGTGTGAATGGTTGTTTGTTTATATGTGCCCTGTGATTGGCTGGCCACCAGTGTACCCCGCATCTTGCCCGAAGACAGCTGGGATAGGCTCCAGCGCTCCCGCGACCCTCGTGAGGATAAGCGGTAGAAAATGAATGAATGTTTACGATATTAGGTGACTATTAATGTGACTATAGGGGTGTTATTTCATATCTAGAGGGCTCTAATAGTGTTAACAGCCATATTTAGAAGGTCGTAACCAGGTTTTGAGTGAATGACTGTTTTGTTTATGTTCTATTATTTATCGGGCTTGATGTTTTGTAAAATCACCCTAAAAGAGACTGAAGTCAGACGTCGATGTAAACACATGACATCTGTCTGTCAATGTAAATATAAACGAGCAACACATACACTAAGCATGCAGCTGCACTGAGACAACGTCAGGCTCATAGAGAAAAAAGGAAGTTAAAGAAAGCCGAGCGATAGAGTGGGTGGAGGGGGAAGACAAACCCTGCAACAAAAATATCATAAGCCGCTGTGCTGTGCTATATTTAGACTTTCTCTCATTTTCTTTGAACTTCTATGCAAACGTGGGCGTTAATATGAAGATCTAAGCGTTGATATCAATGAGTGCATGTAGAGTACATCCACACGCTGATCAACATGTGACACTACACACAATCACAGAGGCGGCCTATTGGGTGTATTTTATTTTCTTTCAAAACTATTTCAACACAAAGGTTGCAATGGAAATCAACCGTTTTCTTTTTTGTGGAAAACCTACCACCCAAGGGAAATGTTTAGTGATGAAAAGTGTATTACTGGCATTTGCATCAGTACAAATTAGAAGTTTCTCCGTATTGCACCACAGTGATGTAGTGTATATAAGTACATAACTTGCAAAAATACACTACGACATTTTTAATTCTTAAATCAAGGGTTGGGATAAACCAGGAGTCGGCAACCCGCAAACTCTGGAGATGCACAGTCTTCTTGTTGTGGCTCCCTTTGCATTCATTCATTCATTTTCTACCGTCGCGGGGGGTGCTGGAGCCTATCCCAGCTGTCTTCCGGTGAGATGCAGGGTACACCCAATCACAGGGCACATAAAGTATTCCCGTAAAGTGGGATTTCTTATTCATAAATGTGGATATTTTCATGGTGAGCATAGAAAACCTGGTTACGACCTTCTAAATATGGCTTTTAACACTATTAGAGCCCTCTAGACATGAAATAACACCCCTATAGTCACCTTAATAGTCATCTATGATAGTAAACATTCATTCATTTTCTACTGCTTATTCTCACGAGGGTCGTGGGGGGTGCTGGAGCCTATCCCAGCTGTCTTCGGGCGAGGGGCGGGGTACTGGTGGCCAGCCAATCACAGGGCACATATAGACAAACAACCATTCACACTCACATTCATACCTATGGACAATTTGGAGTCGCCAATTAACCAAGCATGTTTTTGGAATGTGGGAGAAAAGGATAGTAAAGGTTGCCGACCCCTGGCTTGACCAACTCCTTCACTCTGAATCTTAATCAGTCAGTGTCAAATTTTGGACATTTCTACACTTGCAACAACAATTCACACTCACATTCATACCTATGGACAAATTGGGCTTTTGATAGTAAAGGTTGCCGACCCCTGGGCTTGACCAACTCCTTCACTCTGAATCTTAAACAGTCCGTGTTAAATTTTGGACAATTCTACACTTGCGACAACAATTCACACTCACATTCATACCTATGGACAAACTGGTCTTGTGATAGTAAAGGTTGCCGACCCCTGGGCTGGACCAACTCCTTAGCTCTGAATCTTAATTAGTCTGTGTTACATTTTGGACATTTCTACACTTGCAACAACAATTCACACTCACATTCATACCTATGGACAAACTGGTCTTTTGATAGTAAAGGTTGCCGACCCCTGGGCTGGACCAATTCCTTCACTCTGAATCTTAAACAGTCCGTGTTACAATTTGGACATTTCTACACTTGCAGGTCTTGTAATCAATCACTTTTTAAAGAATAGCTAATTCTACATCCTGGCAATTTATCATTCTTAGGGCGTACATGTGAATTATATCACTATCATGGACAAAATACACACGCAAGCACACACCCACACAATATTCCAGCAGGGTAGCTCCTCCAGCTGTTGCCTGTCTAAATATTTCATCTCTCAAATCCCCTTGTCCTCACCGCGCTGTCGCCTCGCCAGCTGTGCTTCAGCAAATCCAACATTCGCCCTCCTCCCTACTTCGCAACCCACACCCCCCCTTCCTAAAAACAATTAAACCTGCTATAAAGCTGAGGAAAGAAACTAAACTCCTAGCATCACACATGTGCAAGACGTGATTTCTAAGTGGAAAACTAAAGCTGATGATGATTGAGTGGATTTTTATTGTATTTATTTTGAACAAAGAATAACACGATCTTTAGTAAAAATCCTTGAAATTAAAAAAAAAACAACTCAGGTTATATGCAAGTTCTGTTCTTATAGACCAGGGGTCTCGAACATGCGGCCCGCGGGCCAAATGTGGCCCGCAGGACACTAGTTTGAGGACCCGCATTGATATGAAAGTTTAATGTTAAGTTTGATATGGATGCTGTATGGTATCATGTACCCAGAAAAAATTATTACGTTTGATTAATGTTCATGTTAAAGGTTAAATAACTGTTAATAGTTATCCTCCCTATTCATGTGGAAGTGGTAAGTTTTTGGCTATTTAAGTTTAAAGGAAATAACTTGAAGGCTACCGTTTAGGTCGCTAGCTCTCTAGTTTGCGAGTTAGCATGTGTCTCAAGACCCTGCAGTTGCGCAATATGTTGTAAATAAAAAGAGTATAAATGTGACTATAGTCGTGTTTTGTCATGTCTACAGGGCTCTAATAATGCTTTGTTCATTTTAATCTGAAAAAAATAATTTGTCTACCCACCAACTATATGTGGTTTCTTAAGTTTTTATTATTTGCCGTTTTATTATTATTATTATTATATTTATTTATTTATTACTGATTGATTGATTTTCTTTATTCTTGATTTGTTTATTCATTTTTCATCTTATTTTGCGTAGAAAAATAAAAAGTAAGATATTTGAGAACAGTGGAATGTTTTATCAGAGCTTTTATTGTAGAAAATTGGAACCAAAGTGAAGTTTTTAAAAATTTTTTGTTTTTAATAAATGTGTTTTTTTTTGTTTTTTTTTGTAAAACCTGATGCGGCCCAGTCTCACCCAGACCCGAGCTCCAGTGGCCCCCAAGTAAATTGAGTTTGAGACCCCTGCTATAGACCGTGATGCGAGTTTGCTGATGTTCTGGTGTGGTTCGGCCAACAGTCGCTATGTATTGTTTCTCCAATAAATACCAGCTCTTCTTCATCCTTAAACAGTCTGAGCAGACAAGAGGTGGCCAACTATAGTCCATCTTGGGGACTTGGACTTGGACCACTGCACAGGAACTACTGTCCTTCTACTTTTTAATAACATATTGGACATTTCTGAATTCAAAATTTGACTTGTCTGAAACACTTTTTCCATGACCAGAGGATGGGTCTTTCAACATTGTTGTTCAAAAACCGAAAAGCGATATCCTACATCGGTTAGCATCCCGGTTGTTTTGAATGTCCGCTCCGGTCGTAACACCCCTTAAAGCAAGTGTGTGTGTGTGTGTGCGGCACAAAGCGCTGCTTCAGCGAGATGCCCGACTCTTGTTTACCAGCCGTCATGTGAAGTTAGCGTTAGCATGTTGCTACATCAGCAGACATTCAAGCCTACTGAAGCAGGAGCAGGTGGCACACAGGAACATTGCAAACGACAGGGCAGGTAATAAAATACACTTTTTTTTTGGTCTGCTTGAAGGTTGAGGACAACAATTCTGGATAGGAAGTTGGCGCCATCGCCTTCCGTCTACACCAGGGGTCTCAAACAAGCGGCCCGTGGGCCAAATGTGGCCCGCAGGACACTAGTTTGAGGCCCCCGCCTTGATATGAAAGTTTAATGTTAAGTTTGATATGGATGCTGTATGGTATCATGTACCCAGAAAAAATTATTACGTTTGATTAATGTTCATGTTAAAGGTTAAATAACTGTTAATAGTTATCCTCCCTATCCGTGTGGAAGTGGTAAGGTTTTGGCTATTTAAGTTTAAAGGAAATAACTTGAAGGCTACCATTTAGGTCGCTAGCTCTCTAGTTTGCGAGTTAGCATGTGTCTCAAGACCCTGCAGTTGCGCAATATGTTGTAAATAAAAAAATTATGTGAAAGCTAAAATTTTTTCGACAGTGTATACGTATTGTGTACTTCAAAATTTTGAACTGAAGAACCTTTTCAACAAACAAGAAGAGTCCAGTCGCCGGGATTCATCCCATCTCCTGGATGACTGACACTTCATAAACTAACCTCTGTAATTGATGATCTCAGTACCCAGGACGGCGGTCATCTCCAGCACAGTGATGAAGGCCTTGTCCATGGAGGTGAGAGGGAAGGGGGACATGCGGTGTCTCCGGGCCACCTTGGTGATGTCTACAGCGCTGTGACCTGAGAAAGCGTGGGACATCACATGACATCCGATGACGCATCCACTTGTTTTTCTTTGAAAGAGGATGACGAAAAAGGATGATAATGAAGTACAATTTGGTATAAAATCACATCTTATACAGCGTGAGATGTACTGATTCCCTGCCTGAGCATGAACCACTCAAGATGTTTTTCTCTTTAAGCCCATGAGTCACTTCAGGAAAAAAAATACCTTGCGTTTGGTTGGCATCACCAACTCTGGCAAATATGACCAAATTCCAGATATAGCACATATTGTATTTTCTGGACTATAAGTCGCTCCGGAGTATAAGTCGCACAAGGCCAAAAATGCATAATTAGAAAAAAACATACATAAGTCGCACTGGCGTATAAGTCGCAATTTTTGCGGGTAATTTAGTTAAACTACTTGACCAATAATAATAATAATAAATAAATAAAAATAAATAAAATAAAATAAAAAAATAAAAATTAATATAAAAAAAATCATATTAGGAAAGCAGGAAGTGAACAAACTGATTGTACTGATTGTAAAACAAACTACCTGACCAAAATAGACATTACATCCTCTTGGAAGGCAAATTCTCATATCACATCGTACTTTGGTACATGAAAAAAATAAAATAAACTAATAATAATAAATAAATAAAAAAAATAAAATCAAAATGAAATAAATAAAAATTAAAAAATAAAAAATAAAAAATAAAAAAATATATATATATTTGGAACGCAGCAAGTGAACAAATTGTACTGATTGTAAAACAAACAAGCTACCTGTACATGAAAAAAATAAAATAACAATAATGATAAATAAATAAAAATAAATAAAATAAAAATTAAAAAATAAAAATTAATAAAATAAAAAAAATGATATTAGGAAAGCAGGAAGTGAACAAACTGATTGTACTGATTGTAAAACAAACAAGCTACCTGACCAAAATAGACATTACATCCTCTTGGAAGGCAAGTTCTCATATCACATCATACTTTGGTACATGAAAAAAAAAGAAAAAAAATACATAAAAATAAAATAAATAAAAATTAATAAAATATATTTTTTTAATTATATTAGGAAAGCAGGAAGTGAACAAACTGATTGTACTGATTGTAAAAGTACCAGATGGAGGGGTAGGATTCAAATACGTAGCTTTGCTTCTTCCTCCTCCTATGAAAAAAAGTGTGACTTATACTCCGGAAAATACGGTAAAAATCGGGCATTCAGCATTACATATGCACACCGTCTACTTCTAATTACTTTTAATGCTATTGTTTCCAGAACATTGTTTACGTTCTCGCCTCATTCTTATTCCAATTTTATGTTCTTATACTTCAGTAAACCCGAGTACGTTTTTGCATACATAAGAATACCAGAGTGTAAAAAAAATAAATAGTCGCTAGATAATGGAGATGCTTGATAGCAGCCATGTTTCTCTAATAATATCCGTCTAATGATAGCAAAGGTAAGAAGAACAAAGACGGTGTAACTAATATGTAATCTCGCTCTCTATACTTTCTCCCTCTCGCTCTTGTTTGCCTCACAGCGACGAATCGGCGCAATGCTCTGATTTCCCTTGACCCAATTTCTTTGCCTTTAAACACACACACTTACGCTTTTTCCGCAGCGCATTCCGCTGCTCGACACGAGGCTTAACAACCTTCTGGCAAAACATCACACAGGCAGAGACACGCACGCGTAACACAGCGTAACAAAACCCACAAATCATGCATTACTTGTCACATCACAAGCACAAATACGGCCTATACAAAGAGTACACGCCGTGGCAAAGAGCAACATACTCACGGGTAATTTGTGTTGTGTGAGATTCACAGGACAAACTTTTGGGGTTAGAACAGGGGTCTCAAACATGCGGCCCGCGGGCCAAATGTGGCCCGCAGGACACTAGTTTGAGGCCCCCGCCTTGATATGAAAGTTTAATGTTAGTGCGGCCCGCACAAGTTTGATATGGATGCTGTATGGTATCATGTACCCAGAAAAAATTATTACGTTTGATTAATGTTCATGTTAAAGGTTAAATAACTGTTAATAGTTATCCTCCCTATTCGTGTGGAAGTGGTAAGTTTTTGGCTATTTAAGTTTAAAGGAAATAACTTGAAGGCTACCGTTTAGGTCGCTAGCTCTCTTGTTTGCGAGTTAGCATGTGTCTCAAGACCCTGCAGTTGCGCAATATGTTGTAAATAAAAAGAGTATAAATGTGACTATAGTCGTGTTTTGTCATGTCTACAGGGCTCTAATAATGCTTTGTTCATTTTAATCTGAAAAAAACTATTTGTCTACCCACCAACTATATGTTTTTTTATTATTTGTCATTTTATTGTTATTATTATATTTATTTATTTATTACTGATTGATTGATTTTCTTTATTCTTGATTTGTTCATTTATTTTTCATCTTATTTTGTGCAGAAAAATAAAAATTAAGATATTTGAGAACAGTGGAATGTTTTATCAGAGCTTTTATTGTAGAAAATCGGAACCAAAGCACTGAAAAAGTTTGTATATTTGTCCGTTTTTAATAAATGCGTTTTTTTTTTTTGAAAACCTGATGCGGCCCCCCAGGTAAATTGAGTTTGAGACCCCTGGGTTAGAACATATTACGTTATTTTCACTTTCTTGTGTTTATACCAAATTCTACCACATCATGAAGCCATGAAGTACTATGATGAGTTCAGGTGATCAAACACTTTATAGCACTCACTTGATCTTAGGATGTTTTCTTTGC
This sequence comes from Doryrhamphus excisus, assembly GCF_037039965.1. NCBI lineage: Eukaryota > Metazoa > Chordata > Actinopteri > Syngnathiformes > Syngnathidae > Doryrhamphus > Doryrhamphus excisus. The sequence continues at coordinate 4,747,650 of NC_136367.1, read as the reverse complement.
TGCTGCATCTCGACTGCACCTAGACACGAGAGAGACGTAGAGGATGCAAGGAGAGAGACAGAAAAAAAGAGACAGCAATGGAAATTGGAGATAGACAGCGGTGCTATTTTGACAACGCGTGTGATGACAAAGTGTCATGTCACGATACGCTGTGCGCTTTTTGTCCTGCTTGTTGGGAGACGGCTGCATCTCCGCCATGATGACTAGCCCTACTTCGGCTTGTACTGTGTACTACTGCATCATCATCATCATCATCATCATCATTGTTGGTGGTGAAGGCGCACATGATATGTGACAGTACTGAATCGTTGGATTGCAGTCGGACGACTATGAGGACAAAGGCAGCAACATACAGAGTGACGTTCGTGAAAGATGTGTGTGACATCCAAATGTGGTGGAAATGTCCCGTTTAGAGTTTAGATTGAGGCTGGAATATTCCACTGGACTACAAAGACGGGTGGGGAGGAGAGCAGGGGCGCTTGATGCTGCCAATTTGCTGTGTAGTAACTTTTTTTTTTTTTTAAATTGGGTACACGCAAACAAAAGACAGCCTCAGTGAAAATCCAAAGTACGTTTGAATGTGTAGTATTTCATATCATTTGTAGAAGAAATATATGGATGAGTCATTTTGCAAAAATAAAAGATGTGCACATAACATAAAGCTGCTTATGTGATTGATGTTAAGAAAAAATAAAAAATGAAATGTAGATAAATTTACTGTATAATAAATTTTTTTTTTTTTACTTTTGACGTTGTCTTGTTTCTGATTGGCTGAGAAAAATCACATGCTGTCCTAAGTAATGCATGCAACTTCCAAATATTACTTGTCCTTGTGATGTTTTTTAGAATAAAAAAAACTATAAAAAAAAAACAACTAATTTTTATTTTTACTTTTGACATTGCCTTGTTTCTGATTGGCTGAGAAAAATCACATGCTGTCCTAAGTAATGCATGCAACTTCCAAATATTACTTGTCATTGTGATGTTTTTTTTAGAATTAAAAAAAAAAATTTTTTTTACTTTTGACTTTGTCTTGTTTCTGATTGGCTGAGAAAAATCACATGCTGCCCTAAGTAATGCATGCAACTTCCAAATATTACTTGTCCTTGTGATGTTTTTTTTTATAATAAAAAATAATCATATATATTTTTTTTAACTTTTGACATTGTCTTGTTTCTGATTGGCTGAGAAAAATCACATGCTGCCCTAATTAATGCATGCAACTTCCAAATATTACTTGTCCTTGTGATTTTTTCATAATAAAAAAAACAATTTTTTTTTTTTTACTTTTGACATTGTCTTGTTTCTGATTGGCTGAGAAAAATCACATGCTGCCCTAAGTAATGCATGCAACTTCCAAATATTACTTGTCCTATAAGAGGTCATATATAAGGTATTAATTGTCAATAAATGTGGTAAAAATTGATAAAGGTAGATGGTAGAATAACCTATGACCACACTGTAAACCCGAATGTTCAAAGTACTTAAATAAATGAAGTTATGCATACTCAAAGTCAAAGTTCATTTAACATGTTGTTCCATTTTGAGTAATTTTAACTAATATGTTTTGATTAAATTGAACTATATTGGCTATATTAAGTAAGATTAACTTGCTCAAAATGCTCAAAATAATTAATTGGAATAAATTTTCTTAAAAGTTCTACTTATAAATGATGATTGCCAGTTGCATTATCCGTCTTTTCAGTTTATTTAAATTGTAATTTTTGATTAATATAAACTTTTTGCAGATTTGTGTAACCTACTTAAATGAATTTGTAGTTATTTATTAAAAAAAGTATCTATTAAACATGAATAAATCAAACCAAAAACCAATTAAGAATAAATCCATTGCATCAGATAGATTTGTACTGTGTAGGTTTACACACGCTAACCTTCGTCCTATGGAAAGAGTTGAAAAAAAGAGTTTAAAATTAAAGAATGGAGAATGCATGGCAGAGAGAATGCGAAAAAGAAAGCTATTTCTCTCTTCACCCCAAAATTAAAAAAAAAAGTATATCGAATATAAACTCCAAATATTAAAGCTCTGATATACTTAAATAAATTTGAGTTTATGTCTGACTTTTTTGGAGCTCTGCTAACTTATTCGGGTTTACAGTGCACAGGAAAAAAATATTGCCAAATATTAAAAATACAAATATATTATCAAAAGTAAGGTATCAAATGTGCCATAAAACAGATAAAGTAGTTGCGGCTGTATTATTGTACCATTATACCACTGTATTATTTCAGACTGCACTGCCGGAATAACAAACAAAAAACAGACTGTGTACATATATTTATACTGTTATTCTGTATATTTTGTATTTTTCATATTTTGTATTTTTCATTCTTTTTTAATAGATGTGTCTGCACCTACTATACCAAAACAAATTCCTAGTATGTGTTTGATCATACATGGCAATAAACCTTTTCTGATTCTGATTAGTTATTCTTTCATTATTGGGTCATTTCAATGCATAACTGTCCCATAGTAATCATAACAAAATACATTATGGTACCAACATTTCATTTTGGGGTCTTTTACACTTGAGCTTCTGTCATTTTTATCATCTTAACACCCGACAGGCCGACTACGGTTGCCTGAAAAAACAAATCTCACACAATTCCAAACCTTAGCGGAGTCAAGTCAACTACATAAGTCACGCTTTATGAAGTCTTTGTTTAACTAAAACAAGCCTTTATCTCTCCTCCCCTCCCTCGCCGCCATTATACCGGGTACCAAACAGCCAAGGTGAGTGGGATGAGGGGGATGTGTGTGTGTGAACGGGCAGACGTAAAACACAAGTCAGGGGACAGCAAGTAAAAAAAAAAAAAAGAGCATGATGAAGTAGCCCCCCTGCATAGCCCGTATAGGTAAATAAAAGAACAGAAATAGAAAGCACAGACTTTGGACAACAGACTTGACTAAAACTACAGAGCCCAGCAGACATTGCGGTAAGAAAAGAAGAAACAATAAAAGACCACTACGGCGGCCTAATGGCATCTACTTGACAGACATCCATCACACCAGACATTAACTAGTGAAAGCGGACTAATGTCGACCGCCGAGACAGACGCACAAAGCCAACCACCACAGACAGACTTTGCATGGAGAGAAAGAAACAACAGACAGAATGAGAACAAGGAAGGCTGGTTGTGTGGGACAACACAGGCAGAATTTAAAAAAAAAGAGGGACACAGAGCGTGGCGTTTGTTTTGCGCGCTCCTCAGAGGAGGGTGGAGGCATAGGGCAGCGGGGTGGGTAGGTGGGTGGTTGGGTGGGGGCGGGATAGTTACTCGAGAGCTGAAGGTCCTCCTGCGATCATCTTTAAGCCCCTCCAACCTACACTGGAGCTAGTGGAGATAAAGCATCGAATCACAGGCATCAGTGCATCTGTCCTGGCAACCGCAACACAACACACACACACACACACACACACACACACACAGGACAACCCTAGCAGGACAATAGAGGGAAGCAACAAAGATGGAACAGGAACAGGAAAACAGGGAAAGGAAGGAGCTGACTCAATTGTTGGTTTATTAGAAATTAAACTACCAAACAAAATGTCTCCATTTTGTACCTACAAGTATTTGCATATGGATATGTGTTAAATATGTTCTTTAAGCAGTACATGGTATACATAATTAGTCATAACACATCCTCTCCAATTATGAATAGATTGCATGTGCTAGGCTAATCCTGCTAATCGTATTCTATTTACTGTATTATTCTGTCAAAAAGTAAATAAAGTTAGCGTGGTGGTTTAATACCGTATTTTCTGGACTATAAGTCGCTCCGGAGTATAAGACCCACAAGGCCAAAAATGCATAATTCGGAAAAAAAAAAACAAACATATATAAGTCGCACTGGAGTGTAAGTTGCATTTTTTGCGAGTAATTTATTTTCCAAACTACTTAACCAAAACAGACATTACGTCCTCTTAGAAGGCGAGTTCTACCAATAAAAGAATAGAGAACAGGCTGAATAGGTGTAAGATATGTCCAGTGTTTATGGAACATAAACACTTTTTTCATTTATAAGTCGCATTTTTTTTTTGGTAATTTTTGTATTTTTTTCAATTTATTTATTTATTTTTATTTTTTTTGTAATTTTTTTGTAATTTTTTGGGTAATTTATTTTTTATTTTTTACAAACTACTTGACCAAAACAGACATTACGTCCTCTTAGAAGGCGAGTTCTACCAATAAAAGAATAGAGAACAGGCTGAATAGGTGTAAGATATGCTAACACAATGGTTATTCAGCTACACAAAAAATAAACATGAACAGAAAAGGTGTCCAGTGTTTATGTAACAAACAGTTCTTTCATTTATAAGTCACATTTTTTTGGTAATTTTTGTAATTTTTTTTGGTAATTTAAAAAAAAAAATAATTCCAAACTACTTGACCAAAACAGACATTACGTCCTCTTGGAAGGCAAGTTCTAACATTAATAAAAGAATAGAGAACAGGCTGAATAGGTGTAAGATATGCTAACACAATGGTTATTCAGCTACACAAAAAATAAACATGAACAGAAAAGGTGTCCAGTGTTGATGTAACATTAACACTTTTTTCATTTATAAATCGCTCTGGAGTATAAGTCGCAGGAACAGCCAACCTATGAAAAAAAGTGCGACTTACAGTCTGGAAAATACGGTAATTTAGATTCAGTGTATTCGATCATTTCAGCTTCGCTTTGACGCATAGAACAATCAGACAATCAGAGTTGTGCAACACTTTTATATATGATTCATGAAAAAAATACTATATACCGTATATTCCGGACTATAAGTCGCACTTTTTTTCATAGGTTGGCTGTTCCTGCGACTTATACTCCAGAGCGACTTATAAATGAAAAAAGTGTTTATGTTCCATAAACACTGGACACCTTTTCTGTTCATGTTTATTTTTTGTGTAGCTGAATAACCATTGTGTTAGCATATCTTACACCTATTCAGCCTGTTCTCTATTCTTTTATTGGTAGAACTTGCCTTCCAAGAGGACGTAATGTCTGTTTTGGTCAAGTAGTTTGGAAAATAAATTACTCGCAAAAAATGCGACTTATGTATGTTTTTTTTTTTTTTTACCCAATTATGCATTTTTGGCTTTGTGGGACTTATACTCCGGAGCGACTTATAGTCCAGAAAATACAGTATTAAACCACCACGCTAACTTGATTTACTTTTTGACAGAATAATACAGTAAATAGAATACCTAGAATACCTAATTATGCATTTTTGGCCTTGTGCAACTTATACTATGGAGTGACTTATAGTCCGGACAATACAGTATTATATACACTTTCTTTCTTGGATCTTCATAAAGCCTAGCCTAGCCTAATCAAATATATTGTTATTTTTTTAATACTATGTGTCAAAAAATGTATTTCTATTTTTCTTGAGCCACACAAGCGCCGCTGGAAAAAAAGAATGAGGAAATGGGGTCTGGAGGATGATGATGATGATGATGATGATACAGGGGAACTGAAAAAACAACTCAAAGCAACACACGGATCACATTTTTTAAACATTGAGAAGCACAAATAAAGACAGCGATGGACATCCTCACACAATGTCGCGTCCCGACGGTGACACCATTTTGCAAAAACAATTCAACCGGAAAACAGGCTCGCTTATTACGCAGCTGATACAAAAACGTCTCAAGGTGATACATATCATTAAGTCAACGCTGCAGCTGGAGGTGTGGCGTGGCGGCACACACACACACACACACACACACACATGGAGCATCCAAGACGACACTATCAGAGCGTCATGATGGGGACATGAGACACTTTGCATGTGAACAATGAACACGGTTGTTGTTGTTATGAGTGCAAAAGCAGCATGAAGGATGTTGAGGGACGCTAAAGACACTTTCACTCTTTCACGCTTAATTCTAATCTATCCTGTAACCCTTGAGCTGTGATTTCCGCTGTAACGATCAATAAAGTGCACATGATATATGAATTAAAGCCACTGGAATAACTTATTTGAAGAAAGTGGGTTTGCAAAGCCGACACACTAAAAAAAAAGTGCTAAAAAAAAGTGTCCAAGCTAATGATTTTTAATATTGGACCCCTTTGCTTTAAATGTGATTCAAGGGTCCCTCAGCCGGGGTCAGCGAGACTACACGGGGGTGGCAAAGGCTCCACAAGAAATCGATAGCACTAATAACCATCCGAGTGAGGAGGACGCTGCAGGAAATGATGAGATGTAACCGTGGCGGGTGCTAAGCTCAGCACAAAAATAAAACGGCCTGTCAGACAAATTATGCAAAAAAAAAAAAAAAAAAAAAAGGCGGGTGCTTTATATTTATGATGGTGAGGAAGAGGAGGAAGGCTGTGACAATTCAGGAAGTGGTCTTTCTTGGGGAGGGATGGAGCGCATGACAGAATGGTTCAGCGCAACAAAGTGCTACCGCAACCAAGTTCTCCTCTCTGGACAAGCAATCGCCAAGGGGGAGGCAACAAAAGGCTCACAGCAGCTCAAACTAAACTGTAGTATATTCTCGAAAAAAAAAACTGAAATATTAACAACAAATGTGTGATGAATAAAAAAAAAAAAACGAGTGCTGATAGAGATAAACTATGTGGACAAAAGTAATGGGACACTACAAACATTGCATTGCATTGTTCCTATTTCATTGTTTAAATTATTAACCTGCACCTTTAGGCCTCTGGTAGGAACAATTAGCTAGCTCATCATCATGTAGTTCAAAATAACGACCCCGAGTTGACCCCCCCCCCTCGAGAGCCAGGCCTGGATTTGGGGAAAAACTTGGAACAGGCACTTAACCATGTTCCTTGTGGAATCGTGTGGGAAGTAAACTCTCCAAGAGTATGCGGTACTGGACCACCAGGTTGTAGTCCCTGGTGTCAGAGTTTGGTCCACATTGCCGACAATAAGATGGACTTCGCCAGGACTGCCCCTTTATTACTTTTACGGACAGAATGGTGCAGCAGAAAGGATCTGGTTTTGTGGTCTGCAGGATTGGGTCAAATAATATGTTCCTGCTGGTTTCATCCGACCGTGATCTTCAGCTCTCAGTCGAGTGTGAAGCGGCTGGGATGACAATCAGCACCTCAAAGTCTTGGTCCATGGTTCATGGTCTACGGTTCTCGCCTGGAAAAGGGTGGTGTTCCATTTCTGTTTTTGGGGATGAGATCCTGGCCCAAGATGGGGAGTTTAAGTACCTCGAGGGTTGTGTTCATGAATGAGGGAAGGATGGAATGGGAAAACTGGGCCCTCCCTTTGAGATGCCTTCAGGATGACTCCCTGGGGAGGTGTTCAAGGCATGTTGACCGGTAGGGAACCCAGGACAAGTTGGAGAGACTATGGGCTCTAATTTCATGGTGCAGCCAATTTGGTTGACTGGGCTGCACCGAGATGGCTTCCCATGTTGGCGCCTTGGTCTACGGAATTAGTGCCCAACTGGGTCTAAGGATCCACTGGCAGGAACTGGACGAAGTCGTCCGTGGTGAGGGAAGTCTGGGCTTCTCTGCTTAGGGCTGGGAAGAAGATGGTTTTGTGGTCTGCAGGATTGGGTCAAATAATATGTTCCTGCTGGTTTCATCCGACCGTGATGTAGAAAATGAATAAATGCTGCTCTCTGTGTCCTTTAAATTGCCCCTCGGGGATAAATAAAGTGTTTTTTTTAACTTTTGAACTTGAACTTTGAACATAACCGAATCCAACAAGGTCTAAATACTTCAGTCCACATAGTTCATCTTGAATGAGATACCCTGAGGAGGAGTGCTGATGATAACCGCAGGGGGGGATGCATATTGCAGCTAAAATAGGCTGCTAATCCACCACTTCATTAATTACCTGGTATATGTAATTGTCTTGTATTTCATTTATTTTTACATATGAGTGGCGTAAAATACACACCTCCCCTTGAGCAACACCTCCATGAAACCAGGAACCGGATACTTTACACAAACATCTGGTCTTTCTTTAATGCGTGTAACAGTTCCAGATCACGTTAATAGAAATGGAAGTGCATTGAGGCTGCGGACGCTACAGCTACTCGGCGGTCAGTGTGTGTGTGTGTTAATGGGCGAGGTTAGGTGCCATGTGGGATGCCGGTGGCACTGCATGCCGGTTGAGAAGAGTTTGATAGAAGGTTAACGGGGGTTTACCTGGTCCAAGGTAGAGTACCTTGACTTGAGCGTGATGACCTCATCCAGGTGAGCCCTGAATTCTCTCCGTGAGGCCTGTGGGAAGCCACAGGATAGTCATAGGATAGTTCATGCCACCAAGTCACACACACAAGGAAGGGGACAAGCATGCACGTCCGCTTGGAATACTTGGAATACTTGGAATACTTGGAATACTTGGAATACTTGGAATACTTGGAATACTTGGAATACTTGGAATACTTGGAATACTTATCAGTTAGTAGAGCGCTTGGAAGTAGTCAATTATTACACTAGCAGCTGTATAAAAGCTTTATTAAAGATACAGGTGATGTTTTAAGTGTCGTTTTTAATATTCAAAGTGACAAAAACTGATTAGAGCTATTGTGCTGAGTAGCCTGGACGCAGGTGGGTGTATCAAAGCACATAATTTACATAAGCGACTAAGCAAATGCAGCGTAGAATTCCATAATTACTGAGAAAATGCTAATGATATAATAAGGACGGCAGGTGGAAAATGACCCCCGGGACGCACTTTGGACACCCCTGCTATGGACTGAGTCTGATGTGGTTTGTGGCTGTGGGACACCATAACCAAATGATGGCTCCACCTCCAAGTTTTTGTGCAATTTTGGAGTTTTTCTGAAACTTTCCAAATTGTATACGTTCAGCTTTGGAGGTTCCACTAGTGTGCCATGTTTGTGCAATATGCAATAGTATGCAATATGTAGAAGAAGAAGTAAAATAATAAATGCTGTTAGCTGTTAACTGTTAGGATGTTAACCCGCTACATTTCCTGACACCGCACGTGATCGAAAAGTAATTAAATTCCCCAACAAAACGCGGCGTTCCCAGACTCTCATTATCGTGCAAGTACGGAAGATCAATGGATTGTGAGATCAGATTGGACAAGTGTTAGCTCGGTCACGCCTTTTATCAGCCACGGATCACCATCACTGGGCCTTGGGCCAGCGGAACAGGCGGCACTGAGGAGCCGCTAAACGCTTGCAGCACAAACACCAAGTGAGACAGCAATGGTGCGAAAAAATCACTTAGTTCAAATACATCGTTGGTGCAGTGTTCAACTCCATTCCTGAACAGAGTTAAGGAATATGCTAAGTGATGGTGAATGTATGTTTGGTTCAAAGGCTTAGCGTGGAGAGCAAGGCGAGGGTTAGATTCCAGCAGAAAAAGACATACAAGAAAGAGATATGAGGAGTAAACAAACAACACAAACACAAACATGCACTCAAGGATTTTAAGGAGGAAACGAAGTCATGCCGTGCAGGAAGCGGTGCAATTTGAGAAGAGAAGAAGAAATAATGGTGTCCTGTAACAACGCATCAAAACACATGCAGGAGTACCTCAGCAATGCTTAGGGTGGATGAACAGGAGGGGAGCCGCGCCTGGTGCCACAAAAAAAAGGAAAAGGGGGAGGGGGGGAGAGAAAGAGGGTTATCGGAGCCAAAGCTGGGTCGAGCAGGAGTGGACAGAGGCACACAGAGACTGAAGAGCCCCCCCGCCCCTTGTCTTGGGATTATCGATCTCTGTGTGACTGTCTCGGATTGGACCAAGGCAACGGAATATGGGACAGACAGACCAGGACAGGACTGGACTGGACAAGGTAGGACAAAGCAGGTCAGGTCAGGTCAGGACAGCAGGTAGGAGGTGTCACTCCCGACATGTTTTAGGGTGGGGGGCTTCCGACATTCACATACAATATGCATACATGTATATTCTACATAATATGCATATAATATGCTGCAAAAAAGCTTACTTTAATTCATAATTATTTAAATGATTTGTGCAATTTACTGTTTACGCTGTACATTGTTGTTCATATTTGATGTCATCTATTTATTTACCACATTATTATTATTATTTATTATACGGGAGCCGGGCCACGACATTTAGTTGGCAATTTCACTGCTGTGTTATTGTGCAACGACAATAAAGAAAGTCTATGTCTAATGAATATAATAAATAATACATTGAATAACAATATAGTTCCAGTATATATAATAAGAAAATATGTATTTATATAATATTTATTTATAGTCTTTATAGCCATTTTTGTACTGATACAATGTACACTGGATTGCATCATATTTATGCAGGTGGTACACCCTGTGCTAGAGGCGGGGTACATATAGACAAACAACCATTCACACTCACATTCATACCTATGGACAATTTGGAGTGGCTAATTAACCTAGCATGTTTTTGGAATGTGGGAGGAAACCGGAGTACCCGGAGAAAACCCACGCATGCACGGGGAGAACATGCAAACTCCACACAGAGATGACCGAGGGTGGGATTGAACTCGGGTCTCCTAGCTGTGAGGTCTGCGCGCTAACCACTCGTCCACCATGCAGCCTCGGTTACTGAGGTGAGAAACAAATTTAATTTTCATGAATGAAATATTTTCATAGCTGGAGCATAAAAAACATGTTCCCGAACTTGTAAATACCGTTAACATTATTAGAGCCCTCTAGATAAGAAATAACACCCCTATAGTCACCTTTACACTCATAAGGGGAATATCTGTTTTGACCAAGGACTTTCATTCATTCATTCATTTTCTACCGCTTATCCTCACGAGAGTCGCAGGGGGTGCTGGAGCCTATCCCAGCTGTCTTATCCCACCCTGGACTGGTGGCCAGCCAATCACAGGGCACATATAGACAAACAACCATTCACACTCACATTCATACCTATGGACAATTTGGAGTGGCTAATTAACCTAGCATGTTTTTGGAATGTGGGAGGAAACCGGAATACCCGGAGAAAACCCACGCATGCACGGGGAGAACATGCAAACTCCACACAGAGATGGCCGAGGGTGGAATTGAACTCGGGTCTCCTAGCTGTAAGGCCCTCGTGCTAATCATTCGTCCGCCATGCAGCGTAAAAACGTCTTATTTTCTCTTATTATGTCTACTATATTGGGTAATATGAGTATAAAGTTCACTATAGGGGTGTTGCTTCATTTCTAGAGGGCTCTAAAATTCATTCATTCATTTTCTACTGCTTATCCTCACGAGGGTCGCGGGAGTGCTGGAGCCTATCCCAGCTGTCTTTGAACGAGAAGTGGGGTACACCCTAGACTGGTGGCCAGCCAATCACAGGGCACATATAGACAAACAACCATTCACACTCACATTCATACCTATGGACAATTTGGAGTCGCTAATTAACCTAGCATGTTTTTGGAATGTGGGAGGAAACCGGAGTACCCTGAAAATGAAAACCCACGCATGCACGGGGAGAACATGCAAACGCCACACAGAGATAGCCAAGGCTGGAATTGAACCCTGGTTTCCTAGCTGTGAGGTCTGCGCGCTAACCACTCGTCCACCGTACAGCCTTGCTCTTTCCTGAACTGTTCTTGGGAGCAACTTTGTAAACACATAAAACATAGTGACTTGGTTGATAAATATAATAAATCATACATGTTTTCACACATTCCAGTCCATTCTACGACCCTTATATTATCCTGAAGTAGCGCTAATCAGCAGCAATTGAACACATTGTGCTTTATGTGAGAGAGAAAACACATATTTTGGGGGTTGTCTAATAAAAAAGCACAGATGGCTGAGTATAAATATTGCTGGATGAATCCCATTTCTATCACCATTTTTTTTTGACAGACGTACGATGCCGGAGACAGGTGCTAAATGACATTTCTTTTTTTTTTTTTCCCAATTCAAACAAGCACATAAACACAGCCTTCTTAAGGCATATGCTATCCCGGTACACCATCTTCCTCCAAATGTGACACATCCCTGGCACGCACATCTATAAAGAAATATCACTTCTATTCCCGCACACCAAAAGCTGCCAGCAACCAAAGGCAAGCTCATTATGAATTATTACTAAAGCAATTAGTTAAAACCAAGCCTTTCATTATGACACAGTAGTATTTTAGATCATATAACAAATCGCTTTAATAAAGAGGGGCTGTCAACGAGATATGAATCGTGTCTCCCCGTCTCTAATTAAAATGCTGTAGATTCACAGAAGTCGTCTGCATCAAACAGGAAGGGAATCATCGGGATGTCAGTCAGTTAGGTTGCGTGAAACATAGAAAAGGAGGGCAACAATAGAAAGCTTCTTTTCTCATAAATACCTGACTCCAACAATTTGGAATTTAACCGACATTCTATTAAGAAATATGCTTCAAAAGTTAATGGTCATTAAATTCCTGGTTTGGGATCCACTACCCATATAATTTTATCTGTGGTTTATCACAGAAAGGCACCAGTAATGGCTAAGCAGAAAAGTGTGATGATAACCATAGAACCAGCAATAGAACTTAAAGTGATATGGAAATTGTCTGCCTGCTCAGTACTGGATAAACGAGTGTCGGCCACAGATTCAGGACATCGGGAAGATTGGGTTTGATTCTCCGCTTGGATATCTCTGTGTGGAGTTTGCATGTTCATGTTGTGATGTTTTGTCCGGGTACTCCGGTTTCCTCCCACATTCCAAAAACATGCTAGATTAATTGGCCACTAGGTATGAATGTGAGTGTGAATGGTCGTTTGTCTATATGTGCCCTGTGATTGGCTGGCCACCAGTCCAGGGTGTACCCCGCCTCTTGCCTGAAGACAGCTGGGATAGGCTCCAGCACCCCCCGTGACCCTCATGAGGCAAAGCGGAAGTGAATGAATGAATGTTGTGAATGGGGGCTGCACGGCGGTCTAGTGGTTCGCTCGCAGACCTCACAGCTAGGAGACCCGAGTTCAATTCCACCCTCGGCCATCTCTGTGTGGAGTTTGCATGTTCTCCTCGTGCATGCGTGGGTTTTCTCCGGGTACTCCGGTTTTCTCCCACATTCCAAAAACATGCTAGGTTAATTAGCGACTCCAAATTGTCCATAGTTATGAATGTGAGTGTGAATGGTTGTTTGTCTAGATGTGCCCTGTGATTGGCTGGCCACCAGTCCAGGGTGTACCCCGCCTCTTGCCTGAAGACAGCTGGGATAGGCTCCAGCACCCCCCACGACCCTTGTGAGGATAAGCGGTAGAAAATGAATGAATGAACATTACCACATGCTTTCCTGATGCTATTTATCTGGGCTTGAGATCAGCACTGGACAGCTCCAGTAGCTGAGTGTTGGGGAACTAAAGGCTGAATTATGCTACAACTATCCGGTGCGACTACTATTCCCAGGGTGTACACCGCCTCTTGCCCGAAGACAGCTGGGATAGGCTCCAGCACTGCTTGTGAGGATAAGCGGTAGAAAATGAATGAATGAATGTTGTGAATGGTTGTTTGTCTATATGTGCCCTGTGATTGGCTGCCGACCAGTCCGGAGTGTACCCCGCGCCTCTCGCCTGAAGACAGCTGGGATAGGCTCCAGCATGCCAGGTGTGGATAATGTTGCATAAATCGACTCCACATTATTATTATTATTATTATTATTATTATGATTATAAGGAAGTCAACCAGCATCTGAAAGTATTGTGTTCAGCTTTGTAGGCTCCACTGTCATAGTTGTAGCAGAAGCCAAGCAAACTAATAACCAAAGCTGACGAGGCACATCTAAGTGCTTCATCCTCCAGCACGTTTATTCATCACAGGCCTCCCATGGCTGTCTCCATGTCCCACCGTATTAGACAGGAATTAGAAAATAGAAATTAATGAGCTTCTGAGTGCGTTTGCCAGCGTTGGCACAGAGCGGGAGCGAACGCAGCAGATTTGACGGGGCCCGTGTTACGACGCTCGCCAGTCTCCCCCGCTTCCCATCAGCCCACATGGCCAATGAGCACGCCGGGTCCAGCTGGTCAGACGCTCTCATCTGGTCCTCTTTCATTTCCTGTCTGTCCTCCAGTGTCTCTTTTTCCTTCCCTACCAATTCTTCCTATTCTCTCTCTCTATCTCTCTCTCTCGCCGTACCGCCTGGAGGCAAACTGCTACAGCGTGAGTAATATCGCATAGACGCAGACAAAGCTAACACACCATCTATTCATGAGGATGCAAACACATCACACACTTTTGTCAGAAAACAGAAAAAAGTCTATTTACATGCGAATATAGGCTGAAGAACACACACACACACACACACACATATCACATACACACGCATGAATGAGGACACTGCAATTATTTTGACTTCAAGCCCAAAGCAGTTTGACCCAAATGGTCTTTTTAGTATGAGCCAGACAAGGAGTGTGTGTATATGTGTGTATATGTGTGTATATGTGTGTGTATATTCAAAATCAGACAGAAAAGACTTTTTTCTGTCTGCTGCTTGTTCTAATAATGTATCAAACTTCTAACATTTAGCTAGCATTGCTAAATTATTAACGCCACGCACAGCTGCAGATTGCTTTAAATAATGAATAATCTTCCATTTTCATGATGCGACATCCGAGCCAGCATAAACAGTACATGCAAATTATTTGGTTTATTTGTGTTAAACTGGAAGAAAAGTGTTAGCCCGGCAATTTTTTTCATCGTTTATGAATGATTACATACTTTTTCACGTACCCAAAGTACTCAAAGTTATGACTAAATAATACTAGGAACACGCTGTTGTGTGTCTGTAGCTTTAAATGATTTGTATGCAACTGTGTGTGTGTATTTGATCCATCTTGAATATAAATATGTATTGTAACTCAGCAATAGCTAAACATAAAAAAAGCTGCTTGGGGGTGGGGGGGGGGGGGGGGGGGGGGGCACTAACTTTCAACTGCACTCCACCCCGCCGTCTTCCTGCTTTGAGTAAGTAGTAATAGTAAATTTGTCTTTATATTTTTGGATGTTTGTTGTCAGCTAATGATAGCCATTTGGCAATGTTTAGCTACTAATGTTAGCTGTCATTGAATGTATCGCCTATTATAAGCACATTTGTTGATTGCCTCACTGAGAACGCTTCTGTGTGTGGACATGCTACCGGCATGTATACGAATATCGACTAGGCTCGAATAAAAAATATACGCCAACGTTTACGCAGTTTAACTCATTTTGAAAATTGTATGCATTTCCTATATCTTCTTTTACACCATTATTGCTAAAATATGTACTGTATGCTAGCTGTTGATGGTGTTCTTATATTTGTTTGACAAAATGCAAGCTACGATGCTAACGCTGACGAAAAACAAATGACAAAACTGACATGTAGCAAAGCCTGTTTTTCTTCTTTCCCATGTGAAGTAGTGGCGTAGGGACTCAAAACCATTCGAGCATTTGGTGGTCATAAACATCCTTTTAGGGTCGGTACAACATCAATAAAAATGTGCGATTAACTAGTTTCGAGTAAGATGTGTAACACCGCCACAAATATGCTGGATTTTTGTTGATATGAAATGTATAATTTTGCCTGATAGTGAGACAGGTGATAAACTCCTTTAGATAAACAATCCGTTTTCTGCACGGTAGATGAGTGGTTAGCATGTAGGCTACTCAGTCAGGAGAACCTGGGTTCGATTCTCCGCTTGGGCATCATGTCGAGTTTGCATGCTTGGTTAATTGCCGACTCCAAATTGTCCATAGGTATGAATATGAGTGTGAATAATTGTCTATATGTGCCCTGTGGGACACCCAAAGACGGCTGGTATAGGCTCCAGCATACCCGCGACGGGAGCGAGGCATAGCAGCGTCAAAAATACTATAACTACTGTACATATTACTGTTATTATATCATCACATTCATACTGTGCATACTGTTTATAATCTGTATAATCTGCAATAGCCATAGTATCGTCATTTATATCCCTGTATATATCCACACTGTATCATAGTCATCATAGTTTTACTATACATACTATATATACTATTTAATATACTATTAAATTAAACTAGTAAATACACTATTTAGGGCGGCATGGCGGTCGAGTGGTTAGCGCGCAGACCTCACAGCTAGGAGACAGAGTTCAATTCCACCCTCGGCCATTTCTGTTTTGGAGTTTGCATGTTCTCCCCGTGCATGCGTGGGTTTTCTCCGGGTACTCCGGTTTCCTCCCACATTCCAAAAACATGCTAGGTTAATTAGCGACTCCAAATTGTCCATAGGTATGAATGTGAGTGTGAATGGTTGTTTGTCTATATGTGCCCTGTGATTGGCTGGCCACCAGTCCAGGGCGTACCCCGCCTCTCGCCCGAAGACTGCTGGGATAGGCTCCAGCACCCCCCGCGACCCTTGTGAGGAAAAAGCGGTAGAAAATGAATGAATGAATGAATATACTATTTACTATAAATTTGCACTTCTGGTTGGATGCTAACTGCATTTTGTTGCCCTGTACCAGTGACATGAGCAATAACAATAAAGTTGAATCTAATCTAATCTAGTCTAGTCTAAAATGGATGGATTTTCATGCATGAATGCTATATGCTAAGCTAATTAGTGTGTGCGGAAAAAGTCACTTGTGGACTATTGATTAGTCTGGCAGTGTGACTGTTGCAGGAACGGTCGCCATCACCAACAGACGAGAACACAAGTTCGGAGCGACGGAGTGTAAAAACACTGATAAAGCTCATATTGATGACAGTATTTCTGCATTTGGACTTTGAAGGTGCTGCTTCCACACTTTCTTATCTATTTTTAATCAACATGATGCTCATTTCTATTTCTGCACACCAAAAAGTGTAGTAAGAATCAATGGACTTTTGCATGAGCAGGAAATAAAGCATTCAAAGTTCATTTCCTTCATCCTTGAGCCTTTTGCCTCCAGTTTGGTACCTGGTCACTTTTAGTAGATCGCTCAGCACCTTCACTCCTTGACTCAACCTCATACCTCATACCAAAGCATCACCTCATCATCACCAGGAACATTTATCCACACACACACACACATTTATATTTAATGTGTTTAGCATTGAAATGCATCTATAGACTACAAAGTGACAAACAGGCACACCCATCATGCTAAAACCGTTCAATGCTGTCTACTATACAAATAGGAAAGACCACCACTTACCATCTTCTGCCTGGAGTCGCAACAGAATGAGCTCGGCGGCACCAGCAGGACGCGCGCATGCTTTACAGTAAGTGTGTGTATGGGCGGGCGAGAGAGAGAGAGAGAGAAAGAGAGAGAGGAGGAGAGGCGAGAGCGGCGCTGGAGGGAGAGTGACAACGACAAAAACGCAAGATGGGAGAAGAGACGAGGCTCTCGCAGCGCTTATGGTGGGAGCTGTGATGTGCATGGGTGGTCTTTACTGTGTGTGTGCTCCGTCGCTCTCGTTGGCGCCACCATGGCGGAGGTGAGCTGTGACACACAGGCCTAACTCCATCTGCATTACTTCCTATCACCCCCCCCTCTCTTCGCCTTGTCCTCTCTAGATCGTTAACTCTCCTCCTCCTGCTTTATATCCCTTTTTTCCCTTCCTCACCTTCCCTATCCCATAAATCCTCTCCACCTCCAGCCGACCAAGGAGACAAGCAAGCCACTTTATGGGCCTGGGACAAGAAGACAATAACACATATCTAGTTCTGCTGCTGCCGCACACACACACACACACACACACACACACAACGCACACAAAGACAACAAAAGAAGATCAATACCGTCAGACCCAAAAACAAACGTGGCATTATTTCAGCACAAACACAAAAGCATGTAACAACTGCCATGAATCCTTTCTAAAGGGGAATAAACCTGGAAGGGTTCACGACACGGGGAAAACTGGATCATGATGTACAGAATGGGGTATGTATTTTATCCAAAAAGAAATATGGTAATGGTTTAATTTCATTTGAACATGCATCAGATTACAATTGAATGCATCACATAATCAGTTCACAGTTCCACATGTCCAAAAGGAGTAGGAAGAAGCAAAGCTTATTAAGTTCTACCCCTCCATCTGGTACTTTTACAATCAGTAACTGGTACATTTGTTCACTTCCTGCTTTCCTAATATAGTTTAAGTTATTTTTTTTTTATTAAAAATTGTTTTGTCCCGTACCGAAGTACGAGGTGATATGACCATACAATGACATAATGGGTAATATTTATTTACCAACTCAATCAGTTTCTTTTAATTTGATCATTAGGCTTGGGGCCGAGGACTAATGCTTTCTCCACGGGTGGAGTTTGAATATGTTTTTTTTTTTCTCATTATAATTTTTTAAAAATCAATTACCGATAATTAATTCTCTCTAAAAATATATATTTTATAGAAAATAATTATAGTGTTACATGTAGAGAACAATGTGAAATAATTAATAAATGATGAATGAAATTGATAAATGAACATTTAACTGGATTTTTAGACAAGGATCTTTCTTGAAATCAATAGTGTTTCTCAAATGTTTTTTTTTAGAATGCTAGCATGCTTGCCACTTCCTGCTTTCCTAATATAGTTTTTAATTTTAATTTTAATTTTAATTTTAATTTTAATTTTAATTTTAATTTTAATTTTAATTTTAATTTTAATTTTAATTTTAATTTTAATTTTAATTTTAATTTTAATTTTAATTTTAATTTTAATTTTAATTTTAATTTTAATTTTAATTTTAATTTTAATTTAATTTTGTCACGTACCAAAGTACAAAAGTGATATGACCATACAATGACACAATGGGTGCCATAATGTATTTTTAATCACACATCCTTGTTAGCAATTAGCTATTAGCTTGCTAATACTTGAAACTCCGCTCCATCGCTCCAACATTTTTGATTAAAACCCACTATTGATTTGGAGAAATAACACACAGCAGCGACAACAAGATGTCCGCCCTCATCGGGATGGCCGTGTCTTCCAGCACGAGACCAGTCCAGTCCTTAGGTAAAAAAAAAAAATGCTAACGGAAAACGAGCATCTTCTTGAGGAACACAAAGGCAGTGTTCTTATCAACAATTACGTCTCCATTCAAGGTCAAAGCAAGGTTAAATGTTCATAGGTGAGTTGAGTTTTAGCACTGCAACCGATTACTATTCCAAGAGTAGGTATTTAAGAGACAATACTATCAAAGTAAAACTTGGTACTCTTGTGTTGCCAGCCATGTCGTTTTTAGCGGGTGGTAAAAGTACACTGCTATACAAGCTATATACTGTAAAGTATATCTGGTTTCATTTCTACTGTATTGTCCCTTGAGAAGATCAAGATCAACACATTTCTGTCTTCATAGCAAAACAGGAAGACACAACACTAAAAAAAACACACTAAAAAACACAACAAGTAACGCCAAAGGATTATAAGAACGTGGATCAATAGACCGCCACGCTAGCAGCTCCTTTTGTTGGCATTTTAACACAGAAATCACTTTTCCTTCTGTCGGATCTCGTCACACATGTCAATGATCCTCCATCAGTAGTTATTGTCATCAAAGATTACACACATCATCGCTCTCACATTTGTTTTTGACTCAGGTTCGATTATCATTGAGCTTGGAAAGAAATTGTAATAAAATATGTATCATCAGCTCCTAAAAAAAAAAATGATAGATTTGATTTATTTTATCCAAAGCAATTATGAGCGTTTTAAGGCAATTGAGGCAGAGCGGACTAAAGAATGTCATTACATGGACGACTTGCAATTCTTTGAATGCTTTGAATACCCGAATTCCATGAATTCGAATTCATTCGAATCTTCCCTGAAAAGTAACCAACGTGATGTTCTCTGCTAAAATACAGCAGATGAGATGGATATCATTCAGATGAAAACACTTGAAATTAACACATGTCCATCCATCCACCCATCTTCCTACGCTTATCCGGGTCCGGGTCCCCGGCCACCTCCTCCAGCTCCACCGGGAGGACACCAAGGCGTTTCCCAGGCCAGCTATGAGACATAATCCCTCCAGCGTGTCCTAGGTCTGCCCCGGGGCCTTTTCCCGGCTGGGCATGCCCAGAACACCTCACCAGGGAGGCGTCCGGGAGGCATCCGCTCTACTCTGAGCCCCTCTCGGAGGGCAAAGTTCTCAATTTACCGGTCGATTTATGGTCATTAGTTTTGGGTCATGACCGAAATAATGAGATCGTGGATACAGGCGGCTGAAATGAGTTTCCTCCGTAGGGTAGCTGGACTCACCCTAAGATATATATACCCTATATATAATATATATATATACTATACCCTAAGATATAGTTAAAAATGACAAAGACAAATACGGCAGATGTGGAAAAAAAACGTGCTGGACTTTAAAGCTACATTTATAGCAACAGCAGGTTTTGTTTTCCTCGTGTTTGTAACATGAGGGAGCTGGTTTGCAACCAAGTACGCATGATGTCCTTGGTTTGTGACCAGAATGGAAATAAATCGTCAACTAAGGTCATGCGAGTGACGTGGGCTGAATTGCGCCAGTGCACCGTGAATCACTTGCCATATTCGGGGCAGGAAAGACAGGAAGTGATTTACATAAGCCTTGGCCTTTGCTCCCAAGCCAAACAACACAATAAATAGAAACGCATGGTCGGAGAGGAGAGTACTACATTATATATATACACATATATTGGCTTTCTCAAGCAACATCCAAACACAAAAATAGTAAAGCCAAAACACAGTAACGCAGGGGTCTCAAATGTGGCCTGCAGGACACTAGTTTGAGGCCCCCGCCTTGATATGAAAGTTTAATGTTAGTGCGGCCCGCGCAAGTTTGATATGGATGCTGTATGGTATCATGTACCCAGAAAAAATTATTACGTTTGATTAATGTTCATGTTAAAGGTTAAATAACTGTTAATAGTTATCCTCCCTATCCGTGTGGAAGTGGTAAGTTTTTGGCTATTTAAGTTTAAAGGAAATAACTTGAAGGCTACCGTTTAGGTCGCTAGCGCTCTAGTTTTTGGGAGTTAGCATGTGTCTCAAGACCCTGCAGTTGCGCAATATGTTGTAAATAAAAAGAGTATAAATGTGACTATAGTCGTGTTTTGTCATGTCTACAGGGCTCTAATAATGCTTTGTTCATTTTAATCTGAAAAAAATAATTTGTCTACCCACCAACTATATGTGGTTTCTTAAGTTTTTATTATTTGCCGTTTTATTATTATTATTATATTTATTTATTACTGATTGATTGATTTTCTTTATTCTTGATTTGTTTATTTATTTTTCATCTTATTTTGTGCAGAAAAATAAAAATTAAGATATTTGAGAACAGTAGAATATTTTATCAGAGTTTTTATTGTAGAAAATCATGTATTTTTCTGTTTTTAATAAATGCATTTTTTTTTTTTTGGAAAACCTGATGCGGCCCAAAGACAGCTGGGATAGGCTCCAGCGCCCCGGCGACCCTCATGAGGAAAAGCGGTAGAAAACGAATGAATGAATGAATAAATATCAACTATTCATAAGGAGTAAAAGCTACTGTTTCTTGTGATGATAGTAAAAAGGGAAAAGAAAAACAAGTTGTTCCTCCCTTTAGGGGAAATGCAGCATACATTACTGTTACATACGTACTACATACATACATACATACATACATACACATTAGAACCCTGCAGGAACTATTCCCAACTGCAAAACAATAAATACGGGAAACAGTCAGAACGACACGGCAACCTGGTTCAGATCCAGGCTACATGGATGACTACGTGATGTATTTATTATTTCCTATACGTCCTCCTGTACACGACTACCACAATACATCCACATGCTATCCCGAGTGCAAGCCCTATCCTACCATATGCTTCATTAATCCAAACTCACCATTATGTAACTGTGCTAAATGCTAACAAGAGTGGAAGGGCACGACCACCCCCTATCCTGTGTCTCCTGCATGCATGGAAGTGTGTGTGTGTGTGTGTGTGTGTGTGCTCTGTCGTGCATGTGCACGAGTAAAAAAAAAAAAAAAAAATAGAAACTGTGACGGGAAAAAGAAAATGGGTTTACATGAATGGTTGTAGAGCTGCAGCGCTTGTAATCCTTCATATCTGCATTTTGTACGCTGTGCGCTGCATTAGGCAGCAAAATGGACACTTTCTCCCCGAAGCATGTCTTATTTAGCATATATTTATGCTCGCGGGTATGCATGTGTAGCCATGGTTGTTGGAGACTACATTTGGAAACACACACACACACACACACAAACACACAAGCTTTACATGACTGGCCCCATTTGACATATGCAAAATAAGAGTGTACTTGCAATAACAGCAACTTTGCCGTCAATAGTGTTACCTTACCTGACCCCCGGGGGTGTCAGGCCTTTGTGCATCAGCAGTAGCCGGATACCCAATTAAGACCTTTACCTCTCGAAAACCGCCACATAGCGTAACAAACAAACAAACAACAAACGCAGCTCAAGGTGGCGCACAAAATGCATCAACGAACAGAACCTGAATGCTTCCGTCTCGGGGGGGGACGTTCTTTACACACTGTCAGCAGCCGCTTGCAACGAGGGGGATTTTCAGGGAACATATGTCAGCTTGTCGCTGTGATTCAAGAAAAAAAAAAAAATGAACCTACAGCAGCTATACCTCAAAAAAAGCCTTGGGGGCTGTCGGTTGTCTGCCATGCACACATGAGCACACACGTCATTGGCTGAGTAATGCTGTGGGCATATGAACGGGTCATGCAGGGACACTCACTGACATCTCAAAGTAAGTAGGCGATGGATTTTGGGCCATTAGGACCAAAGTCCGAAGACTAAAGTCCACCGTTATGGCTTTAAACCGAATGCAGAGTTGCAACACTTATATGTGGTTCGGCGTTTATTGCAAAGGGTTAACAGAGCTCGACAAACTGGAGGGACAAAGAAAGCCTTCTGTCTCCCTCCCTCCACTGACATCCTTGTCCTCCCGTTGCTATGGCTACCCCTTTTCAAATCCCATGTCACCTGCCTGCTGTCCGCCAGACACATAGCGATGTGACACTGACACACGAGGTGAAGGAGAGAGAGAAAAAGAGAGAAAGAAAGAAAGAGGGGTTGCCCGTCGGCTTTTTTTTTTTTTTTTTGGTTTCAAATCCTTAGAAGAGATATGTTAGCACACATGTTAGCATGCCAACACGAGTTAATCATATGATTCAAAACCGTGTTGACAGATGCTAAATGCTAACACAAATGTTCAGTTGTCATGGTAATGGTTTTAGTCCAGGAGAAGAACGACTGTAGTGCGTATGGCAACTTGGACGCCGCAGTGTGTATGTACATACTTTGGGCGTGGGACAGGAAGCGGTAGAGAGGCGGGATGTGGCCTGAGCGCGAGGCGACTCTGAGGGCGTGGTGCTGAGAGAGGCCGTATCCCTTGGCAACACCTGGACACCCCGTGAGATGATGGAGTCTGGGATCTGAAAACACACACACACACACGTGTATATTTACATAAGTATAGTACACACATATGCATGTACACACACACATACACACATATGGATATGGCAAAATAGCATTGTTGTAGTATGGGGGGTGGGGGGGGGGCGTCTTACCCACGTGTACTTGTGACTGGGATCCTGTCAAAGAGGATGGCATGATGGGATGGAATGGAGTTACTGGATGCCACACGTTGAGGACTAACATGTAAACACACAAGACACACACAGGTACACAACATGATGCAGACACATGATGAATTTATGTTGACAGATGCACCGCATATATCATCATATATATGTTAATGGATTCAAATATTTATCGATAGATGTACACATTTGATGGAGGAGACAGATGAAATTTGTATCTTTGTGTAAGAACACATATTCAAAACTGCAATTTTTTGACCAAAGGCAGCAACCTTTATCATCACAAGAGCCATTTGGGCCCATTTCCACCAAATTAAAACCCAACTCAGAGCCACAAAACCTGTTTGACCAAAACAATGTATGTAACGCTACATACATAGGACCAGTCATGATGTGCTATATATATCACTATATTGACACTTACTATGGTACACATTATGGCATTGGATGCTCATATCACCTCCTACTTTGGTACATGACAAAAATAAAATAAAAAAAATAAATTAAAACAATAATAAAAAATAAATAAATAATAAAAAAAATGTATAGTTTAAGTTTTTTATTATTATATTACTAATTAAAAACATTTTTAGTAAAAAACGGGTGGGGCATGGGGTCACTGATAAATAATAATTAAAAAAACTTATAGTTTAAGTTTTTTTCTTATATTATATTACTAATAAAAAACTTATAGTTTAAGTTTTTTGTTATTATTTATTTAATTAATTTATTTTTTATTTTTGTCACGTACCGAAGTACGAGGTGATATGACCATACAATGACATAATGGGTACCATAGTAACTGTATTGACAATAAACATGACAAGCTGAAAGTTGAAAAACATAAAAGTTGAATAAACATGAAAAATGATTTCATGTGAGCAGCATAAAATTGACCTTTCATACTATCGTGAAAAACACACAAAAGAATAAACAATTTTTTGGAAAATTAGGTTGCGGAAAAACATGTTAAGTAACTGTCAATACAGTTACCATAGTAACTGTACTGTCAATACAGTTACCATAGTAACTGTATTGACAGTTACAATGGTACCCATTATGTCATTGTATGGTCATATCACCTCGTACTTTGGTACATGACAAAAAATAAAAAATACATAAATAAATAAAATTAAAAAAACTCTATATATTAGGAAAGCAGGAAGTGGACAAATATAACAGTTACTGATTGTAACAGTACCAGATGGAGGGGTAGGATTTAATAAGCTTTGCTTCTTCCTACTCCTTTTGGACATGTGGAACTGTGAACTGATTATGGGATGCATTCAATTGTAATCTGATGCATGTTCAAATGAAATTAAACCATTACCATTAATTACCATTACCATATATAGTGCAAAATGTGTTATGCAGCTAAGCAGTTGGCGTTCCATTGTACTGTTGTTGATGTGTTCATGTCACAATAAAGTTATAAAAGAACGTCAGACTCTACTCTGTGCCGCCATCTGTCGTCATAACAGAGCGCCGTGTCGTGCCATGATGCATTAATTAGATTAAAATATTTAGCATAATTAATGAAATAAACTCATCACCGCTCTTAACGCGCTATTTCCCTCAGTGTCATTTATACCTTGGCAGCGATGGATGCTGCGGTGATGTGGGAGGAGGAGCTGTCCTCTGTGGACGCCACGCCGCTGTCCTTCTTCTCCTCGTCCTCCTCTTCGCACTGCACGCCCTTGTCCTCCGTCTGACGCCGTGGCGAACTGTTGGGTGGCGGCGAGAGAGGCGGCGGCGGCGACGGCAGGTCCTCCAGCTCGTCCGCCGCCTCCTTTACTTTCACCACGGCGTCACGCAGGAGGTCGATGGCGTGGGGCAGCGCCGGCAGGATGAACTGGAAGCATTCCTGTCATGGACACAACAAAACCATTAAAACTATAACTATATTGACATTTCCTATAAATACATAAAAGTTATTAGCTATCCATTTTTGTCCCGTTTGAGCATATTGTTTCCTTTCTGCAATCTGTGCTTTGCTTTCTGGTTGCTGACTTTATGTGTCAGTATGCCGTCGGCTGCTCCGCCATGCTAAACACTCCATTCTCCTCTCTCCTCAGAGAAAAGCTAATCTGTGAAATTATTTATCTTCCTGTATATTTTAAGCACCGAAAAGATACATTATTAATCAAGCCAAAGCTTCACTGTATCCACACAACTCGCAAATGAGTTTGCAACACCGCCATTTGTCTTCTAAGCAGTCTGGATTCAAAATATGACCTTGACTCCTGACTCCTGACTCCTGACTCCTGACTCCTGACTCCTGACTCCTGACTCCTTCTTCCGTCCCTGCAAGTCTTGAATTGTCATTTTATCCACAGTACCTAATACTAATACTCTTTGCTTTTAAGATTCTCTTACTGGTTTTTAAATGTCCGGCACGGGTCTTTTAATAATAATAATAATAATAATTTATTCATTCATTCATTTTCTACCGCTTTTCCTCATGACGGTCGCAGGGGGTGCTGGAGCCTATCCCAGCTGTCTTCGGGCGAGAGGCGGTGTACACCCTGGACTGGTCGCCGGCCAATCACAGGGCACATATAGACAAACAACCGTTCACACTCACATTCATACCTATGGACAATTTGGAGTTGCCAATTAACCTAGCATGTTTTTGGAATGTGGGAGGAAACCGGAGTACCCGGAGAGTAAAATATGATGGTGGTAGTGTGATGGTCTTGGGATTTTTTTTTGCTGTTTCACGACTTATTATAGTCCTAAACCTTGGATTTTTGACTGTGACACTTAATCCACTGTGCACCGACATTGAAAAGGCAGCTTAGCCCGAGCTCCAGAGTTCATACCTATGGACAATTTGGAGTCGCTAATTAACCTAGCATGTTTTTGGAATGTGGGAGGAAACCGGAGTACCCGGAGAAAACCCACGCATGCACGGGGAGAACATGCTAACTCCACACAGAGATGGCCGAGGGTGGAATCAAACCCTGGTCACCTAGCTGTGAGGTTTGTGCGCTAACCCCTCGAACGCCGTGCAGCCCAAGCTAAAAATTTTGAAGGTTAAATTTTCACTTTTAAAAAAAAAATCAGTAAAATATGATGGTGGTAGTGTGATGGTCTTGGGCTTTTTTTTTGCTGTTTCACGACTTATTATAGTCCTAAACCTTGGATTTTGACTGTGACACTTAAGCACCTGTGCACCGACATTGAAACAGGTGGTACACCCTGGACTGATCGCAAGCCATTCACAGGGCACATATAGACAAACAACCATTCACACTCACATTCATACCTATGGACAATTTGGAGTCGCCAATTAATTAACCTAGCCTTTTGGAATGTGGGAGGAAACCGGAGTACCCGGAGAAAACCCACGCATGCACGGGGAGAACATGCAAACTCCACAGATGGCCGAGGGTGGAATTGAACCCTGGTGTCCTAGCTGCGAGGTCTGCATGCTAACCACTAGACCGCATGTCTTTGCATGTCTTTGCAGGAAAAGTGCAATACAAATAAAGTTGATTTTGATTTGTGTACTGCCTGCATTGCATGCTGGGGTATCTCTGGGTACCTCTGCTCTGTCCTGGAGGGGAGTAACTGTCAAGAACACTAAAGCGAAGCATCCTAGATATACTTCTCGTGAAGTCAATGCAGGGCCGAGTAAGAAGAAGAAGAATGAAAGTGAAGGTGATGATGACGAAGAGGACCTCTGCATGACAGACAGCACCCACTAAGAAAGACGGGACACAAAGCGAGGATACAATTTCCGCCATTATAAGGGCGAACTCTAACGATGATACAGTGTGGTTCGTTTGACAAGTGTTAGCTCTCCGCTACGGAATCAAGTACGATGATTCTGATGGCTAATGCATGAGCACACACACCAGCGACCGAGTCTGATGTGTGATATTATTCATGTGATTGCTTCTGCCCGTCTATAATGAATGATAACCACCACCTAGCATAAGAGCGATAAAAAAAAAAAAAAAACGTTAGGGATGCAATGTAATTTGCAATAATAATTTGTAATTTGGCGATATCTCTCAATATCAGAGAATATAAACATAGCTCCGCCCATCTGTGTCTGCAATGAGGGGAGGATCTCTTGAGTGGGTCATGGGGTCACTGATATAGCGATAGTAAACATCGATCGGGAAGATGCGAGCGTATAACGTATAGTTTAAGTTTTTTATTATTATATTACTAATAAAAAACTTTTTTATTAGTAAAAAAATGGGTGGGGCATGGGGTAACTGATAAATAATAATAAAAAAACCTTATAGTTTAAGTATTTTTATTATATTATATTACTAATAAAAAACTTATAGTTTAAGTGTTTGTTATTATTTATTTATTCATCTATGTATCTAAGTATCTAAGTATCTAAGTATCTATGTATCTATGTATCTATTTATCTATTTATCTATTTATCTATTCATCTATTCTTATATATTTATTTATTTATATTTATTTATTTGTTTATATATTTATATATTTATTTATATATTTATATATTTATATATTTATTTATATATTTATATATTTATATATTTATATATTTATATATTTATATATTTATATATTTATTGATTTATTGATTTATTGATTTATTGATTTATTGATTTATTGATTTATTGATTTATTGATTTATTGATTTATTTATGTCAAGTACCAAAGTACGAGGTGATACGACCATACAATGCCATAATGGGTACCATAGTAACGAAAGTTGAATAAACATGAAAAATTATTTCATGTGAGCAGCATAAAATTGACCTTTCATACTATTGTGAAAAACACACAAAAAGAATAAATAATTTTTTGGAAAATTAGGTTGCGGAAAAACATGTTAAGTAACTGTCAATACAGTTACCATAGTAACTGTATTGACAACTGTATTGACAGTCACAATGGTACCCATTATGTCATTGTATGGTCATATCACCTTGTACTTTGGTACGTGACAAAAAATAAAAAATACATGAATAAAAATTTTAAAAAACTATATTATGAAAGCAGGAAGTGAACAAATGTACCAGATGGAGGGGTAGGATTTAATAAGCTTTGCTTCTTCCTACTCCTTTTGGACATGTGGAACTGTGAACTGATTATGGGATGCATTCAATTGTAATCTGATGCATGTTCAAATGAAATTTGTACAATGAGACAAAGACAGATTCGGTCATCACGGCAGAGCATGGAGAAAAAAAAATCAAAAATAAATCTGAGCGCATGGAATCAGACATTAAAACAAATACGCTCCCACGTGCGTGCAAACATCACACGCAGTACGAGCCCACACATGGACTGTGATCCACGCTTTTTCCAAATACAGTCAATGAATCACTCCAATGAGTATACAAAGACACGTATTCTATTTAAATCCATACGTATACTGTATAGCGTGTACATAGTATACACACAATCTAGTAAGTATCTCAGGGTTCTGGAGTGAGGGAAGGTGGTAGGTGGAGGTCGATAAGGAGATTTGGCGATACCAGTCCACCCTTGATATTCACACTGCCAGAGAATAAGAACACGTAGCAGGAGGCATCAGTGTAATGGTAATGGTAATGGTAATGGTTTTATTTCATTTGAACATGCATCAGATTACAATTGAATGCATCCCATAATCAGTTCACAGTTCCACATGTCCAAAAGGAGTAGGAAGAAGCAAAGCTTATTAAATCCTACCCCTCCATCTGGTACTTTTACAATCAGTAACTGTTACATTTGTTCACTTCCTGCTTTCCTAATATAGTTCAAGTTAATAAGAATTGGATGACATTTTTAGCTAATTGGTTATTTTTAGCCTTATGCATTATTTTAGCTGTTTGAAGATGAACTATATCAGTAAGTTGAAGTATTTGTGATTTTAGAAATAAGGAGTTAGTATGTTCTCTGTAGGCGGCATTATGAATTATCCTTACTGACCTTTTTTTGCAGTACATTTAGCGAGTGAAGATTGCTTTTATAGTTATTAGCCCATATTATAACCAGGGCAGATCTAGGGCACGCTCGAAGGATTATGCCTCACAGCTGGCCTGGGAATGCCTTGGTGTCCCCCCGATCGGACTGCGAAGTCTGGGCTTCCCAACTGAGACTGCTTCCCCCCGATAAGTGGTAGAGAATGTACCTAACACCTGAAGAAATCTATTATACTAAGAAAACATGCAGTTACCAAACGTTACGTCTTGTCAAAGCATCGTCCTGCTGGAAAATGTTGAGTGAAATTACCCGTGAAACTTAAGTCCTCTGCTAGCACTCTTCTTTGCCGACAGATAGCACCATCAAACCATTTTGGAGTAAAGTTATTGTAAAAACCATAAACCAAATTTCCATTCATTTTAATGCAATAAAAAGTAATCAACCTACCTGGGAGCCTTTCTTACTTCCTGGTAAATTAATGATGAGCGTCTTGCCTCGGATACCGCATACAGGTCTGGAATACACAAACCCACAAGAAACATGGAAGCAGGAACACGCCATACAAAAAGCAAAACACTAAATATAAATATAAATATAAATATAAATATAAATATAAATATAAATATAAATATAAATATAAATATAAATATAAATATAAATATAAATATAAATATAAATATAAATATAAATATAAATATAAATACTAATAAATATAAACAAACATAAACATAACATATATAAACACAAACTATAAATATAAACACAAATATAAACACAAACTATAAACATAAACACAAAATATAAATATAAATATAAATATAAATATAAATATAAATATAAATATAAATATAAATATAAATATAAATATAAATATAAATATAAATATAAATATAAATATAAATATAAATATAAATATAAATATAAATATAAACAAATATAAACACAAACTATAAACATAAACACAAAATATAAACATAAACATAAATATAAGCACAAAATATAAATATAAATATAAACACAAAATATAAATATAAATACATACTATAAATATAAACACAAAATATAAATATAAATATAAACACATACTATAAACATAAACATAAATAAAAAATATAAATATAAACACATACTATAAACATAAACATAAACATAAATAAAAAATATAAATATAAACACAAAAAATAAATATAAATATAAACACATACTATAAACATAAACATAAACATAAATATAAAATATAAATATAAACACAAAATATAAATATAAATACAAATATAAACAGAAATATAAACACTAAATATAAATATAAACATAAACATAAATATAAACACAAAATATAAAGATAAATATAAACACAAACTATAAACACAAACACAAACACAAATATATATAAATATAAATATAAATATAAATATAAATATAAATATAAATATAAATATAAATATAAATATAAATATAAATATAAATATAAATATAAATATAAATATAAATATAAATATAAATATAAATATAAATATAAAATACATCTTGGATCCTCCGAGCTAAGCTAAAATAATTAGTTGTAGCTGAATCTAAAAATGGTACACGGCTTCTAAGTATATCTGCAGCTCTGCCAATCTTGGAGGAAATATTTTGAGCACCACATTGTGCAGTTGCCAACCCTCCCTATTGTCTCGAGAGACTCCACTATCTCTATCTCTGCGTCACACTTCCTTCCCATTTTTGGAATTTACACCCGTTCAAATGTATTCGTACATCTGCAATTCCCACCCAGACATCAACAGGTAATCCTGGAAGAGCCCATCGCTCTGGTTTAGCCGATGAGAAGAGGAGGAAGTCGATGAATCAGCGAATTGAAAGCAGTCGAAAAGTAAATATCATCAAGCGATGTGGGAATGGAAAAAGCTTTAAAGGCAGAGGCGCAACGCTTATTTGGAGATTTGACATGCCCACTTGTATGTCGAGCGTGGGAAGTTTTTGAAAATAGGGAAAACTTGAAAAGCATTAACAAGCTGTGACTATAGTGAAAATGCTTTGAAAAAGAAGATTAGATGCTGTTTTATATGCTGAAAAGAAGACGGCAATCCTCATGGCCGTATAAAAACATCCTGTTTAAACTTTGCAGTGAGATAAATACGACTGGAAAATATCGAGCAATATTCCTGTGTACATACGTACAGTACCAAGACAACACTAACGTAATGTTAATCACCTTTTATGTATTATAATGTTAACTTTTACACACAAATCCAAATGTCAGCAAAAATGTACAGTTTGATTCAAATCGGACTACTAGAATTACTACGTAACATATTCTAGATATAATGAATTATGAGTGGTACTTTACATTGTTTGAATGTATTTTAATGTTATTGCCTTTAAAAAACTTTTTGAAGTTTTACATTGTTATAAATATAAATATAAATATAAATATAAATATAAATATAAATATAAATATAAATATAAATATAAATATAAATATAAATATAAATATAAATATAAATATAAATATAAATATAAATATAAATATAAATATAAATATAAATATAAACAAACACAAAAACAAACAAACACAAAATAAAAATAAAAATAAAAATAAAAATAAAAATAAAAATAAAAATAAAAATAAAAATAAAAATAAAAATAAAAATAAAAATAAAAATAAAAATAAAAATAAACATAAAAATAAAAATAAATAAAAAATATAAACACAAATACAAACACAAACACAAATACAAATACAAACACAAATATAAATAAACACAAAAACAAAAACAAAAACAAAAACAAAAATAAAAATAAAAATAAAAATAAAAATAAAAATAAAAATAAAAATAAAAATAAAAATAAAAATAAAAATAAAAATAAAAATAAAAATAAAAATAAAAATAAAAAAACACAAACACAAACACAAACACAAATATAAATATAAATATAAATATAAATATAAATATAAATATAAATATAAATATAAATATAAATATAAATATAAATATAAATATAAATATAAATATAAATATAAATATAAATATAAATATAAATATACATAATATATTTATTATACTCCCATGTGCACAATTACATGCACGACTGCAATGGTACTCATATTTGCCAGTATCAGACGCATGTATACAATTTCAATGGAATGTTTTGGAAAATTTCCACCGACAAAATACTGCAAAAATATTGTTGCAAGGTTATTTCGTAATTTGAGTTTTTTTGTCACTGCATCGGGACTCACGGGTGCTCGTCACCGTCATACTCTTACCGCATTTGTATAAATGTATAAAGGAAAAACAAGCTGATTCCTTCCTGGCCGAGCTGCAAAACAAACGATCGGCATGTTTCACTGACTCACGGGCGCAGAATGAACATAACTTCGTTTGTGGCAGGGATTAAAAAAAAAAAAAAAAAGCGAGGGAGTTTCTGACCTGGAAAGCATGCCTAGTGGTGTGACGTTGAGGGATCCCATCAACATTGCCAGCGACATCCCCGGAGCCTCACGCTCTATCACCTCCTTAGTGGCCTGGAGAAATGACAGAACAGAGGGAGGGATGCATTAGTGGCATCGTAGCTGAACAAACTGTCTGCATCTTAGCTTTCCCTCATCCTCTTCCTCTTCCTCTTCCTGTGGATGGAGTCAGTAGATACAAGTCCATACAAATGTACATTTGTGTGGACGTGTTGGATTATTCATCTGTTGTATGCCAATATGTTTCATGCTATTGCCATCATGCTGTTTGGTGTTTGTTTGAATGGATGATTGGAGGAAGCTTATTGGAGGAAGGACAAAACAAGACGTATTGGCAATTTTAACTCCACCCTACAAGACGATAGAGTCTATGCCTGCAGAATTTCATTCATTCATTCATTTTCTACCGCTTCTACCGATTACGACCTTCTACATATGGCTTTTAAGACTATTAGAGCCCTCTAGACATGAAATAACACCCCTATAGTAACCTTAATAGTCACCTAATATAGTAAACATTCATTCATTTTCTACTGCTTAACCTCACAAGGGTCGTGAGGGTGCTGGGGCCTATCCCAGCTGTCTTCGAGCGAGAGGCGGGGTACACCCTGGACTGGTGGCCAGCCAATCACAGGGCACATAAAGTATTCCCGGAAAGTGGGATTCCTTATTCATAAATGTGGATATTTTCATGGTGAGATCATAGAAAACCTGGTGGTGGCCTTCTAAATATGGCTTTTAACACTGTTAGAGCCCTCTAGACATGAAATAACACCCCTATAGTCATCTTAATAGTCACCTGATATAGTAAACATTCATTCATTTTCTACTGCTTATCCTCACGAGGGTTGCGAGGGGTGCTGGAGCCTATCCCAGCTGTCTTCGAGCGAGAGGCGGGGTACACCCTGGACTGGTGGCCAGCCAATCACAGGGCACATATAGACAAACAACCATTCACACTCACATTCATACCTATGGACAATTTGGAGTCTCCAATTAACCTAGCATGTTTTTGGAATGTGGGAGGAAACATACGTATGCTCGGGGTGAACATGAACAAACCACTCATCCACTGCGCCGTCTAAAGGATGTACAACCCTTACATGACCTCCCAATCTACCAAGAAGGATTGAGGGACCGTCTAGTAATTACAGTAAATATCCTAATGAGACACAAGGTACTGTACTATTTTTTTATTCCTGCAACAGAAGTTTTCAGGGTCTTCTGCGTACATTTATGTTATATTACTTGAGGCGCTGGGTTGCTTCCAGAGAGATGGAGGAAATATTGTCTTCTCCTCCAGCTGTGTGTGTATATGTGTGTGTGTGAGTGCTAAGTTGTCCTTGACTTGAGTGACACTTCAAATGCACCATTAGCATGAAGGAGGGCGGGAAGAAGGAAAAAAAAAAGACTTCAAAGAAGACAAGTCACCGATGGGTATTGTGGGCCTTGACTCAGGAGAGAGATGGGAAGGAGTGTAGGAGGGACCGAGGAAGAGTGTTGGGGGGGTTACTGATAGCTGTATGATCCATATAGTTTGTCATATAAAGAGACTGATTGGACAACAGGAAGATTGATTGATAGGACAGACGATCAATGAACCTACAAAATGATTAGCTTGTTTTTTCAATGTATAAAATATTTGTATATTATTATTTTTTATTATTATTATATAACACACATACTAATCTCAATATTAGGCAAACATACATAAGCTAATGAATCTCATTATGCTTAGTTTTCATTATTTTAACTATTTTCCGGACTACAAGTCACTCGGAACAACATGCCAAGTTGTATTTTGTAGTAAAAATAAGTAATTAAAAAATAAGTACGTAAAAATAAAAAATAAGGAAAAATAATAAAAATAAGGAATACGAATCTAAATATAAAAGTGGTAGGTGCTGTTCAGAATAAATATACATCAGGGCTGCACTGTGGTCGTGTGGTTAGCGCTCAGATTTCACAGCTTGGAGACCCGGGTTCGATTCCACCTTCGGCCATCTCTGTGTGGAGTTTGCATGTTCTTCCCGTGCATGCGTGGGTTTTCTCCGGGTACTCCGGTTTCCTCCCACATTCCAAAAACATGCTAGGTTAATTGGTGACTCCAAATTGTCCATAGGTATGAATGTGAGTGTGAATGGTTGTTTGTCTATATGTGCCCTGTGATTGGCTGGCCACCAGTCCAAGGTGGACCCCGCCTCTTGCCTGAAGACAGCTGGGATAGAATCCAGCATCCCCCGCGACCCTTGTGAGGATAAGCGGTAGAAAATGAATGAATGTTTACTATATTAGGTGACTATTAAGATGACTATAGGGGTGTTATTTCATGTCTAGAAGGCTCTAACAGTGTTAACAGCCATATTTAGAAGGTGGTAAGCAGGTTTTCTATGATCTCACAATGAAAATATCCACATTTATGAATAAGGAATCCCACTTTATGGGAATACTTTATGTGCCCTGTGATTGGCTGGCCACCAGTCCAGTAAACAAAAGGTAGTATTGCACATATTTTTCCACTTGAATTAATGAATCTTTTTCAGTATCTTAACATAACACATGACAGTTATTCAACTGTACAAAAGCATAAAAAGATACCTGGGACGGCTAAATAGGCTAAAAGCCAGGATGTCCAAGTTCACCAAGCTCCCAATCTCATTTATATTATTTACATATGTTGACCTGGAGGTTGTTTCTAATGGTCTGCATTAGATCTGAATACCATACAACTCCTTGTACATATATTTGGGACTTCCCAGTTTACACATTTCCTGTGAGATAAACTCAGACGACACCTGGAGGAAGTATAAGGTTCTTGTTATTGATGAAGACCAAATACAGTCACAAGGTGTATCTTAAACCCCCGTGAGCACACATGGAGATGAAGAGATGTGTCGGTCCACTACCGAGTACGGGGTGAAACCAGATAGCTGCTATTATCAGAAACCGTTACACGTCTCCTCTACTCTCCCTTCTTTCTTTCCTTCCAGGAAGATTGCTGCTGTCTAACGTGATTGATGATGGCCGGCGATACTGCTGAAGCTCAGCTCCTGCCAAGTTGAGTGTGTGTGTGTGAGTGTGTGTGTGTGTGTGTGTTGGAGACGGAGGATAATCATGCAGTATAAGTCAAGTTGTGTGCTAAAATCACGTGTACAATGCATGTACAAATACTGCATACTGTACCACCAAATGATATTTTGATAACAAATAAAGAAATATCAAAACATAACCTCTTAAAATAGAAAACATAAACGAGTAATACAAGAAATACTCGACATACACGACACAAATGTACTGACACCTGCCACCCATTATGGCTTAATTGCTTACAAGATGCCACATTACGCAAAAAAAAAAAAAAAAAAGAATCTGTAAGGATTTGACTTCAGCCTCTTTATTTCCCATGGGATGTTGGGGCTAATTATATGTTAATCATCACCACACACACACACACACACACACACACACACACACACGTGTAAGCAAGTGTGTGTCAGCAAAAACGGTTTGTGTTCAGAACCCAACAGGAGAGCTTTGTCTGTTTTTTTTTTCTTAAATAAGCAACCTCTAAACACAGACCAGATAAAAAAAAATACCTCCAAACTCACACTTTGAACTGTAATTAAATTATAATAAAATTCCTCATTCCTAATTATTATTATATTTTTGTAGTTCATTCAATAACCCGGCAATAAAAAAGACAAAGTGTCAAAGTTACAAGAAAAAACAACAACAAGTGAACTCACCTCTGGTGTGACGTCTCTTGGAGCAAACCCGGTGCCCCCCGTGGTTAAAATGAGGTTAAGTTCCTTTTCATCGCACCAGTCCACTAGAGTTTCCTGTTGGTACATGAAGGTCCACACATTAAACGCATGTGGGTAAAATTGGTGCTATATTCGTGAAAATGCTAATGTACCTTAATTTCATCTATTTCATCTGGTACTATCTTGTAGGCCACAATCATACCACCCAACCTGAGAAAAAGAAGAAAACAAGACAATAAGTATAACTTTTCTCATTGGAAATAATAATAATGATAAAGTATAAACAGGAACTGGTGTTTAGTTGGTACCTTAAATAATGACAATGACACAAAAAATAATAAATAGAAGAATTACTGCACTTTATACCTCAAAATCAGGTGTGAAAAATAAAAATAAAAATAAAAATAAAAATAAAAATAAAAATAAAAATAAAAATAAAAATAAAAATAAAAATAAAAATAAAAATAAAAATAAAAATAAAAATAAAAATAAAAATAAAAATAAAAATAAAAATACACTCCCCGTGCATGCATGGGTTTTCTCCGGGTACTCCGGTTTCCTCCCACATTCCAAAAACATGCTAGGTTAATTAGCCACTCCAAATTGTCCATAGGTATGAATGTGAGTGTGAATGGTTGTTTGTCTATATGTGCCCTGTGATTGGCTGGCCACCAGTCCAGGGTGTACCCCGCCTCTCGCCCGAAGACAGCTGGGATAGGCTCCAGCACTCCCGCGACCCTCGTGAGGAAAAGCAGTAGAAAATGAATGATTTAATATGAATTTACTCTATGTGCCCTGCGATTGGCTGATCAGCACCGGACAGTTCCAGTGGTTGAGTGTAGGGCAGGGGTGGGCAAATACTTTCACTCGTGGGCCGCATTGAGGAAACAAAATTGTCCGGGGGGGCCAGAACATATATATATATATATATATATATATATATATATATTTAACACACACACTATTTTATACTTATAATTTTCCTTGAATTTTTTTTTGTCTAATTTTATCTGTGAGTTTTCAGCTGTATGTTTTCATGTCCCTTTTTTCAGGAGCACTTTAAACATCACACCACATCTAACTACGTCATTTAATTTGACAGTTTTGTTGTTTTTTTTTACTAAATAAGACTTGCAAGTCATGTTGCCAGTTTGTATGTTAAAAGTTGAAATACTTAGAAAGCAACTGGCGGGCCGGATTCAAACGCTTGCTGGGCCGCATGTGGCCCCCGGGCCGTAGTTTGCCCACCCCTGGTGTAGGGGAACTAAAGGCTGAATTATGCTACAAGTCAGTCACAGCGACAACTCCACCAGTCCAGGGTGTACCCTGCTGGGATAGGCTCCAGCACCCCCAACGACCCACGTGAGCATAAGTGGCAGAAAATGAATTAATGAATAATAATAACAATATATTTTATTTGTATAGCGCTTTTCAGAGTACTTAAAGACGCTTTACAGTGAAAAAATAAAAAATAGAGTTGAGTAAAAAAACAAAGTAAAAGATGCATTAAAATACAATATAAATACATTCATTCATAGCTAAAAACAAGACATTAAAAACTATCCTTAATTTAAACAGATGGGTTTTGAGTTGTTTTTTGAAGGTGGGTGAGAGGAGGGTGGGGGGCAGCGATGGAGAAGGCTGAATGAAAAAAAAAAAAGATTGATGCTTGACTTATTTGTCATCTATAACACAAAGCTGACACTTCCACACTTAAACATGAACATAAACACAACACTAAAGTGAAAACAAAATATTGTACAGGATGCCCTTGAACATCTCCCCCCCAGAAGGATTTTCCAAAGGACAGCCCACTGAAGAAGAAACTGCTTGTCCTGATGCTGTCGAGCCCTTGCGACCTCTTGTGGTCACTCTGATAATGACACCTCCCCCCCTCCCCATCCCAAAACAACCCTAAGGCTCAAGGTGAAGGCTTTGCACAGACACCTCTTATGTAACCAACCACCCCTCCTTTTTAGCATGTGCTATTTTTGGAAGAGAAGTGCATCATGTTTCCCCTCTGTGACGGCCACTTAAACACCATGATACCCCCCCAACCCCCACTACACCCCCCCAACCAACTCGGGGAACATTCATTTTTAAGCCTTTCAGACACTTTTACTCACACACAAGCTTATATGCGATAAAGGAGACTCTTTAAAAAGGTCCATTTTCCCTCCAAAAGCATATACGGTACTACCAAGAGCGGTACTACCCCCCCCCCCCCAGAACACACACACACTGACACACACACACTCCTTTGCTGACATTTCAGTGATGGCACAAGTGATTTACTTCCACTGATGCTTTGGAGGGAGGATGGCCATCTCTGTACGTATGCAAGTTTGTGTGGATCTGAGCGGACTCAAACACTCGCCCTATATTGTATGTGTGTGTGTGTGTGTGTGTTACACCTCGGGAGAGTAAAGGAGCTGTCAAGACAAATCACCTCTCTCCCTCTCCTGGGGTTTTTATGGCGCTCTGTTTCAGCCCAAATGAAAATATGCTCAACACAAATAACGAGGGTTCCTTCCCACTGTTTCCTAGGCAACCCCTCCTGTCTGAAGCTTCTCGTCGCCGTGGCGTTCATCACCAGTGTGTGCGTGTGAGGGAGTTTGTGTTGCAACCAGTGAATGTTTGCAAATGTTGTTGTTGTTGCCATCACGGATGGTATTTTTGGTGGTTGAGGTGGTTGCTGGCTGGGCTTGCAGCGTTTAGCTTAGCCGTCAATACGCGTGGATTTGCACTGGACCACTTCAGTGTTTCCCATATTCTTTCATTTATTTATTTAATGCGGCCTGCCATTGATACATTTGGACTGCTACAGATAAATTTGGTACAACTGATTTGCTCTAGCTCATAAACTCATTAAAAACTTCCTGAGAATATGAAGATGTGGCAGGAGGGATCGGTAGCTTTGCCTTATTTAGTAGGAAATCAAACCCCACTAGATGCCCCGACTGATTTGCTGTCGCTCATAAACCCATTAAAAACTTCCTGAAAATATGAAGATGCAGCAGGTAGCTTTGCCTTATTTAGTAGGAAATCAACCCCCACTAGATGCCCCGACTGATTTGCTCTCACTCATAAACTCATTAAAAACTTCCTAAGAATATGAAGATGTAGCAGGAGGGATCGGTAGCTTTGCCTTATTTAGTAGGAAATCAAACCCCACTAGATGCCCCGACTGATTTGCTCTCGCTCATGAACTCATTAAAAACTTCCTGAGAATATGAGGATGTAGCAGGAGGGATCGGTAGCTTTGCCTTATTTAGTAGGAAATCAAACCCCACTAGATGCCCCGACTGCTTTGCTCTCGCTCATAAACTCATTCAAAACTTCCTGAAAATATGAAGATGTAGCAGGAGGGATCGGTAGCTTTGCCTTATTTAGTAGGAAATCAAACCTCACTAGATGCCCCGACTGATTTGCTCTCGCTCATAAACTCATTCAAAACTTCCTGAGAATATGAAGATGTGGCAGGAGGGATCGGTAGTTTTGTCTTATTTAGTAGGAAATCAAACCCCACTAGATGCCCCGACTGATTTGCTCTGACTCATAAACTCATTAAAAACTTCCCAAGAATATGAAGATGTAGCAGGAGGGATCGGTAGCTTTGCCTTATTTAGTAGGAAATCAACCCCCACTAGATGCCCCGACTGATTTGCTCTCACTCATAAACTCATTAAAAACTTCCTAAGAATATGAAGATGTAGCAGGAGGGATCGATAGCTTTGCCTTATTTAGTAGGAAATCAAACCCCACTAGATGCCCCGACTGATTTGCTCTCGCTCATAAACTCATTAAAAACTTCCTGAGAATATGAAGATGTAGCAGGAGGGATCGGTAGCTTTGCCTTATTTAGTAGGAAATCAAACCCCACTAGATGCCCCGACTGATTTACTCTCGCTCATAAACTCATTCAAAACTTCCTGAAAATATGAAGATGTAGCAGGAGGGATCGGTAGCTTTGCCTTATTTAGTAGGAAATCAAACCTCACTAGATGCTCCGACTGATTTGCTCTCGCTTATAAACTCATTAAAAACTTCCTGAGAATATGAAGATGTGTCAGGAGGGATCGGTAGTTTTGCCTTATTTAGTAGGAAATCAAACCCCACTAGATGCCCCAACTGATTTGCTCTCGCTCTTAAACTCATTAAAAACTTCCTAAGAATATGAAGATGTAGCAGGAGGGATTGGTAGCTTTGCCATATTTAGTAGGAAATCAAACCCCACTAGATGCCCCAACTGATTTGCTCTCGCTCATAAACTCATTAGAAACTTCCTGAGAATATGAAGATGTAGCAGGAGGGATTGGTCGCTTTGCCTTATTTAGTAGGATTTCAAATCTCACTAGATGCCCCAACTGATTTGCTCTCGCTCATAAACTCATTAAAAACTTCCTGAGAATATGAAGATGTAGCAGGAGGGATCGGTAGCTTTGCCTTATTTAGTAGGAAATCAAACCCCACTAGATGCCTGGACTGATTTGCTCTCGCTCATAAACTCATTCAAAACTTCCTGAAAATATGAAGATGTAGCAGGAGGGATCGGTAGCTTTG
The DNA here is from genome assembly GCF_037039965.1 of Doryrhamphus excisus. Taxonomy (NCBI): domain Eukaryota; kingdom Metazoa; phylum Chordata; class Actinopteri; order Syngnathiformes; family Syngnathidae; genus Doryrhamphus; species Doryrhamphus excisus. The sequence goes on along the minus strand of NC_136367.1, from coordinate 4,706,456 downwards.
CCTTATTTAGTAGGAAATCAAACCTCACTAGATGCCCCGACTGATTTGCTCTCGCTCATAAACTCATTCAAAACTTCCTGAGAATATGAAGATGTGGCAGGAGGGATCGGTAGTTTTGTCTTATTTAGTAGGAAATCAAACCCCACTAGATGCCCCGACTGATTTGCTCTGACTCATAAACTCATTAAAAACTTCCCAAGAATATGAAGATGTAGCAGGAGGGATCGGTAGCTTTGCCTTATTTAGTAGGAAATCAAACCCCACTAGATGCCCCGACTGATTTGCTCTCGCTCATAAACTCATTAAAAAACTTCCTGAGAATATGAAGATGTAGCAGGAGGGATCGGTAGCTTTGCCTTATTTAGTAGGAAATCAAACCCCACTAGATGCCCCGACTGATTTGCTCTCGCTTATAAACTCATTAAAAACTTCCTGAAGAATATGAAGATGTAGCAGGAGGGATCGGTCGCTTTGCCTTATTTAGTAGGAAATCAAACCCCACTAGATGCCCCGACTGATTTGCTCTCGCTCATAAACTCATTAAAAACTTCCCAAGAATATGAAGATGTAGCAGGAGGGATCGGTAGCTTTGCCATATTTAGTAGGAAATCAAACCCCACTAGATGCCCCAACTGATTTGCTCTCGCTCATAAACTCATTAGAAACTTCCTGAGAATATGAAGATGTAGCAGGAGGGATTGGTCGCTTTGCCTTATTTAGTAGGATTTCAAATCTCACTAGATGCCCCAACTGATTTGCTCTCGCTCATAAACTCATTCAAAACTTCCTGAGAATATGAAGATGTAGCAGGAGGGATCGGTAGCTTTGCCTTATTTAGTAGGAAATCAAACCCCACTAGATGCCCGGACTGATTTGCTCTCGCTCATAAACTCATTAAAAACTTCCCGAGAATATGAAGATGTAGCAGGAGGGATCGGTAGCTTTGCTATTCATTTTCTACCGCTTTTCCTCACAAGGGTCGCGGAGTGCTGTAGCTTATCCCAGCTGTCTTTGGGTGAAAGGCAGAGTACACCCCGGACTGGTGGCCAGCCAATCACAGGGCACATATAGACAAACAACCATTCACACTCACATTCATACCTATGGACAATTTGGAGTCGCCAATTAACCTAGCATGTTTTTGGAATGTGGGAGAAAACGGGTACTCCGGTACCCACGCATGCACGGGGAGAACATGCAAACTCCACACAGAGATGTTCGAGGGTGGAATTGAACCCTGGTCTCCTACCTGTGAGGTCTGCATGCTAGCCACTCGGACACCGTACAGCCCAACCTCAGTCATTTCATTCTATATTTTGTCAGCACTTCCACAAATTGCACATTGCTCCATTTTCATGGAGCATCCTCCTAACTGCTTTTGAGAACACGGTGGCCATGACAAGACATGAATATATGTTAAGCGTGACAGATTAAAGCGCTCTATAACTACATGTGCCCACAATGAAATCAGTCTATAAGCATCAGAAAGCAACAAAAACTCATATTCAAAGTGTCGGCCATGTGGAAAAACCCTGATGTGGGGAAAAAGGAGAAAGAGTGAAGAGTGAAGTGGTCTGTGCGGTATCGTAGTCTGGGCCTGAAAGCCTGGACGTCCAAATCTTTCTATGAATAAAAGACAAGCAGTGTGAGAGGATAAAGGCAGAATGAGACATAGAGTGAAAAGAGTGAGAGCGCCAGGAGATACACCGTTATGGGTACACTTACTCAGAGAAAAGTGTGTGTGTGTGTGTGTGTGTGTAGCAAATCTCAGTGGTTGTGGGACACTTTTAAGATGAAACCCATCTGCCAGGGTGATTTTATTAATAATAAACAAGCTCCCCGCACGGGGCACTCAGTCTCACGTTCCCTTTCTTTTTCACACAGTGCATTGTGAGGGCACATACATGCACGCACACACATGCTCCTCGTAGTGGCATCCAGCCCATTACAGCCCATCCATATGTAGGGGAGCTCTCAAGGGGTCGCCTCTCAACTGATGGGGGGAACAAGGGAGGGGCGGACAAGCACACATCTTCCCTCTGACTTGAGGGGGGAGCTCTGAGTGCTCAGCAAGGGGTCCCATTCCCATGATTGTACTCAACGTGTGCTTTAAAATAGTCCAGCAAACACAGGAATCACATGTCAATCATCTATTATTTATTGCGATATTCACTTGGACTTGGACTTGTGGCTATGTTTTACCAGTCACAGAGTTCCGCATCATGGGCAACTATGCAAATTAGACAATGATGTCATCACTGAATATTGTATTCAATATTGAATATTGCATCATTCATTCATTTTCTACCGTTTATCGTCACAAGGGTCGCAGGGGTTCCTGGAGCCTATCCCAGCTGTCTTCGGGCAAAAGGCAGGGTACACCCTGGACTGGCCAGCCAATCACAGGGCACATAAAGTATTCCCATAAAGTGGGATTTCTTATTCATAAATGTGGATATTTTCATGGTGAGAGCATAGAAACCTGGTTACGACCTTCTAAATATGGCTTTTAACACTATTAGAGCCCTCTAGACATGAAATAACACCCCTATAGTCACCTTAATAGTCATCTATGATAGTAAACATTCATTCATTTTCTACTGCTTATTCTCACAAGGGTTGTGGGGGGTGCTGGAGCCTATCCCAGCTGTCTCCGGGCAAGAGGCAGGGTAGACCCTGGACTGGTGGCCAGCCAATCACAGGGCACATAAATTATTCCCGTAAAGTGTGATTTCTTATTCATAAATGTGGACATTTTCATGGTGAGAGCATAGAAAACCTGGTTATGACCTTCTAAATATGGCTTTTAACACTATTAGAGCCCTCTAGACATGAAATAACACCCCTATAGTCACCTTAATAGTCATCTATGATAGTAAACATTCATTCATTTTCTACTGCTTATTCTCACGAGGGTCGTGGGGGGTGCTGGAGCCTATCCCAGCTGTCTTCGGGCAAGAGGCGGGGTACACCCTGGGCTGGTGGCCAGCCAATCACAGAGCACATATAGACAACCATTCACACTCACATTCATACATATGAACAATTTGGAGTCGCTAATTAACCTAGCATGTTTTTGGAATGTGGGAGGAAACCGGAGTTTCCATGAAAACAAACCCGGAAAACATCAATCCATCCAAAAAGGACAAAACATAAAAATGAATGTAAAAAGTAGGGCACGTGCACATCCTGTCATCTTTGTGTCTTGTGGGTTTCGTTTGTCATGACAACCTCTGGATGCCCTTGAACGCCAAATTGGGCGACCTGACTGATTGTGCGTGTGTGTTCCTAGGAGATGCTGTAGTCATAGTTTATAGTTCAAGCCCCAAAGTGTGTGTGTGTACGCTGATGAAATACACACACTAAGGTAACAGATGGCTGCAACTTAACTCTCAGGTCAACCTTTCAGTTTTGTCTCCAATCCGTAATCCAGCATCACCGCATCACAAACGTAGCATATTGTAGCTTTTAACTGGACAGCAAAACATCTCATATGTAATGTATATATTATGTATTTTCTTACTACTAACTGCACAGTGGTCGAGTGGTTTGCGCACAGGCCTTACAGCTAGGAAACCCGAGTTCAATTCCACCCTCGGCCATCTCTGTGTGGAGTTTGCATGTTCTCCCTGCACATGCGTGGGTTTTCTCCGGGTACTCCGGTTTCCTCCCACATTCCAAAAACATGCTAGGTTAATTAGCGACTCCAAATTGTCCATAGGTATGAATGTGAGTGTGAATGGTTGTTTGTCTATATGTGCCCTGTGATTGGCTGGCCACCAGTCCAGGGTGTACCCCGCCTAAATGATATTATCTGCAGATTTTGGCATAAAAATAAGATATTGGTATAATTTGTTTCTGGCTATAAATTATGCATTTTCAAGCATAAAAAAAGAATCGTATTAAAAGACATGTTGACATGTACTATTTCAAATTGGTCACTAGGTGTCAGTAAAGTTACATTAGCCACAGCAAGAAGCTCGGAATAAAAAAAAACCCTTAATTTCTCTTATTATGTCTACTATGTTGGGTAATACAAGTATAAAGGTGACTATAGGGGTGTTATTTTATCACAAGGGCTCCAATAGTATTAAAACTGTATTTACAAGGTGGTGTATTTTTCTATGAAAATATTCCATTCACCTGAGTTCAATTCCACCCTCGGCCATCTCTGTGTGGAGTTTGCATGTTCTCCCCGTGCATGCGTGGGTTTTCTCCGGGTACTCCGGTTTCCTCCCACATTCCAAAAACATGCTAGGTTAATTGGTGACTCCAAATTGTCCATAGGTATGAATGTGAGTGTGAATGGTCTGGTTTGTCTATATGTTTGTCTATATGTGATTTGCGCTCGCTCATAAACTCATTTAAAACTTCCTGAGAATATGAAGATGTAGCAGGAGGGATCGGTAGCTTTGCCTTATTTAGTAGGAAATCAAACCCCACTAGATGCCCCGACTGATTTGCTCTCGCTCATAAACTCATTAAAAAAACTTCCTGAGAATATGAAGATGTAGCAGGAGAGATTGGTAGCTTTGCCTTATTTAGTAGGAAATCAAACCCCACTAGATGCCCCGACTGATTTGCTCTCGCTCATAAACTTATTAAAAAAAAACTTCCTGAGAATATGAAGATGTAGCAGGAGGGATCGATAGCTTTGCCTTATTTAGTAGGAACTCAAACCCCACTAGATGCCCCGACTGATTTGCTCTCGCTCATAAATTCATTAAAAAAACTTCCTGAGAATATGAAGATGTAGCAGGAGGGATCGGTAGCTCTGCTTTATTTAGTAGGAAGTTAAACCTCACTAGATGCCCAGGGACACAACAACAGTGATATTGTGACCGACAGGCCCTCCCTTAGAAATAAGTTGAGAAGCTCTCGGGATTTGCTAGGAGGAGGTGGACAAAATGGCGACCTGGAGCGTCTTGGCGCCTATATGATTATGTCGACTCTACTCGACACTTCCTCCTCATGCGTTTTGGTTTGCTGGATATCATTAATCAGTTTGTGGGAGGAGCGATCGCATGTACCGTGCAGTGAGCAAGAACGCCTTTTTGTTTATTTTTATTAAAAAAGGAACTGTCCTTCTGTGACCCATCCCCATAAAGAACAACAGATAGACCATTGAAAGCCCGATAAGACAATGAGAATGATAATAAATGTAAAAACGAATAAACCTGGCCATAAAAAACAGTCCACAGAATCTCAGTTCTAAGCATCCCTGCTACCAACGCAGGTCTAAATTTAAAACCTAATCTTCTCCGGTCTTTTTTGTAACCTTGTATCGTGTCCTATGATATAATAACAACAACAGAGGCTAGTCTAAGAGGCCATAATGAGATCCTGATCACAATCTGCCACTCGGTCTTGCATGACAAACACAACATGGCACAAACTCCCCCGTCACACACACACACACACGAGTACATGAGCCTTGAAGTGGACCTGCTGCCAAAAGATGTGACAAGCAAGGACCACTTCAGGGTCCCTCAAGCAGGAGAACGCCGACACCGCTCTGATGCCGACACTGTGGACACGCCAGCAAATCAATGGATGTAATGAGAATGACCCGGGCAAACAAGAGGAGGTTCTTAAAAAGGCGATGTGTGTTGTATGCAATTTTAAAAAGATCATTAATAAAAGTGTTATTCACTCCAATATCAATCTTTCATGTGTTCTAAAGCACATGGCAGCCACCATGAAAGCATCGTTTAGTGTGTTGGATCTCTTTCAGTTGCGTTTATAGTGATGATACTTTTTTTTTTTAATTCATGCTCCTTTTCACGCTCCACATCCTTGTTCATAAAAACAATTGCAGATTTCACCTCCTCTTTATGAAATTAACGACTCCTGCAGCCATCCTGAAACAGAGGAGCTCTGCAGCTCTTCTGTTGTTGCCAAGCATGCTGGGAATTTCCCTCCACAGGGCGACACAGAGCCCCGACATGTTGTGCTAAAGAGATATTTTTAGTGTCTTTGTTTGCACACAAACACACACACACACAAACACACGCTGTTTTCATTTCATAAATAATTTTAAAAAATGACGTGTGAATGAGTTAGCATCTGAGTCATTATGATCAATCAGCTCATACTCACAGTGATGGATCGTGGACCAGATCTTTGAGGTTTACGCCACTGCGGTCCTCTGCGAGGTTTCTAAAACAGCTGTCGCTCACTACAAAGACGGAAAAAGAAGAAGAAGAACATTTCATGACCACACGACACTTTTGACACTGATGAAGATGCATTCAAGTACAACCTGTAAAGCAGGAAGTCGTACAATTTGAATACAATTAAATGTTAATTCCGATTGGCTGTCGCTCATAAACTCATTAAAAAACTTCCTGAGAATATGAAGATGTAGCAGGAGGGATCGGTAGCTTTGCCTTATTTAGAAGGAAATCAAACCCCACTAGATGCCTCGACTAATTTGCGCTCGCTCATAAACTCATTAAAAAAACTTCCTGAGGATATGAAGATGTAGCAGGAGGGATCGGTAGCTTTGCCTTATTTAGTAAGAAATCAAACCCCACTAGATGCCCGACTGATTTGCTCTCGCTCATAAACTCATTACAAAACTTCCTGAGAATATGAAGATGTAGCAGGAGGGATCGGTAGCTTTGCCTTATTTAGTAGGAAATCAAACCCCACTAGATGCCTGACTGATTTGCTTTTGCTCATAAACTAATTAAAAAACTTCCTGAGAATATGAAGATGTAGCAGGAGGGATCGGTAGCTTTGCCTTATTTAGTAGGAAATCAAACCCCACTAGATGCCCCGACTGATTTGCTTTTGCTCATAAACTCATTAAAAAAACTTCCTGAGAATATGAAGATGTAGCAGGAGGGATCGGTAGCTTTGCCTTATTTAGTAGGAAATCAAACCCCACTAGATGCCCAGACTGATTTGCTTTTGCTCATAAACTCATTAAAAAACTTCCTGAGAATATTTTTAAACTCATTAAAAAACTTCCTGAGAATATGAAGATGTAGCAGGAGGGATCGGTAGCTTTGCCTTATTTAGTAGGAAATCAAACCCCACAAGATGCCCCGACTGATTTGCTCTTGCTCATAAACTCATTAAAAAACTTCCTGAGAATATGAAGATGTAGCAGGAGGGATCGGTAGCTTTGCTATTCATTTTCACGACCCTCATAAGGATAAGCGGTAGAAAATGAATGAATGAATGAATAAATGTTAATTCCGTTCTTTACAGTGTAAAATGGGGGAATGTGTGATTAAAAACTGCACGGCCTAAGATGTTTTGAGCTGCTGCCAGTGAATATGATGAACCAGTGATATGAAAAACAAGTTGTAGACGAGGCTGCAAATGTCACGATGGTGCTCCAATGAAGTGCCATGATCCATGAACGGGATGGGGTGGGGGTGTGTGGGGGGGTGGGGGTGTTGTTAGCTGATAGGTGAAGCAAGAATGGTGTAAAAGATGGAAATTATGCTGAAAAATGAGAGGCAGGGGTGGCGGCAAGCTAAATCGGCGTGAAAAGGGGTGGGCGAGAAGCGATAAAAGATGGCGGGGTGGAAAGTTATGAAAAGTAAAATGAAGGGCGACGTTTTTAGGCAGGGGGGGGGGGTGTGGAGGTAAGCATGAGCGTGTGTGACGTTGCTGTGGGCAAATAAATGGGAGAGTGCTGACATTTGCACACCCAGGCCAGCTCTTAAAGAGACACAACCAGAGACTAGAAGGGGAGATAGAGGAAGACAAAAGAAGTGAAAAAGGGGAGCATCACATGCTGTAAACGTGTGTAATGGGGAGGGGGGTACGGGGGGGGACCTCCTTCATAACTGCAGTGCTCCTCACACACACACACACACACATCGCCCTCCTCAGTCTTTCTCTCCCAGCTACCCCTTGATCTAAAAATAGCCATTCCTTTTTCCTACAAGAGGCAGCAACCATTTTGAACCAATCAACATGTTCTGTCAAAAGCGTGTGTGCCCGCCACCTATCCACGTGTGCGCACAACAAGGGAAACCCCCGGCTGAAGGTATGAAACAGCCATTCGTCTCCACGCTGCCAACAATTTGTAGAAATTGAATAAAAGCGATACCTTCTCTGTAAACGAAGGAGACGAGGGAGAGGAAGAGTAAGCGTTGGTAAAGAGAGAAGAGGAGGGAGTGGCATCAAAGGAATATTAATGTGATTGTGTGCAAGCAAAGATGAAGACAGGAGAAGAAGACACAGGAAGGACCGCTTGCACCCACCCTTCCTCCGCCCCCCCTCGGTAAATACGGGGCAGGGAAACCCTCCTTCTCAATGCAACCAGAGTTTGGGTTCCAGAATCCAACTGTGAAGCAATGATGCACTGCAGTGACCCTTCACCCACTCTAGAGAGCACTATTTCCTGTGCTGGATGCTACAAGGACGGCTCTTCTGCATGGCTGCACAAGCACTTGGACAAGTAGCACAGGGCAGGCGGACATCAGCCAGAGTCAAGACTGAGCTGCCATTCTGTGGCGCCTTAGTTCCGTTGCTGCAACTCATGCAATGACTTTCAAGTTCAAATGACACAGGTTAAATAAAAGGAAAATAAAGTAAAACAAAAAAGTGTTTTTATTTTCAAAAAGTACATATTATAAGGCGGTTAGCAAACAGACCTCACAGCCAGGAGACCCGAGTTCGATTCCACCCTTGGGCATCTCTGTGTGTTTGCATGTTCGGTTTCCTCCCAAATTGTCCATAGGTATGAATGTGAGTGTGAATGGTTGTTTGTCTATATGTGCCCTGTGATTGGCTGGCCACCAGTCCAGGGTGTACCCCGTCTCTAGCCTGAGGCTGGGATATGCTCCAGCACCCTCACGACCCTCGTGACGATAAGCGGTAGAAAATGAATGAATGAATGAACATTAGGCGGCACGGCGGTCGAGTGGTTAGCGCGTAGACCTCACAGCTAGGAGACCAGAGTTCAATCCCACCCTCGGCCACCCTCTCTGTGTGGAGTTTGCATGTTCTCCCCGTGCATGCGTGGGTTTTCTCCGGGTACTCCGGTTTCCTCCCACATTCCAAAAACATGCTAGGTTAATTGGCGACTCCAAATTGTCCATAGGTATGAATGTGAGTGTGAATGGTTGTTTGTCTATATGTGCCCTGTGATTGGTTGGCCACCAGTCCAGAGTGTACCCCGCCTCTTGCCCGAAGACAGCTGGGATAGGCTCCAGCACCCCCGCGACCCTTGTGAGGATAAGCGGTAGAAAATGAATGAATGAATGAACATTACAACATGCTTTCCTGATGCTATTTATCTGGGCTTGAGATCAGCACTGGACAGCTCCAGTGGATGAGTGTTGGGGAACTAAAGGCTGAATTATGCTACAAGTCAGTCACCGCGACTACTCCGGTACGACTACTATTCCCAGGGTGTACGCCGCCTTTCGCCAGAAGACAGCTGGGATAGGCTCCAGCACCCCTGGTGAGGATAAGCTGTAGAAAATGAATGAATGAATGAATGAATGAAAGTAAATATAATATAATAGCTACTGGATCTGCATTCAAACCAAAATCAAGCGTTCGACCTCGCACCGCCAGAACTGATTTAATTTTTAAAACATAATGAAACAGAATAAAAAATAAAATAAAACAATAGGGATAACTATAGTAATAAATAAAAAAAAAACACTTTGTTTCCTTACTTTATTTGCCTTTTATTTAACCTACAAATGTGTCAGATTATTTTCCTGACCCTGTATAAGAAATATTTCAGCTGTAGTTTAGAGTCCCAGACTAGAGCTGTCCTATCTAGTACTTGAACTGATGAAGTCTGCTCGGAGTAGAGATGAAACGTCTTCTAAGACAACATGAACACTCCGGTTGCCCTGAGAACATTTAATGAGCTTTTGGGTCCCGACCCACCAGTTGAGAACCGCTGCTTTAGATATATCTAAAACATTGAGGGGAAAATAGGGCGGGTAGATAAATAATGTGACCTGTAATATGTAGAGACTTGCCATTTATCAGCAGGCAACTATAGGGACACCTATTATACCTGTATGTATTACTTGTGTAACCTTTACTTTTGATAGGAGGGATCTGGGCGTGCACCAGGGAAGTGTAATTTACTTCATGTGGGGTGTTAGCTAGTTGGCGGTTAATTTTTTTTATCTTTATTTGTCCTTAAATGTTACATTTGTGGATTTGTTGCAGTGGGTTTGCATTCCCATAAGCAGTTGTGTTCCCGTTTCCACCCCCAATGGTGAGTTTTCTGTTTAGCCTTATTGTTACTTTTACTTTATGTTGCTATTTTTTGCGTTGTGCCGCTCCGTGTAAAAACATCCGCCATGTCCTTGCATCCTGGGGCAACGCTCAATCAAATAATAGCAAAACATGACAACTAGACATCTTCGGAAACGCCATAGCAACAGTTTAGATGGAAACATCCCACTAAACAGCCACTAATGAATGAAGGGAGGAAGAGATTAATCATTTACTTTAGAGAAGGGTTTAAGTAGTTATTTATTTATTTACATCATTTTTTATTGAAAGGTGTTGTATTTTTTAATTTTTATTTATTTATATTATTTATATATTTATATTATTTATATATGTTTTAATATTTATATTATTTACATTATTTATTTAATAAATAAAATTATTTAATTAACTCAATGTTTTATTTATTTTTAAACACACTTATTTTTATTTAATTTTTATGTATTCATATATTCATTTATATTATTTATACATATTTTTTATATTTATATTATTTATTTAATAAATAAAAAATATTTAATTAATTCAATGATTTATTTATTTTTAAACACACTTATTTTCATTTATTATTTTTTTACTGCATGGATGTTGTGTGGGCTTACTCCCGGTACTCAGTAATATTTGTCTTCTGTGTGAATGAACACATATATGTTGTATACGGCAAATATCTGTTTTCATGATGAGGAAAAAAAATCTGATACTGATATCACATTTTAATGCTGATATCACCCCTCGTTTTCATAATTGATTCATTGAGCCTGTGCATATTAGTGTTAAGTCTGCGTAAATCAACACATTCGGAGCACAGATGTGACGCTTGATCTTCTCTAATAACCCAAACAGGCTGCATCCATCAACAAATGGCCGTCTATCGGTGCTACCTGTGATTGGAAGCGTATGTGAAAGCAGCAGCCTGCATGTCCCCAGGCAACAGCAGTGGGAGGAGAGCGGGAAGAGGCCTGCGCTTCACAAGCCTGATGCAGGCCACACTTGCTCACACATGAAATGTAGATGTGCACAAACCAAACACAAACAGGAGCTTACGCTTTGCTGTTAAAGGGTTAATCATAGAGCCATGCCAGAGCGAGGGAGGGAGATCAAGGGCACGGGGGAAGGCATCAAGAGAGCACAGCAAAAGGTGATCAGGGAGACAAAATGTCAATAGGTAGGTATCAATCAAAATGTATGCTTCAGGGAACTAATGTAGTAACAATAAAGTATAAAAATAAGCACAAAAAATGTCCATTTTGATCATTTCTCTTACCATAGTCACAAGTAACCGTGTAACCAATTCATGCTAGTTGTTGATATCTCTGTTGTACGTTGTTGCGTTCAGGTTCCAAAAGATTCTGCCAGGTAAACAAACAACCAACATGTCTGATCTGTGCAGTATTCACTTAAAAACCGTCTTGTCTTTTTTTTTTTTTTTTAAATCCATTCTTAATTCTGTTATATAAGTTCTACAGGCCGTGTGCTGTCAATCTGGCAGGGTTCATAAACTCCAAGTCGTCTCCACTCAATCATTTCCAGGACATAAAACAGCCTTAAAGTCCTACTATAATGGGCTTTTTTTCCCCTCATAGCAGCAGGCCAGAATGCTATTAACTGTAAACTATGCATATACAGTATACATAGTCAGATATAGATAAATGTTAAACATAATACTTTGGTGACGATCTGGCATTAATAATCGCTGCTCTTGAAAAAAGACCAACGCAGACATTAATACATCCATTCTTCCATTTTCTATACGGCGTAGCATCATTAGGATGAAGTGGGATGGCTAGACAAACTCATGTTCACACCTATGGATGGTTTAGAGCAAGGGGTCAGCAACCCGCGGCTCCAGAGCCGCATGTGGCTCTTCAGCGTCTTTGTTGCGGCTCAAGTATATAACACCCGGACCAGAGTAAACATGTCTGTCAACAAATGTAAACAGAGTTTACTTTTAATTTACACAAATATTTACATATGTACATTAGCTTCTATGTTAGCAAGATCCGATACTAGCAAGAGTACTCGTTCAACTTTGCGTTTTCTCCTCTGAAGTACTTTGATACCCCCCAAAAAATGTTTTTTTTATAGGAAAGGTTGCCGACCCCTGGTTTAAAATGTCCATGCATGCGTTGGGCATATGGGATGAAACCAGGGCACAGTAGATCACCAGCGAATGATAATTTCAGATCAACATTTGCAATAAAAAGTGACTGTTATAATTATTACATGACTCAGCTCCAGAACCACACCCTTAGTGAGCGAGGGGGTAAAATGGCATTTTTGATAGGAAAGGTTGCCGACCCCTGGTTTAAAGTGTCCATGCATGTTTTGGGCATATGAGATGAAACCAGGTCACAGTATTTCATCAGCGAATGATAATTTCAGATCAACATTTGCAATAAAAAGTGACTGTTATAATTATTGGATGACTCAGCTCCAGAACCACACCCTTAGTGAGCGAGGGGGTAAAATGGCTTTTTTGATAGAAAAGGTTGCCGACCCCTGGTTTAAAGTGTCCATGCATGTTTTGGGCATATAGGATGAAACCAGGTCACAGTATTTCATCAGCGAATGATAATTTCAGATCAACATTTGCAATAAAAAATGACTGTTATAATTATTGGATGACTCAGCTCCAGAACCACACCCTTAGTGAGCGAGGGGGTAAAATGTTTTTTTTGATAGGAAAGGTTGCCGACCCCTGGTTTAAAGTGTCCATGCATGCTTTGGGCGTATGGAATGAAACCAGGTCACAGTATTTCATCAGCGAATGATAATTTCAGATCAACATTTGCAATAAAAAGTGACTGTTATAATTATTAGATGACTCAGCTCCAGAACCACACCCTTAGTGAGCGAGGGGGTAAAATGGCTTTTTTGATAGGAAAGGTTGCCGACCCCTGGTTTAAAGTGTCCATGCATGTTTTGGGCATATAGGATGAAACCAGGTCACAGTATTTCATCAGCGAATGATAATTTCAGATCAACATTTGCAATAAAAAGTGACTGTTATAATTATTGGATGACTCAGCTCCAGAACCACACCCTTAGTGAGCGAGGGGGTAAAATGTTTTTTTTGATAGGAAAGGTTGCCGACCCCTGGTTTAAAGTGTCCATGCATGTTTTGGGCATATAGGATGAAACCAGGTCACAGTATTTCATCAGCGAATGATAATTTCAGATCAACATTTGCAATAAAAAGTGACTGTTATAATTATTAGATGACTCAGCTCCAGAACCACACCCTTAGTGAGCGAGGGCGTAAAATGGCATTTTTTGATAGGAAAGGTTGCCGACCCCTGGTTTAAAGTGTCCATGCATGTTTTGGGCATATAGGATGAAACCAGGTCACAGTATTTCATCAGCAAATGATAATTTCAGATCAACATTTGCAATAAAAAGTGACTGTTATAATTATTGGATGACTCAGCTCCAGAACCACACCCTTAGTGAGCGAGGGCGTAAAATGGCATTTTTGATAGGAAAGGTTGCCGACCCCTGGTTTAAAGTGTCCATGCATGTTTTGGGCATATAGGATGAAACCAGGTCACAGTATTTCATCAGCGAATGATAATTTCAGATCAACATTTGCAATAAAAAGTGACTGTTATAATTATTGGATGACTCAGCTCCAGAACCACACCCTTAGTGAGCGAGGGGGTAAAATGTTTTTTTTGATAGGAAAGGTTGCCGACCCCTGGTTTAAAGTGTCCATGCATGCTTTGGGCGTATGGAATGAAACCAGGGCACAGTAGATCATCAGCAAATGACAATTTCAGATCAACATTTGCAATAAAAAGTGACTGTTATAATTATTAGATGACTCAGCTCCAGAACCACACCCTTATCTCTTCAAGTGCCGTTGTTGAATTGTGGCACGATCCATGCTTAAGCCCGAAATACACCTCAGACACTTACTGAACACCTTTAAAGTATAAAATGCTATTGTTTCCTGTTCTTTATCTGCTAACGGCAGCACCGATGGCCCCCCAGCTTGGAGAAGCCACTGTGGAGGTCAGACATTAGATTGAGCCGACATCTGCTGGTAGGAGGGACAACGCCTCTTTATGCCAATAAGCCTCAGCCAAAGTCACATGACTGCCTCTTGTCTTCTTTTTTTTACTGGCTTCTCTGCAGAATAGAAACACTGAGCCCAAGGCCTTGGATTAAATGATTTAATGATAAATGGAGGTATGGATCCGCCTCCAGATTGTAATGGGGCGGGGTAGACATCTAACTAGAGGGCTTTTCCAAGCTAAAGCCCCTCCAACACCAGGAAAGGAGAGGAGCAGCGGCATCTGTATTTATTAATAATGTCTTCAGCGGTGTGTAAAATATAGTAACAGTAATAAGAGCTGATAAATTAATCTAATATAAGCCCAATGTATCTTAGCAACCTTGTTAATTCTGAGAGGATCAGCGGGGTAAGCGGCACAAGCATGGCACCCACCATGAAAAACACACACAGACTCATTAACACACAAACCCGTTACAGCTCGCGCATGCTATCATGGCCGCCATCTCCACCGGCGTGCCATCCACATGAATGCGTTACACATGTGCAGGGCACACGCGCTCAGACGTGGCATCCACAACACACAGATCCTCGGGCTTACTGTAAGCAGCCAGGGGAAGGGAAAGGGTGGGGGGGTGGGGGTGTGGAGCGGAACAATGGGATTCTAATCGTCGGGCCGCGTTTCAAAGCCTCTCCTCTCCACAACACGGTTTCTAGATAAGATTTGAGGATGCTATTTATATCTTCTGGGGGGGGGGGGGGGGGGAACCAGCAGCTTGGTTTTCATGTATTTGAAGTTGGATCTAATTTGGGAGGGGGGGGGGGGGTTACATAATGTAAGGAGAGCGACACTCCACCTGACTGCTGTTGTGTGAACATTATAGGGAGGAAAAACAACAGCCAGTAAATAAATAGTAGCATTCCCACATGATATTCCCTGGAAATATCACCGCTCCGTTGAAATCCTCAACCAAAGTTTTGGTGTCAAACACAAAACGTCAGAGTTAAGCTGGATTTTTTATAATAAACTGCAATTCCTGCCAGTTCTTAATGATAAGTGCCACCTTGCAATATAACATTGTTAGGATTATTTACTTTAATTGTTTCCAACCACACAGACCTCACAGCTAGGAGACCAGGGTTCAATTCCACCCTCGGCCATCTCTGTGTGGAGTTTGCATGTTCTCCCCGTGCATGCGTGGGTTTTCATTTTCCGGGTACTCCAGGTTTCCTCCCGCATTCCAAAAACATGCTAGGTTAATTAGCGACTCCAAATTGTCCATAGGTATGAATGTGAGTGTGAATGGTTGTTTGTCTATATGTGCCCTGTGATTGGCTGGCGACCAGTCCAGGGTGTACCCCGCCTCTCGCGCAAAGACAGCTGGGATAGGCTCCAGCACCCCCCACGACCCTCGTGAGAATAAGCAGTAGAACATGAATGAATGTTTACTATCATAGATGACTATTAAGGTGACTATAGGGGTGTTATTTCATGTCTAGAGGGCTCTAATACTGTTAAAAGCCATATTTAGAAGGTCATAACCAGGTTTTCTATGCTCTCACCACGAAAATATCCACATTTATGAATAAGAAATCACACATTACGGGAATACTTTATGTGCCCTGTGATTGGCTGGCCAGTCCAGGGTGTACCCCGCCTCACGCCCCAAGACAGCTGGGATAGGCTCCAGCACCCCCGCAACCCTTGTGAGGTAAAAGCGGTAGAAAATGAATGAATGAATGAATGTTTACTATCATAGATGACTATTAAGGTGACTATAGGGGTGTTATTTCATGTCTAGAGGGCTCTAATAGTGTTAAAAGCCATATTTAGAAGGTCATAATCAGGTTTTCTATGCTCTCACCATGAAAATATCCACATTTATGAATAAGAAATCCCACTTTACGGGAATACTTTATGTGCCCTGTGATTGGCTGGCCAGTCCAGGGTGTACCCCGCCTCTCGCCCCAAGACAGCTGTGATAGGCTCCAGCACCCCCGTGACCCTTGAGGTAAAAGCGGTAGAAAATGAATGAATGAATGAATGAATGTTTCCAACCAAACTAAATGCCAACCAGGACTACAGTAGGAATTATGACGTTCCACTGTCCAAACCTCATAGAAACTGAAATCTGGCATCCATATTGAACCTCGGACACGCCAGCAAGAACCTATTTAACCACACGCGCAACAGATGTACATGGACAGAAAGACAAAAAGGAACAGACATTTCTCTTGTTCACAGCTGAGTCCCAGGCAGGCCTGTGGGGAGTGAGGAGGAGGAGGACGAGAAGGAGGAGGAGGAGGAGCGTCGCTGGGATGGACAAGTGCAGCTGAGGGAGGTTGATTTGGAAGTGAACCCCTGACAAGCTTAAGAGAGTACCAATTCACACCGGATCGAGAGGAGGGGGGAGGATGGAGCATCGTGGGAATACTCTGAAGGCCAAGTGGGAGGGACCAGGGCAAGATGGAAAAGAAGGAGCAATAAAAATATATGGGGAGGCAGCAAGGAGATGAAAGTAAAAGGAAAGAACCAGAAATAGAAAAGATGTCAGGAAGTGGAAGATATGATGGATGAAAAATATGTGCCGGCAGCCCTCCTTTGCTTTTTCCTGTAATTGTTGATCATCTACCTGCAAGCTGGAGAACACTTGGAAAGGTCATGGAGACGTATATGGAGGTGCAAAATACCCATTTAAGTCATATACTGTAGTAATATTTTCATTTGTACTGAACATTCATTCATTCATTGATTCATTTTCTACTGCTTATCCTCACGAGGGTCTGGAGGCTGGAGCCTATCCCAGCTGTCTTTGGGCGAGAGGCGGGGTACACCCTGGGAATAGTAGTCATACCGAAGTAGTTTCAGCCTTTAGTTCCCCAACACTCAGCCACTGGAGCTGTCCAGTGCTGATCTCAAGCCCAGATAAATAGCATCAGAAAAGCATGTAGTAATGTTCATTCACTCATTCATTTTCTACCACTTATCCTCATGAGGGTTGCGGGGGTTGCTGGGGCCTATCCCAGCTGTCTTCTGGCAAGGGGCGGGGTACACCCTGGTCTGGTGGCCAGCCAATCACAGGGCACATATAGACAAACAACCATTCACACTCACATTCATACCTATGGACAATTTGGAGTCGCTAATTAACCTAGCATGTTTTTGGAATGTGGGAGGAAACCGGAGTACCCGGAGAAAACCCATGCATGCACGGGGAGAACATGCAAACTCCGCGCAGAGATGGCCGAGGGTGGAATTGAACCCTGGTCTCCTAGCTGTGAGGTCTGTGTGCTAACCACAAATTTTCATGAATGAAATATTTTCATAGCTGGAGCATAGAAAACATGCTCCCAAACTTGTAAATACCATTAACATTATTAGAGCCCTCTAAATAAGAAATAACACCCCTATAGTCACCTTTACCTTTCACCAAACTACAAACTACTATAAATTGTACTTCGGTATGTGACAAAAATAAAAATATATATATAAAAAATACAAAATAATTAAATAAAAAATAATTGTAAAAAATAATACAAATAAAATAAATAAAAATAATTATATCAGAAAGGCAGGAAGTGAACAAATGTAACAGTTACTGATTGTAAAAGTACCAGATGGAGGGGTAGGATTTAATAAGCTTTGCTTCTTCCTACTCCTTTTGGACATGCACTCAAATGTAACCTGATTATTCGATTACTTTTATCCCGACCTCCATGGCGATGGCTTTCCTTTTCTTTGGTGCACTACCGCTTGGGAGCCATAATGAAGTGCATAAAGTAAACTAATAAGCGTCGCTGTGCTGTAATACTGACAATGTAAGGCTATGAAACAATATTTGGACTCCAGATGCAATGTATGTTGCAAGACACAGCAGGAAGGAAACAAAAGAGCGCTGTGACCCCTGTGGTGTCCTAAGCTAACACTCTCCACTGGGCCGGCATGAATAAAACAAGAGCGAGGTTGAAACCCACATTTCCAAGTACTTCACACTCCACTATTACAAAATCCATTCAAAATGCCAATTAACTAGCAATCACTCACATGAGTCCCTTTGCACAGCATTTAAATCCTGTCTTTCTCTTAAAAATGTCCTTTTTGTGACCTTCCGCAGTCTTCTACCTCCATGTTCTTGCACATTACTCACCTGAGCAACCCGTCTTTAACAAGCGAGCCTAAGTTTGAGACTGCGGCACCGTGCAGTTCTTCACAAAGGCCTCTTGTATTGATGTTTTATTAACAAGGCCATAAATATTGAAAAGACACTTACTAATGAAGCCACGCCAAAAAGCTCCAGAGACTATTTACAGCGTGAGGGAATACAGGCGACCTTGAATACGCCACCCTATACTTCTTTCTACCATGCTTTTCTCCTTAATATCATTTCAACCCCCCCACGCCACGCCACGCCACGATTGGAATTGCCCTGCAGCTTCCTCTGCATTGCACACGCAACGCACCCTTAACATCACCTATACGCCCTTCTGTGTTTTTCCATGATCGATGGGATCAATGAATTGAAAGGGGCTGACATGCACCCCCCCCCCCCCACCACCGCCCCCCCACCGTCTGAAAATAGTAATCATAAATCATGGGCTCTGTGTTTAATGAGGGTTGTTTCTAATGACAACAGGCATGATGAATGTGTCGGTGGCTCGGTATGGCATTATCACAAAGACGAGTACCATGTGACCTGTTTGTGTTCCTGTGGCTATTGCTATTTTTTTTTTTTTTTGCCACTTTGTATGACATGTTGTTGACGGGAAAGAGCCCACAGCAAGCCAGTGTTGTGTTATTTCCAACAGCTGTTTACACCACACACACCTAAACAAAATATGCAAGGAGTGCAGGTTAGCATGGAAATGATAAGATATCGGGCTGCACGGTGGTCGAGTGGTTAGCATGGACACCTCACGGCTAAGAGACCAGGGTTCAATTCCACCCTCAGGGTGAACTAGGTGTCAGTAAAGTTACATTAGCCACAGCAAGAAGCTCGGAATAAAAAAAAAAACCCTTATTTTCTCTTATTATGTCTACTATGTTGGTAATACAAGTATAATGGTGACTATAGGGGTGTTATTTCATGTCTAGAGGGCTTTAATAGCT
The DNA here is from genome assembly GCF_037039965.1 of Doryrhamphus excisus. Classification (NCBI taxonomy): domain Eukaryota; kingdom Metazoa; phylum Chordata; class Actinopteri; order Syngnathiformes; family Syngnathidae; genus Doryrhamphus; species Doryrhamphus excisus. Next base: position 4,687,110 of record NC_136367.1, on the reverse strand, counting down.
CTAAAAGTCATATTGAGAAGGTCGTAACCAGGTTTTCTATGCTCTCACCATGAAAATATACACACTTATGAATAAGAAATCCCACTTTATGGGAATAGTTTATGTGCCCTGTGATTGGCTGGCCAGTCCAGGGTGTACCCTGCCTCTTGTCCAAGACAGCTGGGATAGGCTCCAGCACCCCCCATGACCCTCGTGAGAATAAGCAGTAGAAAATGAATGAATGTTTACTATCATAGATGACTATTAAGGTGACTATAGGGGTGTTATTTCATGTGTAGAGGGCTCTAATAGTGTTAAAAGCCATATTTAGAAGGTCGTAACCACGTTTTCTATGCTCTCACCATGAAAATATCCACACTTATGAATAAGATATCCCACTGTACCCCGCCTCTCGCTCAAAGACAGCTGGGATAGGCTCCAGCACCCCCTGTGAGGAAAAGCGGTAGAAAATTAATGAATAAGATATCATTTGAAGATGTCGACGTCACACTGGACTATTTATGCATGACGGCCATTGTCGCCATTAACCTCCTAATGGCGTGGCTGCGGTGTGATAAACATGTGACAGTTAATAATTAGATTAATTCTGCTTTTGTACTCATTTTTATTCTCATTTTATTCTCAGTGTGAGTGCTATACGTATACTGTAGCTGCTCCATTAGTACACCAGGTACCCTTTCTTTCCTTCGAAGCCAAAATGAGCTCCAGAGCAGTTCTATTGATTTCAATAGAAATGTGCTTACACCGGCATCAATACAGCCGCACATTTCTAATACCTCCCTTCTGAATTTTCCCTACACTCCCTCCGCATTCCTCTAATCCCCTCCACCCCATCCTTCCACCGACTTCTACATCCCTCCAAGATGCTGATGCAGGGAAACCCACAACAACCACAGCTTAGCTACACATTCCGGTCTGTATCCTTGGAAAAGCGGTGTAACTCTACAGAGAATACCCCCCATCCCCCTCTCCTTCCCCACACATTTATTGCACCTCATTCAAACAGGACTAAAGATGGAAGCATGGGAGGTACTGGGTAACGTCGTCAAACATGAACGCTGAGGTTTAATCAGATCAGGTATCGACCATCCTCACAGAGGAAACCAAATGCTCTCCTAGCATCTCTCCCCCCGTGATCACTCACTCAAAGGAATGATAAGACGGAGGATATCCAAGGCAGAGGTCAAGGGTTATGGTACGGTTACAAGTGTAGCTTCAGGAGTCAAGGTCGAAATCGATGTTGGGCTGCTAGTCTATGGGGTCATGGGTACTCGTCAGATGAAGAACCCCTATTGGACATTGGCATTGTTCACTGAGGTTGGATGTGCGCTACATGATTCAAGCAACTCAATTCCCAGTTTTCTCAATTAGGATTATTGTCAATAAAAACAAAAACAAATGGAATTGGACAGTCGCAGATCGGAATCAGTCGTCAATCACATATGGATAAAAACATGAATGATATCTGCTAGTATGATGTAATGTAACAGAGTGCTGCCCTCCCTGTGACCAGCCCCCCCCCCCCCGCGCTCACCGTCCACAAATCCTATTTCATGCCAGCCGGGCTTCTGAAGAAGCGAAACAAAAGCCTGACTGACACAGCTGAAGTTTCGAAAAACACCGTCACCGACAATCATCGTAAAAAATCGGTGGCACAAAGCAAAGTGGAACTCCGTTGCATGAAGCTTTTCCGTGTGTGACATCTGAGAAAACTCACACACTTTACTGAAGGTCACCTCTAGAGACAACTCCTTCATTCTTTAGTACTATTACAAAGTACACCAATTATTTATATTGCTTAGTTAGATAGTAGGCAGTATTACACAAAAAAAAACAAACACATAACCTTGACTGAATAGAAATGGCCTCCATGATCAAGGAACGCAATGAGGCTATACAAGCGTGTTTGGTGCCTTGCTGAAGGGTACATTGGCAGTCAAAATGTCTCCAATCCTCTCGTCTCAGTGCCACTTCAGAATAAAAGCAAACACAACCCTTTAGTACCAAGTGAGGGGAGTCTAAACTAAAAAAAAAAAAAAAAAAAATGGCGTAAACACCAAAGCTGAACGTTAGGTTAGAGTGGTGGACAGAAGTGCAACAGCAAAGCAAATTAGCATGGATCCATCAGCCGAGCATGACAACGAGTGGACGGGTCTAATCAGATACCAACCAGCTGAGGAACCAAGGATTATACAGCATGAATCAATCAGCCGGGTCCAATCAGCTAATGCAAGATTATCTTGAGTGCTCTGTCCGACATGAAAGACTGTGCTAAGCTAAAATGACATTTGCTTCACAAGTCCGTCTGCAGGAATACATCGTAGGTATACACACTGTATGAGTACATAGCTGGTACAGCAGCAATATACACTTTTGTGTATTTTCTGAAGAGTCCTAGGCTGAAAGACACAAAAACAAACACACAGAGGAAATATTAAAGTTACAACTAAAAACAGGGCTACACAGTGGTCGAGTGGTGAGATTCCACCCTAGGCCATCTCTGTGTGGAGTTTGCATGTTCTCCCCGTGCATGCGTGGGTTTTCTCCGGGTACTCCGGTTTCCTCCCACATTCCAAAAACATGCTAGGTTAATTAGCGACTCCAAATTGTCCATAGGCATGCATGTGAGTGTGAATGGTTGTTGCAAGTGTAGAATTGTCCAAAATTTAACACAGACTGATTAAGATTCATAGTGAAGGAGTTGGTCAAGACCAGGGGTCGGCAACCTTTACTATCAAAAGACCAATTTTCCCCTCTTTTCCACTAAAAAAAAATAATCTGGAGCAACAAAACATAGCATAGCCAATAGAATATGTCCATGCAGAATTAAACTCTTTCATTTTTGGCATTGATGATTACTTTACCGCTGCATGGTAAACAAGTGTTTAGCGCACTGGCCTCACAGTTAGGAGACCCGAGTTCAATTCCATCCTCTTCCGTCTCTGTGTGGAGTTTGCATGTTCTCCCTGTGCATGCTTCGGTTTCCTCCCACATTCCAAAAACATGCTAGGTTAATTGGTGACTCCAAATTGTCCATAGGTATGAATGTGAGTGTGAATGGTTGTTTGTCTATATGTGCCCTGTGATTGGTTGGCCACCAGTCCAGGGTGTACCCCGCCTCTCGCTTGAAGACAGCTGGGATAGGCTCCAGCAACCCCCGCGACCCTTGTGAGGATAAGTGGTAGAAAATGAATGAATGAATGAATATTTATCTGGGCTTGAGATCAGCACTGGACAGCTCCAGTGGCTGAGTGTTGGGGAACTAAAGGCTGAATTATGCTACAATTCAGTCACCGCGACTACTCCGGTACGACTACTATTCCCAGGGTGTACGCCGCCTCTCGCCCGAAGACAACTGGGATAGGCTCCAGCACCCCTTGTTAGGATAAAAGGTAGAAAATAAATGAATGAATGAATGAATGAATGAGCATTACCACATGCTTTCCTGATGCTATTTATCTGGGCTTGAGATCAGCACTGGACAGCTCCAGTGGCTTGGTGTTGGGTAACTAAAGGCTGAATTATGCAATTCAGTCACCGCGACTACTCCGGTACGACTACTATTCCCAGAGTGTACGCCGCCTCTCGCCCGAAGACAACTGGGATAGGCTCCAGCACCCCTTGTTAGGATAAAAGGTAGAAAATAAATGAATGAATTAATTAATGAATGAGCATTACCACATGCTTTCCTGATGCTATTTATCTGGGCTTGAGATCAGCACTGGACAGCTCCAGTGGCTTGGTGTTGGGTAACTAAAGGCTGAATTATGCAATTCAGTCACCGCGACTACTCCGGTACAACTACTATTCCCAGGGTGTACCCCGCCTCTCGCTCGAAGACAGCTGGGATAGGCTCCAGCACCCCTTTGTGAGTATAAGCGGTAGAAAATGAATGAATGAATGAATCTACACAAAAACATGCACACGCGAAGACGCTTGTTGATGTGTCTGCTAATGTGCAAGTGGGCGGGTGGTAAAATGTGTGTGTCTGTGAGCATATGGGTGTGCATGAACCATTCGACTCCTCTTATTTCCCAAGATGCACAGTTTTACATGCCCACACACACAAAAACACACGCACATAAAAACAGACACAGTGTACCCCAGGCCCGCTTGTACTAATGAAGCAGCCAGTATGCAGCTACCTTATTACATCCAACCCTCTGGACAGTGTCAGCAGGCGCACACACACTCCTGCTCCGATTGTGCTTATGGTCTTTGTCATGCATGTCACTGGCGCTGGTATGAAGTGATATACATTAACCTTAACTTGATCATCGCGACAATTTGTGCCTAACCTGTACCGGCCCGGCAAGGGCACCGTTGCACTTCTGCTTGTTATTGGTGGTGGCGAGGCTGGTGCTGGTGCTGGGAGCAGACCATTACCGTAGTTGTTGTCATCATTATTACTATTACTGTTGTTGATTCGGCTGTGGTTGTGTCCATTGTTCTCATCATCCTCCCCCATTCGTTCGACTCCTCGATGCCTCTCTGTGTCTCAACCCAACCGGCCGAGACAGACGGCTGCCACATAGAGCCTGGGTTCTGTTCGAGGTTTTCGAGGTTTCTTCCCCAGGGGAAGTTTTTCCCTCGCCTGAGATGCTAATTGTGATCATGATAACACACATGGTTAACGTTTTTATGTTAGTCTCCAAAGTAGCTACGTTTGTCGCTAAATAGTTACCAATATGGAAACATATGCTCATATGCTAGGACTACGTTAAAAAGCCATAGCATTTCAGTATGTGGAATCAAACTATGGAATCGATTGAGTAAGGAAATCAAACAATGCACAACGATGAGCCAATTCAAGAACAAAAAATTTTAAATAAAAATGATAATTAATTAATAATTAATAATGTAATTAAATTAATTAAATTAAATTAAATTAAATTAAATTAAATTAAATTAAATTAAATTAAATTAAATTAAATTAAATTAAATTAAATTAAATTAAATTAAAAAGCAGGAAGTGAACAAATGTAACAGTTACCGATTGTAAAAGTACCAGATGGAGGGGTAGGATTTAATAAGCTTTGCTTCTTCCTACTCCTTTTGGACATGTGGAACTGTGAACTGATTATGGGATGCATTCAATTGTAATCTGATGCATGTTCAAATGAAATTAAACTAAATTACCATTGCCATTACACTGATGCCTCCTGCTACATGTTCTTATTCTCTGGCAGTGTGAATATCAAGGGTGGACTGGTATCGCCAAATCTATTTGTGGCAGTCCATATTTACTTGTGGCGTGCCGCCACAAATGAATAGTGTCTCTATGTTAACTAGAGAACAAACAGCCACTCAAACGCAACACATTATTTAGCTACCCATTTTCTCATGGCAAATATAAGCTGCTGACGCCGACGAAACCCCAAACTCAAATCAGACTCCAGGCCGCCATGACCCCAGCGCTGCCTCTGTGACGTCTCTCTCCACTGCCAGCCAGTTTGGATCGAGGAGGAGTAGACTGGCCCGGAGGCAAGGGGCTGCCTAATGGAGTGCTCCACTTGCTTTATTTCACACATCTCATCACTTATCCCACTAAGACACACATACATGTCCAACTCGGGACGATGAGGGCAACCGAGAGGGAAGCCCTCTGGAGAACGAACACACTTAGGGTCTTTCTCAGGAACTGGTTTGACACGGAATCAAAGCAGATCTGCGTGAGTTGAAATGAGCGACACTGCCACTCATATGTGATGCATACATACGTGCCGTATAATAATATAATAATAATAATTCACCACTTAGGATGATTGCTAACTCATTTCTAAATGAAATGTCACATCGCATGCAAATAGAAGCATTTCACCCCTAAACAGAATATATACAGTGTCACATTTAAAATGATTTACGTAACCCTAACCCCCCCCCCCCCCCCTTGCTCTCAGACTCCCCATACAGCTGTGATATAATTTAATTTCAAGCTACTGTGGTAGCAGCAAATATTAATTTATTAAAAAAAAGAAGCCATGTCAGCATTTTTTTCAAAAGTGCAAAGCACTAGAGGAATTCAGAGGGGATGAAGCAGCTTGAGCAAAACAAAGAAAAAAGTGTTAATTCATTAATTTTCTACTGCTTATCCTCACAAGGTTCGCAGAGGGGTGCTGGAGCCTATCCCAGCTGTCTTTGGGCGAGGACTGGTGGCCAGCCAATCACAGGGCACATATAGACAAACAACCATTCACACTCACATTCATACCTATGGACAATTTGGAGTCGCCAATTAACCTAGCCCTGTGATTGGCTGGCCACCAGTCCAGGGTGTCTCACCTGAAGTCAGCTGGGGTGAGCCCTTTTCTCAGTTATAGAGCCTCTTTGTCTCGGTGGGTGGAGGCGGGGCCGCTAGCATACACACAGAGTGCAGAAGAGTTTAATATAGTAAAAATTATATTATTATTGTCATATTTTTTTTTATTGTTCTTCATTGGGCATGGCGGTCGTGTGGTTAGCGTGCAGACCTCACAGTTAGGAGACCCGAGTTCAATCCCACCCTCGGCCATCTCTATGTGGAGTTTGCATGTTCTCCCCGTGCATGCGTGGGTTTTCTCCGGGTACTCCGGTTTCCTCCCACATTTCAAAAACATGCTAGAACTCCAAATTGTCCATAGGTATGAATGTGAGTGTGAATGGTTGTTTGTCTATATGTGAGGATATGCGGTAAAAAATAAATGAATGAATGACATTCCCATAAGGCCGCATGGTGGTCGAGTGGTTAGCATGTAGGCCACACAGTCAGGGTATATATATCCCACGCAACAACTTATACACAAGTGCGCTTCATAGTCCGGAAATGACGGTACACTCCATGTTGTGTTTTGGTGTTATTGGTTAAACTTTTCACACATTCACTGGATTGCGTCATATTATTGAGAACAAAACACGCTGACTCACATTTCCAAATGTACACAAACACAACATGTCATGTGCTCTGATTGGAAAACCCCGTTGGCGCCTGCAAGAGCATGAATGAGCCTAAAAGGCGACAAAGCCTGTCACACACACACACACACACACACACACACATAGTTGTGTGTGCCGATTGTGCGTCGTTTGGGCAGGTGTATATTAACATTTGATTCTCTGGTGTCCACAATCTGAAAGGGTTTTGTGGTTAAAACTGGAAAGGCATGACGCTGAATAATTGAAGGTGAATACACACACACACACACACACACACACACACACAGCCGAGGTCAGCCATCAAACACACCTCGTTAGGGAGACTCTGGCCTCCTCTATTATTCACTCATACATGCTCCCCTTTTACCGCTCGCTTCCTCTCTTGGCCGGAGAAATGGACTCGAGCAATGAGTGCAGACAGATAACAAAGGTATAAAAAAAAAGTGAGAAAGGTTGCCTGAAAGAAAGGAAGAGCAGTGAGGCGATGGTGACAGAAATAGCAAGCGAGAAAAGAAGGGAGATGATAATTGAGCGAGGCAAAGCGGGGGGGGGGGAGGGGTGTTTACAGGTTTATCTCATCTCATGGTTTGTACCGGGATTAGTCAAACTACATTTTAATCATCATTGATTTGGAATTGATGACAGCAATTAATGTTTCTAATGTATCGAGTGAGTGAAGTCGTTACTGTCAATTATGAAGGCAATGGTGGCAATCTCCATCGTAACTCTAGCTGGCGGGGGGGGAGCAGGTAGGGATGATTCCGTATATCTGACATTGGAAACCTTTGTCTATTCCACGAGGGTATTTACACCGTACTGGAAAATCAATGACAAACGGACCGAACCATCACAATAGCAACGTTTACATGAGGAGTTTTTCTCTTTCCGAATGACCTTTCTGAAAAGCAATGGTATACATGGAAAGGAATATTCCAATCACGTCTACATGCGCCGCTATAATCAACCAGAATAGTCAATGGGGCATGCCCAGTAAAACGCATCACATGACACCGACTTCGAGTTTTTCTATTACTTGTTGGAATAACTCCGTATTGCCAGTTTTTCCTTCGTCCAGTCTTGGAATTTAGTTTGAATCAAAAACAAACTTTCCGCAGCAGTACAGTACCGATTGCTCGCCTCCATTTTTTTTTTTTTTTTTTAATCGAAGAACGTCCATGTTACGTCATATCTCAGCATTCGCTGAAAGAACGCACCCGGGAACAGGAATAGATAAAGTTCAATCTTGCTAATATTTTATAATTAAGCTCAGCACATGTTTTATATACGTAGATATGTATTTTCTTTTTTAATAAAACTGGACTTATGAATGGCGTATAGAAGGGTTTAGATTCTGTTCCACAGATGGCGCTAATGCACACGAAAGCTGCTTGCCAACCGCCAATAAACAACAGAAGAAGAAAAACACCACAAGGAAGAACGCAGTCTGACAACTTTCCATTTGAGCGGATACAAGATACCTCAATCGGATTGGGGAAAGGAATATTCCACCCCTGGGAATCCCATTATATATTCATTCGGATTGGCACTTTACTTTCGGAATGAGGTGTATACAAAGGTTACATTCTTTCCATTCAATTGTAATACAAGAATACAAGACTACAAACTTTATTTTCGATTTACATTGCAACCAAATGGACTACAACCAGGACTAATTAATAGTCACATGTACACTACCGCTCAAAAGTTTGGGATCACTTTTCCAAAGAAAAACAAACATTTTTGCGTGCAAAATTTGCACAAAAAGCACGCAGGCCTCACAGCTAGGAGACCCGAGTTCAATTCCACCCTCGGCCATGTCTGTGTGGAGTTTACATGTTCTCCCTGTGCATGCGTGGATTTTCTTCGGGTACTCCGGTTTCCTCCCACATTCCAAAAACATGCTAGGTTAATTGGCGACTCCAAATTGTCCGTAGGTATGAATGTGAGTGTGAATGGTTGTTTGTCTATACACTACCACTCAAAAGTTTGGGATCACTTGCAAATTTCTTGTTTTCCAAAGATTTTTTTCCATTTCACAAACATTTTTATCCATTTCACAAACAATTAAATTGAACCAGATGAATTTTTTGCATAGAGGCCTACTATCAACATCAGTCCTCTGCATCAATCTCCTGGTATGGCTGCTAATCCAGGTTAATCATTTTATAAGGCTAATAGATTATTAGAAAAGCCATCTAAAAATCTAAACTAAAACTAAAATCTCTTACCATGTTGTTAAAAAACTCCCTTCAGAGAGCAGCACAAACTGCGTCTAACAAGGACAGAAAAACGCTGCACAACTGTGCAAGAAGACAAATATCTGAGAGTGTGTAGTTTAAGACAAAGACGCCTCACAGGTCGTCACCTGGTAGCTGCACTAAATAGTCAAATACCCGTCAAACACCAGTATCACCAGTGTCAGTATCAACAGTGAAGCGGCGACTTCAGGATGCTGGACTTCATAGCAGGACTGCCAAGAAAAAGCCATATCTCAAACTGGACAAAAACATTTCCAACTTTTGAGCGGTAGTGTATGTTGACTGTGGTTAGGTCACAGAGTTAGCATCGATGCCATGCTAGCTATAACACCGCCATTGTAGCCTTTAGAGTTGAGTTTGATGTCAACAAAACGATGCACTGACAAGCATCTTGATCTCATTAAGCTGGACGCATTAGGAAATAAGAAAATAGACATATCTGAACATCAAACTCACCAACCTCTCCAAAAGACAATGTTTACATGAGGCTGATCAAACACAAAAACAAAAATATGACAAACCCCAGGAGGATCCGATGATCAAACGGCGCCTTGGAGGTACTCTCCCAAAGATCTTACATGACATATGATATTATGATATTAGAGCATGAGACAAGAACATCTGAGGATAATATCAAGTAAAGAAGTACCCAATTCAAACTCTTATTTTACTGGTTATGGATGAGATGGAGCCTATCCCAGCTGACCCTGGACTAGTTTCCAGTCAATCCCAGAGCACACAAACAACCATTTACACATTCACTATGGATAAATCAGCAGCTCCTATGAACCTAAAACATTTTGGGATAAGCACCAGGAATAGTTGGGTATCAAGTCTCCAGGGAACCAGTACTAACATTCCGATTCTCCCGGGATTTTTCAAATGTATTTATTATGATTCTTGGGTTCTATGAGCACTTTGCTGATGAACACCAGCGAAGAAGAAGTTTGGCTCAAAATAGCGGTTAGCTCAGTGTAAAATTTGCAACACAATAGCCACGTTTATACATGAAGAGTTTTTCCTCTTTCCAAATGGAATCTTACCGAATGACCTTTCCTAAAACAATGGTATACATGGAAAAGAATATTCCAATTTCCTGTCTACATGCGCCGCTATAACCAACCAGAATAGTCAATGGGGCATGCCCAGTAAAACGTAAACATCAACATCACGACTTCCTCGAGTTTTTCCTTTCACTTGTTGGAATAACTCCGTATTGCCAGTTTTTTTGTTTGTCCAGTCTTGAAATTTAGTTTGGATCAAAAACAAACTTTGCTTAGTCCAATGCCGATTGCTGGCCTCCATTTTTAAAACCAAAGAACTTTATGGAGGCGGGGCTACCAGCTACTACGTATGGCTACTAACCCAGCTGTAGTTAGCATATGCTAACATAAATGACAGCAATTACCCAAAGGGAGGGAATATTTCGGTTTTAAACAGAACTCCGACGACCAACAGTTTTCTCAACTGGAAAAAATAAAACTACCGCTGGAGGTGCTCGGGCAGCGGAGCCTTCATCCCGACCGTCAACGCTTACTGAGGCGTTTGGTCGGGAAATGTAAACAAAAACAGTGCAACATGGCGGTCGCCCAGGGAGTAGACAATGTCACTGCCTGAACAGACATTCAATTAGACTATTGCGGAATTGATAGAAAAAGCACAAAAATTGACATTTTGCTGTGTTGTCTTGTAAGAACACGTAGCAAGGTGACATGAGAAGCTGCTCTGAATGTGATGGATGATGCAAACAAACCAGCTGACCTCCTCTGACACACAACAAGAGATTTCCACCGCTGGCACCTTTTAAATACTGATAACAGCGTAGCACTGCATGCTGCTCTTTCTTTCCCCTCTCATTGTCCTGCTCCTGCATTCCTCTGCCCCCCCACCCCAGGTCTAATTAACACCTCAGCTCAGGGCAAGGGATGCGGCGGCAGCAGACCATGAGAGGAACTCATCAGTTGAAACCAAGAGCCGTATCTTTTATCTGAATCTCCCATCGCTATCACTCAGCAGTTTCTCTTCTCGCGTAGGTTATCGGCAGAGACTGACCCAAGCAAGGGAGGGGAAGCTCCGTCTGTCTATTATTATTTTATCTATGTCTAAAATAACAACAATGCAGTGGAAAAACAACTACAGGGTCAGGAAAAATGATCTGATACATTTGTAGGTTAAATAAAAGCAAAATAAAGTAAAGAAACAAAAAAGTGATTTTATTTTTCATCTTTTTCTTCATAATGTACATTTGTAGGTTAAATAAAAGCAAAATAAAGTAAAGAAACAAAAAGTGTTTTTTTATCTTTTTCTTCATAATGTACATTTGTAGGTTAAATAAAAGCAAAATAAAGTAAAAAAACAAAAAAGTGTTTTTATTTTTTTTATCTTTTTCTTCATAATGTACATTTGTAGGTTAAATAAAAGCAAAATAAAGTAAAGAAACAAAAAAGTGTTTTTATTTTTTATCTTTTTCTTCATAATGTACATTTGTAGGTTAAATAAAAGCAAAATAAAGTAAAAAAAACAAAAAAGTGTTTTTTTTATCATTTTCTTCATAATGTACATTTGTAGGTTAAATAAAAGCAAAATAAAGCAAAAAACAAAAAAGTGTTTTTATTTTTTTATCTTTTTCTTCATAATGTACATTTGTAGGTTAAATAAAAGCAAAATAAAGTAAAGAAACAAAAAAGTGTTTTTATTTTTTATCTTTTTCTTCATAATGTACATTTGTAGGTTAAATAAAAGCAAAATAAAGTAAAAAAACAAAAAGGTGTTTTTATTTTTTATCTTTTTCTTCATAATGTACATTTGTAGGTTAAATAAAAGCAAAATAAAGTCAAGAAACAAAAAAGTGTTTTTATTTTTTATCTTTTTCTTCATAATGTACATTTGTAGGTTAAATAAAAGCAAAATAAAGTAAAAAAACAGTGTTTTTATTTTTTA